>NW_027185655.1:68435847-68486324 GCF_028583685.1 Petaurus breviceps papuanus
TATCTATCTATCTATCTATCTATCTATCTATCTATCTATCTATCTATCTACCTACACACATTGTTACCCTAACTCACTCAGGATTCTTGGGGGTAACCCTGGTACGTGTATATACGCATATACACACATTATATAATATACATATATATAAATAAAACACATGTGTCTGTGTGTGTGTGTATGCACACACATTTATATATATACTCATGCCAATCCGCCATCATGGGTAAAGGTGTCATGATCAAACCTGCCCCAATCTAGAAGAAGAGATAAAGTATAAAGAGAAGTGGAAAGTTGAAGTCATTCCATGCATTCCACACACATACACACATACACACCCATACATGCATACATATATATGTATATACTACTCAGTCTTCTTCCTTAGCTCCCACTGACATGCTTCTCATTTAAATGAGTCATCCAGGATGACATTATTAATTCTTAAATATGAAATATTTACTAACCATAATAATTATAACCTTAGACTATACCCATAAAACTGAATCACTCTCTTCTACCAATGCATAAAAAGTCCATTGGGGATAGTGGGTGCAGACTTAAGGAACACTGGCAGAGAGGAAGGTAGACAGAGAAACACTGTATTCCAGGGTCAATTCACAACTCTAAATTGTAGGCCTTGAGGTCCTGAGTCCCTTTAGGAAACAGTCTGTACCATGAATTATTGGTTGGATAAGACCAATGTTTTCTAGCTCTTTAATCTCCTACTGAGCAAAGCTGTTTCTCTGCTATTCTAAGGTTATTGATTTGGTGTTTTGTTTTTGCTTTTTGTTTTTAACAAAGAGTATTAAGCCTGGGATTTTCAGAGCTTCCTATATTTGCTGCCTTGGTTGGGTGAGCAATTTTCAGTGAAAAAGCAATTACTTTATGCCTAGTATGTGCAAAACTATTTAGGTCTGCTTTCTGGTTTTGAGGGATTTCTCTCTTTCGAGACTGAATGCAGTAAAGGGCAATATAGGTAAGCCTGTGATGGGTTTCCCTTTGTTCAAGTTATAGAGGGAACTAGAGAACAAAGTTGCAGTTCAAGTAGCAGAGGATTCTTATGTCTGCTTATCAGCTCTCAGGATCAGTACTTCCTCAAATCAGATCCAATACCTACATCAAGTGAAGAGCCCATATCTCTCTAGTTATGTGGTCTTACCTGGACTATTTTTCTCTCTACTTCTTAACCCTCTCCACTTCTGTGTTCTGATGATGTCTCAGTTTTTATGAACAGCTTCTGTCATTGACTTCTATCTTGTAATTCCCCAGCTCCTCATGTGATTTAATTGATTAAAATTTTTCTTCATTATGTAGAACACTTTAAGAAAATTCATATATAAAAAAAAGGAGAGGGAGAGCCGGAGACGGGGCCAATGAAGTCAGCTACTTTGTTCTCCTTAGAGAGGAGGTACTTGGTTTGAATTATACATTTTTTGTGTTACTTGTCTGAGGCCAGATTTGAACTCAGGTCCTCCTGACTCCAGGGCCGGTACTCTATTCACTGTGCCACCTAGCCACCCCTGAACAAGCTCTCTTACTTGGGGAACAGAGAAAAGAAAGGGAAGAAAGTCAGTCTGACTTTCACCAAAGGAGAAATTCCTGAAGTTTCAATTGTGGCAGATTAAAATCGGAAGATTCCTGAGTCACTGGCTCTGCTATGTGGTTGCTTCTTTCCAGAATTTTTCTCTCTCTCACTACTAAGCTTTACCAATTCTGCCTCTTCAGATGCATGAAGTGTTAAGCAATGCCAAGCTTGACCTTGGATTGGTTACTTACAATTCCAAACAGTTCTTTGATTCAGAATTCTACAGCCTACTCTTCTGCCACCAAAAAATAGTCATAAGTATACAGTATTAACTACTAAGAAATAATTTAATGTAATCATTAGTCATCTTTTGTCTCAAAGAAGGTTTACCTTTTGTTCAGCTCCTTTTAGAATTGCCAATGTCTCTTCTGGGTACATTCCTCCATATTTCTTCCCAAAATGTCCTATTTTTGCCCCTTCAGTAAGCAAAATGTTGAAAAAAGAGGTAGCACCTTAACCCAGAAAATAAGCGGGTTAGATTAAATAACAATGGCCTTGGGGCAGCTAGGTGGCACAGTGAGGGGCATCTAGGTAGTGCAGTGAGTAGAGCACTGGCCCTGGAGTCAGGAGGACCTGAGTTCAAATCCAGCCTCAGACACTTAACACAAAAACTAGCTGTGTGACCTTGGGCAAGTCACTTAACCCCAATTGCCCGCCCAAAAAGCAAAAAAAAAAAAAAAACGGCCTTTTTCAGCTCTGAATCTGTGATCCTATGATGATATTCAGCTATGATGATACCTACTTAGATCATAGTCATATGAATTTTTTAGAGACTAATAGTCAAGAAGCCCAGACTAGCTCTGATAATGATACTTTTTTTCAGAGTATTGGCAGAAGCTACTGCCTTCCTGTTATCATAGTTCAATCATCTTAGCTCACTAACAAGTAAAAAAAAAAAATTTGGTAACAAGATGAGTTTTGCTGCTTTTTTTCCAAGTTTCATTGTAGTAGGTACACATTCAAGGTTATATGTGTGCAGTAGGCACATGAAGAAAAGATGAATTCCAAAAAGAATCCCAGTAGTCTCAAGAGGACATGGACAGCCCTCCCCTTATCTCAAGACCTTGAGTAAAGGCATATAAAAAAAAGACTATTGGGGAGGGGGGGGAGGAACAGAGAACAGAGGTGGAAGAATGAAACTTCTGTGAATAGTATCCTCAAGGAACAGGAACCAGCTATTGGTAGGAGGGATATTAGTCTACTAATAGTTGAACACCAAGAATATTAAGAATCAAGCCAAGAGCAGGGCATGGAGCATCAGGATAGAACTGAGAGATAAGAAGCAAAGCAAGAAAGAGTTGAGGAGAAAACCAACCTTCGCGAAGAAAGAAGACAGTTAAGACATTAAATGAGTACCAGGCCCCTTGATAGCAGTGCAAAGTGTTGGGGTTTGTATCATTTTAATTAGAAGAGATTATCTTTCGATGGTAATGAGGGAGGGGATGGAAGGGGAAGGAATTGACATCACTAGAATATGAGCTATAACCATTCTTTTAAAATAAGCAACACAAAATAACAAAAAGGGAAATATTCAGAGAAGAGAGAACTATATGAACATGGAAGTCTTGTAGTAATGGATGCAGACTGCAATGAGAAGAACCAGGCAAACAATTTATCTGACTGCAACAGTATAAAGAAAAAGAACTATGAATGATTTCAACTACAATCAACACAGGGAACAATTACAACTCCAAAAGATTGATATGTTTTCCACCTCTTCATAGGGAAGTGATGACTAGAGGTACAAAATGAAACATACATTTTCAAACTTGGACATGTTTGGAACTGTTTTACTTGACTATGCATATTTATTACAGTAGAGAGCTTTTGGGGGAGGTTGATTGAGAGAGTTGGAGAATAGTGATAGTTATATTAAAGAAAAAAAGACTATTAATAGAACATTAAAAAGAAAAAAAGCAAAAAGCAGTTAAGATTATACACACTAAGGTTTGAACTACCATATTAAATATGAATTTTCTTAAAGTGTTCTACATAATGAAGAAAAATTTTAATAAATAATTTTAAATTTTATATATTTAACATAAAATATAATAAATATGATTTTGGTATGAATATAGTATGAATTTGGTTAAGAAAGGAATAATGTATTCATAAGAGAACAGGATTATCCATGTTCTCTTATGAGTATATTATTCCTCTTTTAACCAGATTCATGTGTGATTTTTTGCATACTTTAAAAAAATCATTTTCTATACATATTACTTTTTTTTTTAGCAATCGAAGTTAAGTAACTTGCTTAAGGTTACATGGGCCAGCAATTTCTGGGTGTGGTGCTGAGTATCTGAGCCTGGATTTAATCCAGGTCATCCTGACACTGGAGCCAGTGCTCTTACTCGCTGAGCCACCTGGCCACCCCTATACATATTACTTATTATTAATGTGATGCTCACAGGAGAGCTGAGGTCCTCTTCTGGAGTACTAGAAATAACCCAGATTTAGATATTGACAAAGACTAAGCCCTGGGTGGGGGCTGAGCCATTAAAGAGCAATTATTGAAAGGTTTCCAAGTTTAAATTCAATCCATGTAATTCCACTGATACAGTTCTTAAACATATGCCATGGTCATGGTTCAGGAACTAAATAGATTACATTTCCTGGTGGATAGAAAGGAGATCTATAGGGAAAACTGACTGCTAGGTTGTGTGCATAAAAACAGAATACTGGTCAGGGATTTATCTCTAAGTATTGAAGGAGGCAAAAATTAGTTCTGGGTAAAAGCAAGAAGCCAGAAAAGTGTCCTGAAGGTGCTCATGGGATTTAGAGATTTATTTTAATTGAGGTCAAGTGATTGTCAAGAAGTAAAAAGAACTATCAAGGAGCTAATGTAAAGTACTTTGTAAACTGTAAAGCACTATATAGATATTGACATTTATTAATGTTTTAATCTCTGATTTTAAAAGAATAATGAATTCAACAATATCTATTAATGATGCAATCAGATATGAAACTGGCTGATAGTTTTAGAGGCACTAAGGTTCCTCTTCTGGATGTGGGAAAAATCATGGTTACTGTTTTAAATGGTGGGGATGGGGGGGGGCGTGGTATGGAAAAGCACAAGTTATAAAAGTCAAACATTTTTAGATGATGATAAAATGAAAAAGTGTTGGGGGATATGAATAAATATGAAACAACAAAATTTACTAATTAATGATGAGCCTATTTTAAGCAATGTGATACACCCAAATTCCGTTTCCTATTCCCATGTACTCCCTCTTCACATCTCTTGTGGAAAATCCCTAGTTTCCTGGCTTTTCTTCTGATGTCTTCATCTGCTAGTCTCTCCACTCCCATCATCTTGTATTTATTTTATATCTCTTTTGAAAATAATAATAAATAGTAAGCATATATTTAAGCTTTAAGGTACGCAAAAGCTTTTTTAAATAATGCCTTTATATGTATATTTAATTTGTAGATACACATACATTTATATATCTACAGGTACAGAGGTAGAGGCAGTGATAGATTTATACCCCATATTGTCTCCTACTGGCTAGATTGTAAACTCTTTGAGGACAGGGACTGCTCTTGATTTTGTCTGTTTCTTTAGTTCCTAGCACAATACCTAGAACCTAATAAGTTTTTAATAAATATATGTTGCATGACTGAATTTGAGTACAACTCCCCCGCCTCCAAAAAATGGATCATTTCTGAAAGTTCATCTTAATAGATTTTGACTTTGCCTGTGTTCAGAAAGGACTGATACAAAGCACAAATAAATATAAATATTTATGACGTGCCTACTACAATGTATTTTCAGCACTGTGCTAGATACTAGGAGGATAAAGATCAAAATGAAAGGAATCCCTAACCTCAAGAAATTTATATTCTACTGAATGTCTCATTTTAGTTTTCCTAGATATTGCCTTGATATGGAACATAGGTATGAGTCATAGAAGAATGACTTACTAAAATAACAGCTTTAAATATCTTATTAGAGTTACTATTTCTTCTCTTGTAATTTCTTCATCAACTAATCAATAAGTACTTATTAAACACCTGTCTTGTGCCAGGCACTTGGGGTCTCACCCTACCTCTTGGTTGTTGCCCTTGCTTCCCTTTATCTACCCACCTTCTACAGGCAGCCAGGTGGTACAGTGGACAAAGTGGAGGATATGGAGTCAGAAAAATCTAAATTCAAATCCTACCATGCACACTTACTAATTGTGGGAGCTTGGGCAAGGCTTAACTTCTGAATACCTCAGTGTTCCTATTTGTAAAGTAGGGATTATAATAATGCTTCCTTCCTATGGTTGTTGCAGAAGTAAAAGGAGATATTTGTAAACTGTTGTGCCAGTATCAAAGTATTATATAAATGCCAGCTATAATTATTATCTATTTCCAAGCTCCTAGGTACCAGGGACTCACCACAGGTTTTATAAGTAGATACAAAATTAATACACAGTAATTTCAGAAGGGAGACCCACATAGCTCTGGAGAGTAGAGAAGGGCTTATGTAAAAGGCAACATTTAACCTAAGTTTTGAGGGTAATTTAGAAATCCAAGAGGTAAAAATGAGGAGGGAGTGCATTCTAGCCACAAGGGATAGCCTGTGAAAAGACACCAAGGTAAGAGAAAAATGTCTTACATGAAGAACAGGAAAGGTCAGCTTGGCTGGGCCATAAAGTGGATGAATAGGAGTAATATGTGATAAGCCTGGAATGGTAGGTTGGAGACAGGTTATGAAAGATGTTAAATACCAGTTAGTGGAGTCTGAAATTTGATCCTAGAGGTAATAGAAAGCCATTGGAGTTTATTGAACAGGGAAATGATATGGTTAAATCTGTTTTAGAAAAGCACTTTGGGAGGGGCAGAGCCAAAATGGCAGAGTAAAAGCAGGAAATCGCTGGGCTCCCGCCCTTCAATACCAAAAAATATGACTCTAAACAAATTTTAGAGCTACAGAACCCACAGAGTGACAGAGAAACAAATCTCTCACAGCCTGATAGGGTGACAGGAAGGGTCTATCGCACTGAGCTAGGAGCAGTCCCACCCGCATGAGCCGTACTGGCCCAGACCTGGGGCAGCCCCACCCGCATGAGCCGTACTGGCCCAGACCTGGGGCAGCCCCAACCAGTTGTATGACTAGCCTGAGCAGACTTCAGGAGAATGAATCATTGGCAGCTGTGGCGGTTTCCAGAATTCTCAACTCATAAACACCAAAGAGAAAGTAAAACGTTAGTGGGGAACCCTGGCCATCCAGGGTGAAAGAAGAACACAGTCTGGCCCCTGCCCCTGGGGCAGCGAAGGTAACAGTGGCTTCAACTGCTGCCACTGCTGCTGTTTCTGGCTCCTGGCCTACAGGTCATGGGGAGACCAAGTGACTGTCCAGAGGGCATTTGCAGGAATCTCTCCACTGGTACTGAGGCAGGATTCTCCTGCTTTGCCCTGTTTGGATCTGGGTCACAGTCTTAGGTGGTGGTCCTAGGGTGAGGAGTGATGGTGTGGCAGAATTTGTTGAGGCTGTGGAGAAAGTCCTCCTCACAGTTCTGAGGCAGGTGACTGGAAAAAACTCTTGACAACAGCTGCACAAAACCCCAGAAATTTGGGACACAGCACTTTCCACTTGGAAGCAGAGTTCTACCATGGCAAAGAGCTCAAAAGTCAAGTAACTGGTTTGCAAGGTAAGCAAACAGAGGAAGTGCAATCAGACTATAGAATCCTTTTTTGAGTACAGAGATGATCAAAACATAGAACCAGAAGAAGACAACACAGCTAAAACTCCAGCATCAAAAGCCTCCAAGAAAAACATGAAAGGGTTGCATGCCATGGAGGAGCTCAAGAAGGATTTTGAAAATCTAATAAGAGAAGTAGAGGAAAAATCAGGAAGAGAAATGAGAATGATGCAAGAAAATCATGAAAAATGAATCAAGAGCCAGATTGAAGAAAATAACACCTTAAAAAATAGACTAACTCAAATGGCAAAAGAGGTCCAGAAAGCCAATGAGGAGAATGCCTTAAAAAGCCAAATATGCCAGATGGAGAAGGAATTTCAAAATTTCACTGAAGAGAATAATTCCATCAAAATTAGATTGGAACAAGTGGAAGTTAATGACTTTATGAGAAATCAAGATACTATAAAACAGATCCAAAAGAAAGAAAAAATAGAAAGCAGTGTGAAATATCTCACTGGAAAAACCACTGACCTGGAAAGTAGATCCAGGAGAGAGAATTTAAAACTCATTGGACTACCTGAAAGCCATGATAAAAAAATTGCCTAGACATCATCTTTCAAGAATTTCTCAAGGAAAATTACCTTGATATTCTAGAACCAGAGGGCAAAATAGAAATTAAAGAATTCATCAATCACCTCTTCAAAAAGATCCCAAAAAGAAAACTCCTAGAAATATTATAGCCAAATTTCAGAGTTCCCAGGTCAAGGAGAAAATATTATAAGCAGTCAGGAAGAAACAATTTGAGTATTATGGAAACACAATCAGGATAACATAAGATCTATCAGCTTCTACATTAAGTGAATAAAGGGCTTGGAAGGGCTTTGGAGGTCAAAGGAGCTAGGATTAAAACCAAGAATCACCTACCCAGCAAAAATGAGTATAATACTTCAGGGAAAAATATGGATATTCAGTGAAATAGAGGACTTTCAAGCATTCATGATGAAAAAACCAAAGTTGAACAGAAATTTTGACTTTCAAATACAAGAAGCAAGAGAAGCATGAGAAGGTAAAGAGTAAAAAGACATCCTAATGAATTTATTAAAGTTGAACTATTTACATTTCTACATGGAAAAATGACAAAATTGTAACTCATGAGGCTTTTCTCAGTATAAGGATAGTTGAAGGGAATATACATATGTATACATACATATATATGTAGGTATAGGAAGCTGCATGTGTGTATAAATATATATGTGTGTGTATATGTGTATACATGTATACATAGAGGGCACAGGATGAGTTGAATATGAAGGGATGATATCTCAAAAATAAAATTAAGAGGTGAGAGAGGAATATATTGGGAGAAGGAGAAAGGGAGAATAGAGTAAATTCTCTCATATAAAAGAGGCAAGAGAAAACTGTTACAATGGAGGAGAAGAGCAGAAACGTGAAAGGGAATGAGTCAACCTTACTCTCATTGGATTTGGCTTGAGGACAGAATAACATACACGCTCAATTGGGTATTTTACCCTGCAGGAAAGTAGGGGGGGAAGGGGATAAGAGGGGGATGATAGAAGGAAGAACAGATTGGGGGAGAGGGTAGTTAGAAGCAAATGCTTTTGAAAAGGGACAGAGTCAAAGTAGAAAATACAATAAATGGGGAGTGGGATAGGATGGAGGGAAATACAGTTAAGTGTTTCACAATATAACTATTATGGAAATGTTTTGCATAACTACACATGTACATCCTATATTGAATTGCTTGTCTGCCCAGTGGAGGTTAAAATTGTTCTTTACATGCAAGGGGAAATAAGTTATACAGGCAATGGGGTATAGAAATCCATCTAGCCCTACAAGAAAGTAAGGGCGGATGGGGGAGGACATAAGAGAGAACAGATTGGGGGAAGGAGTGTTCAGTATGCTTGCTATATTGGGGTGGGGGTAGGGGAAAAATGGGGATAAAATTTGTAACTCTAAATCTTGTGGAAGTAAATGTTGAAAACTAAAAAATAAATAAATTTATTTAAAAAAAAAAAGAAGGAAAGGGGCAGCTAAGTGGTGCAGTGAGTAAAAGTGCAGATCCTGGAGTCAGGGGAACCCAAGTTCGGTTCTGGCCTCAGACACTTAACACCCACACCAAAAAACTAGCCGTGTAACCTTGGGCAAGTTACTTAACCCCAATTGCCCTCTAAAAGGCAAAAAAAGAAAAAAGAACTATTTTGGGGTGGCCAGGTAGCACAGCAAGTAAGAGCACTGGCTCCAGTGTCGGGACGACCTGGGGATCGAATCCAGGCTCCGACACTTAGCACCACACCCAGAAATAACTGGCCATGTAATCTTGAGCAAGTTACTTAACCCTGATTGCTTAAAAAAAAAAAAGAAGGAAAGCATTTTGGCAGCTGTGTGAAAGACTAGAGAAAGGATAGACTTGAGGCAGGGTGACTGATTAGGAAATTCTTACATGAATCCAGGTGTGGGGATTAAAATTGTCCAACCTGCAATAAAAGAGACTGAGGCAGAGCCCTGAGCCAATGGAACATTATCAAAGAGTCCATGGTCCCCTCTAATGAAGTGGACTACACATCTTCCTAATGATCTGAGGTGCCCTCTTCTTCCAGGACCTTGTATTTATAGAATGCAATGCATAGATATTCAAAAGCATACAAAATAAAGAATAATTCCATTGGTTGACATATAATACATAAGCTAAAATAAGTAAAAATGATTTGTCAGCAAGGTCACAAGTTGGATTAAACAAGGAATATCACTATTGACTAGATGGTCATAAGATGGTCACTTGATCTTAGAAAAGAGAGAGATCTGGAGGCACAAAAACAAGTTTGAGGAGTTTCCATAAAATGGAGTCATCTCTACCACCCTGGGTTTGGCCACTATGACAAGAAAAAAACAAGGGTGGAAGGCCTCTAGTTAACTTCCTATGATTAAGCAAATGGACTTAGAATCTGGAGCTCACAGCTCTGGGGCCTAATATGCAGAACTTATAATCATTACCCCTATAGAATCATACCAATTTGAGTAATACTGATTGGAATACAGTAAGGGTCCAAATGAATTCTTTCTCACACAGGTAAGAGAGGTGATGATGATGGTTATGCAAGTGGAAAGAAGGGATGAATGAAAGAGATGTTGTGGGTGTAGAATTGATAAGATTTGGGAAATGATTCCATAATAGGTTAGCAAAAATAGCAGGTGGCAAAACTCAGTAACTAGAAGAATGGAGGTGTCCTTAGGAGGGAAGAAAAAAAAAAGTAAAAAAGAAATTTATATGATAACTATATTATATATTTAGAAGGAATAGCATGTTGTATATAATAGATTTGCATTTTCATGTACAATCATCTTTTTATTACACTATGTTATGGAAATGCTTAGTTTATTCCATAATTTAAAAATATAATAAATAAATGTGGAAAAATGAAATGTAGGAGACAGGTGGATTGGGAAAGAGGTTAAATGAGGGTTTGGGGCAGGGGGCTTATTCTCGAGATCAAGCTAGAGTGCCCTTCAAAATGTTGTGGGAAAGGGAAGACTACCAATAGCATGCTGGGTAGACTAAGTCTGGTGAATTTTAGAAGAACATGGACAAGGATTATATAAGATGGGTAGGCATGGATGGGTTACTACCTCATTAGATATCTCAATGATATCACAGTTCCATTTGTACATTTGAAGATTTCAGATGCTTATGGAATTTCTAGATGCTTACGATGATTCATTTTGAGTATTAATGTCATAAAGGTAATTTTCCTAAGTATTCTGTTTACTTTATGAATAATTTGAACGCCTTTTCTTTTCTTACATGAAATAAAAAAAATAATAGTTAGCTTGGGGCACTGAGAAGTTAAGTGATTCTAGGGTCACACAGTACATGTCAGACAGGACTTGGAGGCCAACCTTCCTATTTGTTACATTGCCATTGAATGAGATGACGTTTTCAAATCTGTATGAATTATGAGTGTTCCTTTCTTAAAATATGACTAATACTTTCTCATGTCGAGTAGGTTTTCATCTCTATTTAGGGCTTGCTTACCATTCCTTGTTGGTTATAAACTTGAGAAAACATTCTCCTTGCCCTGATCAACCAGTCACTTCTTTTATCCCTTTCATACTCGTATTTCTCTCTTTTCCTCTCCTTTCCGCTTCTTAATCCTTCTTCTTCTGACTCGTGATACTCCCTTTTCCTCCTGGTCCATCCTGTATATAAATGACAGTTAACATACTTCTTTTGGCATTCCTAATGAGGACGTTTTAAAAATTTTGTATTTGTCCCAAAATGCACACACAATTCACACTGTTTCAGAACCCAAATGTCTTCATATGTATTGGAGGAAGTTAGCTTTTTTGGCTTTTAAGATAAAGCTATCAATCCAAACAAAATAATCTATGTCATTTCTTAGAATGTTCTGAAATGTAGTTACATTTTTCATAGTCTTGCCAAAGTCATGAAAGTCAGAATGCCATAAAAATGCTAATGAGAAAATTTCAGAATTACTGTATGGTTTTCATTATAGCTTTGGAATATTCTCCTCCAGACTTGCAAACATGACTCCTTACCTACTTATGACATAGTTATTGCTAATGGTCTAATTTGCAACATATTCTAAACATTTCTTGGATGCTTAGAAGATTATTAGGGGCAACTACTTATAAAGTTAAACACTTTTGCTGATACTATAGTGTTCCTTATTTAAAATTAAGTTACCTATCATGTAATTGTGGTTGAATGTCTTCTGTCAATGATAGTCCTTTGGCATGGCAAAAATTTAATTTAATAAATGAAAATTTTCTGCTTGGGTGGAGCTTACTATATAAGATGTACAAAATATTGCTAGAGACACATAAAGCATGGTTCGGCAACTAAAGATAGGTAGGTAGTATGGTTGGTTGCTAGAGTATTTATTTATTAAGTTCTAACTGTGTTCCAGGTATTGTGCAAAGTGAGCTCTGGGAACACATAAGAAGAAAACAAGATGGTCCCCTCTCTAGAGAAGCTTATATTCTAATAGGGGAAGATAAAACATGAAGGGAAGTTGGAAAACAAAGGATGGAGGGGAGGTAAGAATACTTGACTGGTGACCAGACAGCCAGTGTGAAGATGGAACAAACCAGCAAACCAAAATGGTGGTAGAGGAGGCCAGAGGGTGAAGGAAAATGGGGAACAGGGGGGCAGCTAAGTGGCACAGTGAATAGAGCACTGGCCCTGGAGTCAGGAGGACCTGAGTTGAAATCCGGCCTCAGACACTTAACACAAAAACTAGCCGTGTGACCTTGGGCAAGTCACAACCCCAATTGCCCTCCAAAAAGCAA
Source organism: Petaurus breviceps papuanus (assembly GCF_028583685.1). Classification (NCBI taxonomy): domain Eukaryota; kingdom Metazoa; phylum Chordata; class Mammalia; order Diprotodontia; family Petauridae; genus Petaurus; species Petaurus breviceps. The sequence continues at coordinate 68,448,397 of NW_027185655.1, forward strand.
AAAAAAAAAAAAAAAGAAAGAAAATGGGGAACAGGGAGTTAAATTGGAGAAATGAAACAGTATATTTTATGAATTCCAAGCTTTGCTTTTCCCAATATACCCTTTCTTTTCTTCTCATGATATCAAGTATCCACTTTTCAAATCTTTACCAACACTCACCCTTTTGAAATTCCTTAAAGTTCATTTTAATAATGAACTGACTGTGGCGGCCAGGTAGCACAGTGAGTAAGAGCACCGGCTCCAGTGTCGGGATGACCTGGGGATCGAATCCGGGCTCAGACACTTAGCACCCACCCAGAAACACCTGGCTGTGTAACCTTGAGCAAGTTACTTTACCCCTATTGCTTTAAAAACATAATAATAATGAACTGACCAAAAAAAAGGCTCTTCTGAAGAGGCTACATCCAGTAGCTCTATTTACACAGCAACTGCCAGTCCCTGAGTCATCAAATCAGACTATGACATGCCCATTGTACATAACAGCTTTTCACTTAACTTGTTACTTCAGGAAGCCCAGGAGGACAATCCACCCTCACATGAATCAATCATTTCAGCAAGACAGAAACTTCCTGCTGACATTTTAGACCTAGGTACTATACACAAACTGGGAGCTCAAACCTGTAAAGTGCTGAGGATCAAAATATTTATTTAATATTTACTGGATCTAAATGGGTAGTAAATCAGTAGTTACCTTTGCAAGTCTATGCACATGTCACATTCAAAGTACACAAAATATGAGCTTGTGGATATTTCCTGACAGTTTCTAAACTGGAAGGCCATGAGAAAGTCCTTGGGTATTTTTTTGTCTTTTGTCACAGAGCTGTGATTTCAATAGTGTGGGGGAACTCTTTGCGTGGAAACTCCTTCCACTAATATACACCTCTTATTTACTGTCTTAGTTGTCTGGGCACTGAGAAGTTGTGACTTGAATTCACTTAGTCAGTATGTGTCAGAAGCCAGGGTTGAACCCAGGTTTCCTGAATTCAAATTAAGCTCTTTACCCATTAGGCTATGCTTCTTATGAAAAAAAAAAACCTACCATTCTAAAAGGTCCATTTTTAAAATTATCTGGATGGCAAATTCAAAATCGGTATTATAATATTGACTAGATTTCAGGTTAAAAAAGAAATAACTCATCTTGAGAATTGTAGTCTGGCAAACTAGAAGCACTACACTTTCTCAAAAAGGGAAATCCAATGTTGGCTATTGGTACTGCATTTTAATGTATGTGGTTAACATGTTGAATTACAATCAAAGCTAAGAGAAGCAGTTCAGATCAAATAAGAAATGACCAAAATAAAATGTGGACCATCCAAAAGCAATATAGACTATTTATTTGAGTGATGAATTTGGATTATTGAGGAGATTTTTCTTTTTCTTTTCCCCCGGGCCTCTCAAGTTTCAGATTTCAGCCAAGACTTGAAAGCAAAGTTCTGCATACCTTGAGAAAAGTGCTTGCCAGATTTCCAGCCCAGTTTCAAGGCAGATTTAGATAAACATCCAAATTTGGTGATGATTTATGGGGTTTGGGAGGTTTGTCTGAACCAAAACAAACCTAGAGGCCTTTTGACACAGCTTACAACTCATTGAAAGTTTCAGATTGATATTTTTCCTCAATTGTGGAAAGGACCACATTTTTAAATGCATATATAAATAAAAATTCATATTCTTATGAAATCTTAAAATTATTAAATCTGAAGTTTGAATAAAAGCCTGTGATTTTCAGCTTCTGAAGTTCAATTCAACAAAAATCTTTTAAGGATCTACTCTATTAGGTGCCAAGTAACATAAAAGATAAGGTATGAGCTTACCCTCTTAGAGCTTACAATCTAGTAAAAGTTACCTCATTTAAAAAAAGACACATTTCATCTCATTCTTACTCCCCCAAAAGATTTAGTATTAGGTAAGGTCTAGAAAGAACAAGATGATTTGTTTTACAGGCAATACTAATTTCAAATAATTGTATACTGATACAAAAATATGCTTTAAGAAAACATTCCACTTAGGAGCCTATTTCTGATTTCCACAAACCAAAATGACTAACGTCTGAAGGCATAATTGATACACTCAGTCTTTTTCTTGGCAGGTGTATATGGAGTCCAAAGCAAAATGGATAAAAATATTTTCAATCTGTGGGTACCCAGCAAAGTGTAAATCATTTGCTGCCTCAAGCCTAGTGGTGAAGAAGATAACTAACCATAAGCTGAAGTTTCTTGTTTTCCTCAGAAAGAGCCCCTGGACAATTCCCTGTGAAATATTATTTTTTTAAGAGAGAAACAGCATGTTTTGGGGGGAGGGGAAAGGCTTTGCTTGGAATTAAAGTCAGAGAATCAGGAGGATTAATTTTGGGGCTTTGCTATTCCCTACCTGTGTATTGTTGGGTAATCACTTAACTTTTCTGGGTCAGTTTCCTTAGGTGCTAAATGAAGGGGAAGGATGAGAGAACCTCCAAGATCAGTTCTAAATCTCTGATCCTTTAAGGGACAGAGAAGTCTCAATTCAGCCACTAATCAGCTGTGCATCTGTAGGCCTCAGTTTCCCTCTCTGTTCATTGGAATGAGCAAATTGAGTGATATCTGATGACACTCTAGAGAGGCAGCCTTTGTGCCCAAAGCAGGTTGAACACACAACCCTTGAGGGTTGTGGAGGAGCTGCCAGCTACATTGGTAAAAACAGTACACACATGGTTGAAATCGTTTACCTTTTGAAGACGTTTATATTATTTACATATATAAATGTATGTTTCTCATGTAGTGGAACACAATGTATGAGTTGGGTCAGAATGTGAGGACAGCAGATGATCATCACCACCTATCTGGCAAGTTGGGAAAAGTCTCACAGAAGAGCTCTCCAAATCAATCAAATTCTCTTCAACTAAAGAAGAGAGAAGTGCCCCCTGTCTTCAATAAGCTTATAATCTAGACAAAAAGACACAGCCTGCAACATATATGAGATAATTACAGAAAAAATTCAAATAATCAAAAGAATGAGTGTCAAATTACTGATTTACATCAGCCTGATCAGATGGGAACTGGAACTCTGGTGTAATTGGTATAGAGAACTCTCAGGTGAGGATATTGTCTCTATGAATGCAGTTCAATACCTTTTCTTCAATGTATAGTCTTAGATAGCTTCCTAAAACCCCAAGAAGTTAAATTATTTTACACAACCAATATGTGTGTGATAGTAATGGCATTTAAAGTTCCCCTGTATTGGCTTGGTTTTCAAATTGATTGTGTTAAAACCCAGAGTTTGTTAATCCCACCTGTGGGATGGGCTTGTTGATGTGAAAAGAAAGACCTGAAGTGGGAGGAGCTGGTGATGTAGATTTGGAGAGACAAGAGAGAGGCGGAAGATCTTTTTGGAAGCAGCACCTCGTGTAGAGAGAGAGACTAAGAGAATTGCTGGTGGCCGCTTTGAATTGCCCTGGACTTTTGAGACCTGCCCCCTGAGCTGCCAAGGACTGAGGAGACATGGCTGTTTTGCTGGTACTTTGTCTGTCTGTTTTGATGTTGTTTTGCCATATTTGTCCACTGGTGAAAGACAATCCTTTTGTTGAAGAAGTCCTGGAACCTGGCTGTTCGCTAAGAAGCCCTGAGACTGTCCTGAAGACAGAGAGTGAATACTGTCCACTGGTGAGGGACAGTACTGTTGTTGCAGGGGTCTGGAGACTGTCCTGCAGACAGAATGAATACTGTCCACTGGTGAAGGACAGTGCTGTTGTTGCAGGGGTCTGGGAGCCTTTCTGTTGGTTCAGAAGCCCTGAAGAAGGATTTTCTTGTTGTATGTTTACAGAAATCCTGGGAGAGGGCTTTGCTAATGTGTTCAGGGGTTCTAGGGCTGTTCTACAGACAGAGGATAAATTCATGAAGGGACTGGCAATGTATCTTATGGCCTTGCTAAGCCTTGTCTCTCCAGGAACTAAGATTGCTGAGAACTTGCCTCCTGTCAAGATGAAGAAAAGACCTCCGTTTGGGTATTAAGTGCTGTGTTTAAACTTGATGTAACTCTGGGGTAGATTCAATTGTGATCCAGGGGGTGGGGAACTTTTGACCTTATTGTGCTGTGATTGACAAATGAAGGTACTTTACCTATGTTTGGAAACTAATCTCCATTTGAGAAGAGGGGTTTTGTGGTGGACTTAATTAAGGTATAGCCTAGGGGTGGAGTAGTATTTAGAACAGGGACTTTGTAATTGATTGAATGATTGGAAGATCCTGGGGTGGGGTAGTACTTGGAGATTATTTAATCACACTTAGTAAATGCTGTATTTTGAATGATGTCATGTTTTGATCTTCTCTGTTCTTGGTTTGTCACTGAATAAAATAGAGAGCACCTATGCTGGTATTTTGAACCTGGGAAGTTGCCTTTCTTTTGGCATTACATTACAATGTGTCAGACACAGGACTTGAACTCTGATCTTCTTGGATTCAGGGCCAATTTTGCCCTCTATTAGGCTGCCTCTCAACTTGAGTTAAAGAAGGCAGTAAATCATTTTGAAATTCTGTCAAATATCAAATTATAAGAAAAGTTTGCTAAATAGTGTGACACAGTATAATTACAAGACCACACTGAAAAGAGGAATCTGTTCGAGCTGAGACAGACCTGATTTCTGAATAACCATAGGTAATGATGAAACAATGCTACAAGCACCATGATTAAATAACAGGTTTACGAGCAACCTTTAATTATTTTATTCATTAGAAAAAATTCTATTTTTACCTTCATAATTCTACCATTCTAATAGACTGGGAGTTCCTTGAGAACAGGAACTGGTCTTTGCATCACTTGGGCTTAACAGGGTGCCTGATGGCCAGTGGGCATTTAATAATACTTGTTGACTTAACTTCCACTATGCATCTCTTTAAAAATTTATCAAACAAGTTTCTATTCTAAGCCTGTGATGTCTTTGACAGAGGGGACAAATCTTTGATGGGGGAGATGTGTTACAGACATACATTTTCAGATGTAGCTAATGCATTGATTTATTTTGCTTGACTATACTTATTTTATAAGGGAGGACTCCCACTGGAAGAAACAGGAATACTCAGGTAGTGAGAGCAATGTTAAGAGAGGAAGAAAAAAACATCAATGAAACATGTTTTTAAACATAGAAGAGAGAAGAAAGTAGTTTGGAAGGGGTCATAGTCAAACATGGAGTTTTCTTCTATCATGCTAAATTTAACATATATTTCTTTTAAAAACTACAAAATAGCTCACAGTTTCACATAAAATTCTTCTGTTCATTATATATGGAAATGTTTGTGTACATTGATCCTTGTTTATAATGAAAAAGAAAATCTGAAAAAAGATTTTTTTTGCCTTTTTTTTGGAGGGGCAATTGGGGTTAAGTGACTTGCCCAAGGTCACACAGTTAGTAAGTGTTAAGTGTCTGAGGCCAGATTTAAAATCAAGTCTTCCTGACTCTGGGGCTAGTGCTCTATTCACTGAGCCACCTAGCCACCCCTGAAAAAAAAAGATTTTTTAAAGAAAATATAAATCAGGAATAAGAAATGAGAAAATTTAATGATTTAAAGATTGTAATCTTTAAATGCAAAAGCTTGACACCTATACATCACAAATGCTTTGTTTAAAAAAATAATCACCAAATTCTGTCATGATATGCAACAAACAATATCATAAAAATGAAATTTATTATATTTTAACATAGCAGTTATTGAGGTTGGAGTAATTTTCAAATCAACAGACAGGCCCACAGAGTAATGAGAGCAAAAAATCAAAATTAATTCAAAACCAGAAGAAAGAAAAAAATGAGAATTTAAAATAACTCCAACCTGACCTGTGGTAATCTGAGTAGTTATTGATTCCACAAAATGGGACATGGATAGGAAAAAAAACAAAAAACATGTACACTGATGGGAATAATTTTAAGCAGTAGCTTCACCAATGCAAATCAATTGGCTATAATGAGGACAACCTAAGAGCTTTAAAAAATCCTTAGTCAATACACATTTAACTCAAATTGCCAGAAGTTAGGTGTGAAGAAAGACCAGCTTAATGCAAGAACAGAGTCTTTGAAGTCCTAAAGTATCTACTGTCTTCAGCCTCTGACAAAGTAAAGGTCATGTTTAAGCTTGCAAGATGCAATTTAGCTGCTATTTTTTTTTTCTTTTTACTAACCCAAAACACTATTTTTCTGAAAGGTTTTTACCATTCACAAATCTAACATCCTACATGTTTCTTGGCTAGCAAAATAGTAACAATATTTTCCATATTTTAATTATGAGCAAGTGATTCTCGTTATATCAACAACAGCAAGAGGCAAACATTTTCTTATACTAAATGTTTACTTTTAAAAATCACATTTATTTTCACTCCTATTCATTCCCCCCCTTTTTTTCACAGAGGAATTTTTCTACCATTCAACTCTTTCTTCAAGGGCTATTTATTCACTTAGTGGATGGATTATTCTCCTGATTTTTTACATTCATTACTCATCCAATGTGCTCATCCAATACTTTTTGAGGAAAATAGTCCATTTTTCTATCTGTTGGTATCTCTAGAAAAATATTTTGAAGGTCAGAAGAATGTTAAAACTACATAACTAAAGAAGATTACAATGAATGACTAAATGAGATCTGTGAATTGTTTACATGATACTTTCTCCATTTCCCAATTAGCAAAAATCCAACTTGCCTGAAAATCAATGTTTAGGAAGTGATAGCTATGAACCAATGACATATAGTAGTGAACTACAACAAAACTTACTTGACAACAATCTAGATGTAGTGGAAAAAATGCTGGATTTGGAGCCAAAGCACATGTGTGTAAATCATATTTTGAAATATAATTTCTATAAGCATAATTAGGGAAAGGCACCATACTTTTGGGGACCTCAATTCATTTGTAAGATGAGAGGGCTGGACCAGCAGATTGCTAAAGTCCCTTCCAACTCTACATCTATGATCCCAAATCTACATTTATTTTTGAATACTTGAGATTTTTGCCACCCACCATTGCAGTTCTATACAAAACTTAAAATGAGATATTTGCTTCATTTTAATAATAAATTAATTAATACTAACATCTGTACTACTCTACAGTCAAAGGCAAGAAAGACTTGGGTTGACAGATTCAAGATGGCAGAGAAAAAGCAGAAACTTGCTTGGGATCGTGCCCCAACCACCTCCAATACCTGTAAAAAATGACTCTAAACAAATTCTAGAGATACAGAACCCATAAAATGACAGAGTGAAACAAAGTTCCTGCTGAAGGCAGCCTGGCAGGCTGACAAGAAGGGTCTATCACACTTGACTGGGAGCAGAGAGCAGTCTTGCATGGACCGTGCTGGCACAGACCAGCATCACAGACCAGCTGGAGGAGACCTCAGGGAACTGAATCACTGCTATGGAGGTTTCCAGACTTCTGACCCCATAAATGCCATAGAGAAAGTAAAAGGTCAATTGGGAAACTCTACTGCACCCAGGTAAAAGAAGAGTGGGGTCTGGCCCCTGGCCCTGGGGCAGCAGAAGTGGTGGCAGCTGCCTCCAGAGCTCCAGGCCCACAGATGGCAGAGGGAAAAAGGAGCTGATCAGAGTGCAAATGCAGGACTCTCTTTGCTGGCACTGAGGAAGGATTCTCTTGCTTTGCCCTGCTTGGATCTGGGTCTCACTCTTGGATGGTTGTCCTAGGGTAAAGAGTTCTGGTGTGGCAGAGCTTGTGGTGGCTGTGGAGAGGGAATCCTCCTCATTGTTCTAAGGCAGGTATCTAGAAGAAGTTCTGACAACAACCCCAGAAATTTGGGACACAGCACTCTTCCCTAAGGAAACAGAGTTCTACCATGGCAAAGAGCTTAAAAGTCAAGCCTCCAACAAAAACATGAATTGGTTGCAGGCCATGGAAGAGCTCAAGAAGGATTTTGAAAATAAAGTAAGAGAAGTAGAGGAAAAATTGGGAAGAAAAATGAGAGTGATGCAAGAAAAACAAGTCAACAGCTTGCTAAAGGAGACTCAAAAAAAATACTGAAGTAAAAATAACACCTTAAAAAATAAACTAACTCAAATGGCAAAAGAGGTCCAAAAAGCCAATGAGGCGGAAAATCCTTTAAAAAGCATAATTGGCCAGATGGAAAAGGAAGTTCAAAAGCTTACTGAAGAAAATAATTCCTTCAAAACTAGACTGAAGCAAATAGAAGCTAATTACTTTATGAGAAATCAAGACACTATAAAACAAAGCCAAACAAGTGAAAAAATAGAAGGCAATGTGAAATATCTCGTTTGAAAAACCACTAACCTGGAAAATAGATCCAGGAGAGAGAATTTGGAAATTATTGGACTACCTGAAAGTCATTATAAAAAAAAGAGCCTGGAAAAAAGAAAGAAAAAGAGCCTAGACATCATCTTTCAAGAAATTATCAAGGAAAATTGTCCTGATATTCTAACACCAGAGGGTAAAATAGAAATTGAAAAAATTCACTGATCAACTCTTGAAAAAGATCCCAAAAAGAAAACTAGGAATATTATAGTCAAATTCCTGAGTTCCCAGGTCAAGGAGAAAATATTACAAGCAGTCAGGGAGAAACAATTTTAGTACTGTGGAAACACAATCAGAACACAAAATCTAGCAGCTTCTACATTATTTGAATGAAGAGCTTGGAATATTATATTCCAGAGGTCAAAGGAGCTAGGATTAAAACCAAGTATCACCTACCCAGCAAAACTGAGTATAATACTTCAGGGGAGAATATGGATATTCAATGAAATAGTGGACTTTCAACGATTCTTGATGAAAAGACTAGAGCTGAACAGAAAATGTGACTTTCAAATACAAGGACCAAGAGAAGCATGAAAAGGTAAACAGGAAAGTGAAATCATAAGGAACTTATTAAAGTTGAACTGTTTACATTCCTACATGGAAAGATATTTGTAATTCATGAGAATTTTCTCAGTATTAGGATAGTTGAAGTGAATATGTATGTATGCATATATGTGTATATATACATACATGTATGTATAGGTAGGCATAAGTGTGTATATATGTCTGTGTGTTTATATGTGTATATATGTATACATAGAGGGTACAGGGTGAGTTGACTATGAAGGGATAATATCTAAAAAAAAATGAGAGGTTAGAGAAGAATATATTGAGAGAAGGATAAATGGAGAGATTGAATAGAGTAAATTACCTCACATAAAAGAGGCAAAAAAAAGCTGTTATAATGGAGGGGAAGATCAGAAAGGTGAAAGGGAATGAGTCAACTTTACTCTCATTGGATTTGGCTTAAGGAGGGAATAACATACACACTTAGTTGGGTATCTTACCCTATAAGAAAGTAAGGGGGAAAGGGATCAGAGGGGGAATGATAGAAGGGAGGGCAGATTGGGGAAGAGGGTAGTCAGAAGCAAACACTTTTGAAAAGGGACAGTGTCAGAGGAGAAAATAGAATAAATGGGGGGTGGGATAGGATGGAGGGAAATATAAGTTAGTGTTTCACAATATGACTACTATGGAAATATTTTGTACGACTACTCATGTATAACCTATATTGAAATCCCTGTCTTCCCAGTGGGGGTAGGTGAGTAGGGAAGAAGGGAGAGAATGCAGAACTCAAAGTTTTAAAAACAAGTGCTAAAATTTTTTAATTGTTTTTACATGCAACCAGGAAATAAGATGTACAGGCAATGGGTATAGAAATCCATCTTGCCCTACAAGAAAGTAAGGGGTAAGGTGGTAAGGAGGGATAGGGATTTCATATAAGAGAGGGCAGACTAGGTCAAGGAGTATTCATTATGCTTGCCATCTTAGGGTGGGGGTAAGGGAGAGACAGGGAGAAAATTTGTAACTCAAAATCTCATGGGAACAAATGTTGAAAACTAAAAATAAATAAATTCTAGAAGAAAAAAAGAGAAAAATTATGCCAAAGAATTTAAAATTTCCTTTTAAAAGGGGAGATAATTTAGAAGGATTTGGCATTCATAATGATGAGTTTACATACCAAAGAGAATTTTAAAATAAATGACTTGCATTTTTCTAAAAAAAAAAAAAAAGAAAGACTTGGGACAGGAAATTAAAATGTATAGGGATGTCTTATAAGAATTAAAGTTCGAAACGTCAAATATGTGGCCCTCCCAATCCATATCTTTCTCATTTTCTTCTTGTTTTGGACATGTTTTCTTTCTTATTCTGAATGATTGTAAGTCATTACTGTTACTTGTTTGAAGTATTGTCATGGTAAGTTGTGCCTGTTTTTCCCATGAACTAGGTGGCTTTGAAAAAGAACAACATTTTAGAAGAAGAAATGCATTCATTTGTACAAAAAAAATCTATGGGTTTTTTTAGAACAAAGTTTTGAAACATAAAAGTTTACAAATATGAATCCAATGTAAAAAATTTTAAACAATTTTAATTCAATTTGAGATTATGAATTACATATCACAATGATCATCAAATTATTCTGATGGTAAAACATCCAGCCTAGATGGTCCTAGTGAAGTAAACCTTACTCACAAAAGTAAATTTGAGTTGCAGTGGTGCCCAGGACACTGAGCAAATGATTAAATCTCTCTAGGGTCTAGTTTCCTTCCACATAAAAGGAAGTTGGACTAACTGATGTCGAAGTCTCTTACTGTCTAATAATCTTGTGAAACATAGGGCTATTATTGAAATTACTAATCCCTTGGATGTTGTACATTATGGCTAAAAATGTACTTTACTTAAATTTTCTCATTAGTTTCTCAGAATTCTATGAGGTAGAATTATTACACCCAAGTAATCAATTTTGATTACATTATTTCCACTGATTGTCTCATTTATGGTAGTTGGGTAGCATCAGGATTATTATCTCTATTTAAAAAATAAAGAATCTTAGGGAGGTCAAATGAATGGTCCAGGGACACAAAGTAATTAGTGGTGCCAGGTTTTGAACCCGTCTCCTGATTCCATGAAATAGAATTTCCCTACACCCAAGCTACCTCTCTTTCTTGAGTCTCATTCCTGAAAAACTAATAGATCTACTGTCTAAAACTTTTAAACAAGAGGTAAAGTTAAATAAACCTGTGTGTTGACATCTATGATCATCTTAATGGCAATTGTACAGACAAGACATGTTAGAATTTTCAGTTTGGTAGTTAGTCACAATTTTTTAAAAATAACATTCATTTTTTTCCCTTTCCTCCATCCCCCCAATTTAAAATGAAAAAAATTGTAACAAATATGCATAGCAAAACAAAATGAACTCCTGCACTGTCCATGTCCAAAACGTTATGTCTCATTCTACATCTTGAATTAATAGTGTCATTTAATCTCCACTAAAATCCTATGTGATGCCTCATTGTGGCATAGTGGTGAGGCTGGATTCACAAAGACTATGGTCAGCAGCAAGCTACTATGGTTTTCACAATGGGTCTAGAGATAGTCTTTTATCAAATTTAGCTAAATTTGAAGAAGCTTATCACCAGATTATCCACCAGGTATTCAATTTTTTATGATAGAAATTAATTAAAAATCATCTACTGAGGATGGAGTTGGTAATTATAGAATTGAAGTTAATACCTACACTGATGAAACCCAGATCTTTCAAAGTATTATAGAAGAAATTTAATTCTTAGACCAATTAATCCTGTCTTTGGGGGTCATCTCATTCACACCAACAGGAAAACAACCTGAGAACTTGTCTGTTGGGAATTCAAATATGAGTAAAACAAATTGAAAATCGGTGTTAATGAGAACACTGCCCTAAGCAGCATAGTCATCAGATAGGAAAAAATACACATATTTTTTCCTAGTCATTCGAACAATCTGACACATTTACCATTTTAAGTTTAATATCAATACAATCCATCAAATTTCTTTCCTTTTAGGAATTTATCTCTTTCATTGTCCATCTTAGTTTGTAAATTCTTTGAGAGAAGCAGCCTTGCTTTTCTATAAAAACAAGGTAAATAAGCCTTTAATGAGTACTTTTTAATGATAATGATGTAGTTCTGGCAGGGTATTGACACATACTAGTAATTAGGCTAGTTAGGCCATCAAAGTGGGGGTTGGGAGTAGGAGACAGAAATCTCCTCCAGAGAACAGAGAATCCTAGGGAGTATAAAACAAAGGCCTGCTGAATTAAGAAAATCAATTTCTCCATAATGCTGAAATTCAAGAGACTTAGACAGCACAGGCAGGTAGAATCAAAGAGTCCAATTTAGAGTAGTCAGAAGAGGATAAGGAGACAGTCTATAGAGAGTGGTGGTGAGACTGCTCATCTCACTCAGTTTGACTCCTAAAGCTTTTGTTATAGCTGGACTCTCAAACATATTCTTAGGGTAATGGGGGAAAATCTCATAAAGTGGTCACATAAAAAAGTCTGGTAGCAGTCAGGGGAACTTATCATCACAAACCCACACTTCTAGGAAAAATGAAGTCCAACCTATAGGAAAGTGCTGAGAGGAAAACACCAGGTGCTAATATAAGGAACAAAATGCTTAAGAGGGAGATAGACAAAGACAACACGCTGCCCCCGACTGCTTGCTACTAATCAAAAGCCCAGTGAAGAGACACAGACACATTCACATCAGGAAAACTTTGGAGAATTCCAGGCAAAGGAACACAGTTCCTAAGCCCTGGAGGCCACCTACTTCTGACTCATACTTTTTGAACAATACAATGTGTGGAAAGGTACCAAGGCAGAAAGTAGAAAAAATATATATTTTAAATCATTATATGCTTTTCCTCCTCTTTTATTATTGTTCGGTCATTTCAGTCATGTCCGACTTTTAGTAATCCCATTTGGGGTTTTCTTGGCAAAGATCCTGGAGTGGTTCACCATTTCCTTCTCCAGCTCATTTTACAAATGAAGAGCTCAGGCAAACAGGGTTAAGTGGTTTGCCCAGGGTCAGACAGCTAATAAATGTCTGAGGCCAAATTTGAACTCAGGAAGATGAATCTTCCTGACTTTAGTCCCTGCACTTTATCCACTGAACCACTCAGCTTTTCTCCCCATCCTTAAATATCCTCAATAACTTTAGCCCCATTGGCCAACATTAACTGTGGTTCAAAACAATCCAGAGCTACCTAAGTTATTATTTCCCACTACAATGATGAACCAGCTAGCTGTTCCAAGCTCCCTTATTATCTCTGGCCATGGTACTGACTGACAATGACGCTAACAGATTCAGCTAGTAAAGTCACAGGATGATGATTTATCATCATCATCAGAATGACTTACCTGGACCTCAAAGGCATGGTTTAGTGGGATCCCAATTCTAAAGCATGCACAATATGCATTAACTCTTTGGGCCCATGGCATTGCTAGTCCACTGAGTACTGAGGGTGACCCAATAAACCTTGAGTTGAGGATATCTTAAGATCATAGGATCATAGTTTTGGAGCTAAAGACACTTTTTTTAAAACAATGTCTTCCCACTCAAATAAAACTATTGGGTTAAAAAATATAAAAATTTATAGTATATTATATAGTATATATAGTGAATTCATTATAACAAAGATTGGTGGAATGTGGGCCATATCATAATGATGATAACACTGGAAGGTAGAGCAGATGATGGAGTAAGAAAAAGTAGCACAACCTAATTCCCTACTATATGTCTTCCACAAAGATTTAGAAAATGCACTAAACCAAATTCTAATTGGGAAAACCAAGAAAAAGTCATAGTGAGTCATTTTTTTCTAGCTCAGAGTGACTTAAGGAGACAGAAAGACCTAGTCAGGACTAGTCAGAAGTGTATATGTATCAGGGAACATTCCAGTACCCAAGGAATGGTCAACACCATGCAACAGGGAGGAAATCACTGGGGAAGAAAAAGATCCTAGGAAATCTCTGAACTAGTGCAGGGTACAGGAAGGGGTGTCATTTGGCAGCTATTCCATCCACCACAGATCCAAGATGGAGAGAAGCAATCACAAGCATGGGCTGTAGCTATGTACTAAGAAAAGAACAAATTCCAGTAGGAAATATTAGCTCTGTAGCTCTTATCCTAGGTGCAGAGCAAGGACTCTCAATTCTAGCCTCCAACTCTTCATGGAATCCTGCAGAAAAATAACTAAGGAAGTATTCTGAAAGCAAAGGGGAGACTGCAGTTCTGTCCCTCTAGACCTCCAGAGCCTCCCCGTAAGCTAATAGTGGTTCAGTCCATCATCAGTCTTTTGAAACTTCCAAAGAGAAACAAACTGACAGAACCAAAGGTGAGTCAGGAACTTTCAGAGCTTAGACAAACAGAATCACAAATGAATCACATCACTTTGGGTGCACTGAAAGCTTGTAGGACCCCAGCCTGAGCTGTGAAAAAAAACAAGACATAAGAGAACAGGAGCTCAGGTCAGACACTATAATGAGCACTGTCACCTCCCAGAAGTGTGCAGATTCTAACATTAGCATAAAATACAGAGGCAAGAAGTAGTCTAGAAGAATGAGGAAAAAAAGGATCCTGCCATAAAAGGCTACTTATGGCAGCAAGGGAACTCCAAACACAAACCCAAAAGAAAAGAATGACTCAAACACATCTACAAGCAAAGCCTCAGAGAAAAACACTGCATCATTGCTCATCAAATTTATCATCTGAGAACAGGTAAAGGGGTGCCATGGGCTGCTCAGTGTCCAGCACTTAGCATGATTCAGAGATGTGAATAAGAAATGACCAGTCCATGTGGGTAATTCAAGGAAGAAAGATGAACTCCATTTATTGATTCTCAGGACAAGGTTTTTATAGAGCAAAAGAGACAAAGGAAAGGGACTCAAGTATTCTTATCATTATCTTAGTCTGTTATATCCTGAAAGTAGAACAGAATAGATAATTTGATAAGGATTTGTTATCTAGGAGACTAAAGTCTTAGGGTAAAACCTTTGATCTAGGCCTCAGGTACGTCCTAATGCAGCCATAGTCATAAACGGATACAATTGAGAGCAAACCTCAGAGCCAAAACTGCAACCCTCAAAAGATATCACGTTTAGAGCTGACCACCCAAAGATACCTGAGTGCTGAATCAAATATTTTAGCTCTTAATAACTAAAGTCTTGGGGTATAGTCTGTTGGTCTCAGAACTCAAACAACATCCTTATAAGTGTAACCCATATCAAAAGAACTCAGGGTCTAACTTGAGGAAAAGTTGCTTCTCAAAGAGGTCTTTGATATTTGGGTCCACAGGTATCAACGTAATTATCTGAAGTCCTGGCTCAGGCCTCTTTGATTCCCAACAAAGGGGCCTGAAGCCCTTTCTACCAATTTCCCTGAAAATTTGTTGGTACAAAGGAGGATAACCAGACCTGGTTACCTGTGTTCAAGCGCATCCCAGAAATGTGAAAAAACACAATTCTCTAGAATTTGGCTGGGAACAAATTGAGGAACTACTTATTATCCTCTGCTTCCATAGGCTAGAACACTGAGTTGCTACCAATGAAATTAAATTAAATAGGGATAAATATAAAGTTTTACATTTGAGTTCCAAAAATCAACTTCATAAGTACGAGATAGAGGAAGTATATAAGATAGCTAAGTCTTAAAATGGATAAGATGCTTGGCCTGGAGCCAAGAAGACCTGAGCTCAAATTCTGTCTCAGATACTTATGAGCTATGTGACCCTGGACAAATCACTTAACATCTGTCTGCTTCAGTTTCCTCAACTGTAAAATAAGCATAATAAAAACAATAGAAGATTGTTGTGAGAATTAAATGAGATATTTGTAAAACACTTAGCCAAGTTCCTAGCCTATAATAGGTGCTTAATAAATGTTCATTTTCCCTTCCCAGTTTCTCTGAAAAAGAACTGGGGAATTTAGTACTCTGCAATTTAAATATGACTCATCAGGGTGTTGTGGTTAATGCAAATTTAGGTCACATCAACAGAGTTACAGAGTCTAAGACTGAGGAGTTGATAGTCCCAGTATACTCTGTTCTGGTAAGATCACATTTGAAGTATTGTATTTAATTCTAGGTGCTACATTTTGGGAGAGCCACTAATCATTTGGAAGGGAAAAGGGACAACAAGAAGGGTGAAGGGTCTTATGTTGATAACACATGAGGATTAGTTGAAAGAACTAGGGACATATATCTTGGAAAAGAAAAGCCCAAGGGACAACATGATAGCTGAGCTCTAACCATGCCCCCTGCACCCCCCCACCCAGTTGCTAGTCCCTTATTTCTAAAGTTACCTTGTATGCTTGCTATGTATATGCCATGTCTCTAATTGGAAAAACTTCTTTGTGGGAAGAGAATATTTTTATCTCAGGGGTGAGATGGAGTTTGTAGCTTTGGTGCTTTTTGGTTATTTGGTTAATAAGTGTTTAAAGGATTATAATATAGAAAAACAATTAGACTTTTTCTGCTTTGCCTCAGTTTGCAATTTTCAAAGTTAATTAAAGTCAGATTTCTCTTGGATATAGAGATACTTCTTAGCAATTAGAATTATTCAAAGAGGCAACAAGCTGAACTTAAGAGACAGCAGGTATTCTTCATTATATATCTTCAAGCAAAGGAGGGATGACCACTTCTTTTTTTCTTTTTAAAGATAGGGTCTCCTTACCTCTCCCAGTGGGAAGTGTAGTAGTGGATCCTCATGGAACCAATCCCACCAGTGATTGTTACAAAAGTTTTGACTTGCTCTATCTCTAACCTGGCCAGTCTGCCCATTTTTAGACAGCCTGGTGCTCCTTCTCTCATGGGGCCCCCCATATTAGTGCCAGACTTAGTGCAGATACTGGATCAGATTTAGCTCTAGTGTTATGAGGAAATCCTGAGATCAAGGGATCCAGCAGTCCCAATATCCCCAGGGAGCAAAGAGTACAAGCATGAGCTACCACCCCTGGTTGAGTGACCATTTGTCAAGTATGATGTAGAAAGAATTTGATCTTTAACCTTTTTATTCTGAAATTGAAAAATTTTATTGTGTTTTGTGATTTTATAAACATCTTGGTGGCAAACTATTTGTGCACTGGGCAAATCCAAGGGCTACAGGAATCATTCCACATGAATGGTATATACTTCCAAGTCACTTGTAAATGAGAAGAAATCTTAGAAATACTTTAATTCCCTTATTTTAAAGATGGGGAAACTGAGATCAGAAGTATTAAATGACTTGCCCAAAGCTCCAGGGATAGTGATAAGGCTAAGACTAGACCCCAGATCTCCTGTCTCCCACGTTAGGGTTCTTTCTACTATACCACACTGTCTTTGAACTGTAATCGAGGAAAACAAAGAAAAATAAATATGCTTGTCATGTCTAGAAAGTGAAAGGACCCTTGGCCCAACTATAAGCAATTCCAAACCAAAGAATCCCTCCATGGTCTTCCCTTAAATCTCTGGCAAAAAGTGGAAGTACTTTTTGAGATGTAGGTTTAAATACCTGAAGTTACATACTCTCAACCCAATTTATGACTGCCAGAACCAATCCCTATAGTTCTGTCACCTCTGCTGTGGTCTCATTTTCCTCCCTTCGCTGTCTTTATCCCATGACTAACTAATTAAACTATACAATATCCTTTCTCTACCATTGAATTCTTTGTCCCCTTTTCTTATTGTCTATCATGCTTTGCCAAACCTCAGTCTCAGGTGATTTCTACCATCTGCTTTTCTTCACATGCCACTGAATCTTGTCGAAGAAAGTGAAAAAGCCATGGCCATTCAGCCTAGGACAAATCTATGATTTTACTCTGATCTGAACCCTCATTGATACATGACAATTCATTTGCCTTTCTCCAATAGGACCATCACAGACTCAGTAGCTTATAGGATTGTTATGAGAATCAAATGAGAAAGTATTTGTAAAGCACAGTACCTGGCACATAGTAGGTGTTTTAAAAATGCTTATTTCCCTCCCCACTCCTTAATCTCTGTCAAATAGCCCTGTCTATCAACTGTCAACACTACCAAGGAATTATAAATGATCAATTTATCATAAATACATTTTTAACACTCTAATAAATTCTGTCTAAAAGCCTGTGATTTGAGTGAGAATCAAAATAAAAGACAAAATGATCACAAGGTTATGTGTTCTATTTCTCCTTGCCTTCTACCTCATGTCATTTTGCAGGATAAAAGCAGAAATGCTCCTCTTAGTCCTTCAAGTATGGCTCCACTTACTGCATTTCACTATGACATTCCCACATATCTTCTATCCCAAATCTAGTTCCAAATTCGCTATTTCAGACTTTCTAAGTATGAGGGGAAGAAGA
Source organism: Petaurus breviceps papuanus (assembly GCF_028583685.1). NCBI lineage: Eukaryota > Metazoa > Chordata > Mammalia > Diprotodontia > Petauridae > Petaurus > Petaurus breviceps. The sequence goes on from NW_027185655.1 coordinate 68,466,530, forward strand.
GGAGAAGAGGGTAGAGACAGAATTGTGATTGTAAAAAGGAAATATAAATCAGAGAGGCACTAAGCAAAAAAAAATCATTAAAATTCTTTATGCCTAGCAAACATAAGCATAAGAATTTTCTCATGGCAGTTTGCATTCTAATTCTAGAAATGGGATGTTCATTTAGATTGTATGGAACCATGTTGTATACAGACTCAATAAGGCCTGCTTAATTATGACTACAGTTAGGTTCCTTAGTATAAAACTTCCATTTTGTAAGTATTTTAAGCATTTTGTGGAAGATTCATTTAAAGAAGGACATTTTTAAAACTCTCTTGAAGCTATACAAAAATACATTTTATGAATTAAACACAGTTGTGCAAAACATTGGAGGGGTAGAGATGGAGAATCCCAAACCAGGAGCTAACAGCCAACAGCTACAATGTGATAATTTTATGTTTTTAGGCTCCTACTTGGATTTTTCATTTAAGATCCTTGAAGACAAGGTGTGTTAGGGTTTTGCCTTTGTCTTTTTGATATCTAGGATCATACTTTGTACATTGTCAGTACTTCTAATAATTAAAATACTAATAATTAAATGTTTAATTAAATGGAATTTTATATACCACCCTACCCCCCAATACATTTTGGTTCTTTCCATACTTATTTTCATTTATTAACCAAAATGTTACATGAAGGAGGAAGAGGAAGGAAGCACCAGAGCAAGAACATTTGTTAAGACCTTATTTTCTTTATTTTTATTTTTAATGATTAAGGACTTGTCAACACTATCCCCACTGGTCAAGCTCCTAACAGAAATGTGTGATAGTAATGGAATATAAAGATTCCCCTGTATTGGCTTGGTTTTCAAACTAATTGTGTTAAAACCCAGAGCTTGTTAATCCCACCTGTGGGATGGACTTGTTGATGTGAAAAGAAAGTCTTGAGCTGGGAGGAGCTGGTGACATAGATTTGGAGAGACAAGAGAGAAGCAGAAGAATTTTTTGGAAGCAGCACCTCATGAGGCAGAGAGAGACGGAGAGAATTGCTGGGGGCCACTTTGAATTGCCCTGGACTTTTGAGACCTGCCCCTTGAGCTGCCAAGGACTGAGGAGACACGGCTGTTTTGCTGGTACTTTGTCTGTCTGTTTTGATGTTGTTTTGCCAGATTTGTCCACTGGTGAAAGACAGTCCTGTTGTTGAAGAAGTCCTGGAACCTGGTTTTTGGTTAAGAAGCCCTGAGACTGTCCTGCAGACAGAGAGTGAATACTGTCCACTGATGAAGGACAGTGCTGTTGTTGCAGGGGTCTGGAGACTGTCCTGCAGACAGAGTGAATACTGTCCACTGATGAAGGACAGTGCTGTTGTTGCAGGGGTCTGGGAACCTTTCTGTTGGTTCAGAAGCCCTGAAGAAGGATTTTCTTGTTGTATGTTTACAGAAATCCTGGGAGAGGGTTTTGCTAATGTTTTCAGGGGTTCTAGGACTGTTCTACAGACAGAGGATGAATTAATGAAGGGACTGGCAATGTATCTTGTGGCCTTGCTAAGCCTTGTCTCCCCAGGAACTAAGATTGCTGAGAACTTGCCTAGTGTCAAGATGAAGAAAAGACCTCCATTTGGGTATTAAGTGCTGTGCTTAAGTGTTTTGCTAATGTTTTCAGGGGTTCTAGGACTGTTCTACAGACAGAGGATGAATTAATGAAGGGACTGGCAATGTATCTTGTGGCCTTGCTAAGCCTTGTCTCCCCAGGAACTAAGATTGCTGAGAACTTGCCTAGTGTCAAGATGAAGAAAAGACCTCCATTTGGGTATTAAGTGTTGTGCTTAAACTTGATGTAACTCTGGGGTAGATTCAATTGTGATCCAGGGGTGGGGAACTTTTGACCTTTTTGTGCTCTGTGATTGAACAAATGAAGGTACTTTACTTATGTTTGGAAACTAATCTCCATTTGAGAAGAGGGGCTTTGAGGTGGACTAAATGAAGATACAGCCTAGGGGTGGAGTAGTATTTAGAACAGGGATTTGTAATTGATTGAATGAATGTAAGGTCCTGGGGTGGGGTAGTACTTGGAGATTATTTAATCTCATTTAGTAAATGCTGTATTTTGAATGATGTCATGTTTTGATCTTCTCTGTTCTTAATTTGACACTGAATAAAATGGAGAGCACCTATGCTGGTATTTTGAACCTTGGGAAGTTGCCTTTCCTTGACATTACATTACAAAATGCCATTATTATTATTTCTGATATCTCATTTCCTTTCACTGATCTAGTGGCCCCACAGTCATATTTTAATCCCTGAAGCTTTCAAAGGATGATGTTGCCCTTGGGGTAAAAGGCATTGATAACTTCTGCCAAAATGGTATTCCTTTAGCTCTCTTTGCTACTGAAGAAAGTGTTACTATAAATATTTTCTTTCATCTTGGACCTTATTATTTTTGTTTTTAAAAAGTCTATCATAAGGGTAGTACAATGCAATTGTAAGAGAGCCCTATTTAGAGTCAAAGGATTTGCAACAGATCAAAGATGGCAGAGTAACATAAAGTACCAGAGTGAATTACCTATCAAAACTCCTCCAAACAGCCCAAGAAATTCCCCAGACTGAATTCTGATGAGAAAATCCAAGATAAAGTCATAATGAGTCATTTTCAGCCCAGGTTCACACAAGGAGACAGACAGAAAAGGCAGACAAAAAGTTTGGATGAGGTCTAGCCAGAAGCATGCCTTACATGTCCAGCAAGAAACTCTACATTGGGGCAAAAGACCCAGTCTTATACTGGGGCACACCCCCCAGATCCATACAAGGATATCAAGACAAGAACAGATGCCAAGAGGTACTTTTATTGCCCACTATCCAGTTTTGGGTCACAGATCTAGGGCAACAGAACAAAGGTCAGGCACCAGAGGTGGTCTCTGGTATGTAGTAAAGGAAGGTCCTAAGAAGTGTACTGAGGAGAAGAGCTCAGAAGCAAACAGTATGGCTCAGGAAAGAGGAGAGTGGGGTGCCAGTTGCAACTTGTAATCCTGTCTGAAGCCTTCAGGGGAATAATTAGGGCAAAAATCCTAGACTAAAGGGAAGCTTGAAGTTCTTTTACTTTAAACTAGCAAAGTTTCCCATTTGGATGGTAAGAGCTGAATCTGTCACCGTTCTTCTATTGCTCAGATCCAAATCCTGGTGAGAAATTTGTAGAGCACAGACTAGAGTGACAGTGTTTGTACTTTGCTCTGGATCAGATCACTTTGGGAACACTGAAAGCTTGCATATCTGTCTGAGTTATCACTGGGTTTCTGTAATAACACAATATTTAATATCCCAAGAAAGTAGCAACAGGATTGGCCCAGATATTTCCTATAAACATACACAGAGACTGGCCCTAAAATTCAAGTCCAAAGTCAGAAAGTAGTCTACAAAAAACAGAATCCCACCATGGTGATAGGGATATTCAAGACAATTTGAAACGAAGAGAATGACTCTAAAACATCCACAAGCAAATTCTCAAATAAAAACAGAGCTGAGGTACAATTCAACTAGAAATTTTAAAAGAGACAAAGAAAATTTTCAAATATTTTATCAATGAAATGAGAGCACTAGAGGGAAAAATGGAAAAGAAATAAGAGCTCTGGAAGAAAGAATTAGAAAAGGGATCAACAGCTTTGCTTATGCCAAGTACAAGCACAAAACATTCCCCAAGCAACAAGCTCTCTAAAAAAATGAGAACACACCAAATAGAAGTCAATGACTTTATGAAACAACAAGAAATTTTAAAATTTTAAAAAAAATTTAAGACTGAAAAAATGGAAGAAAATGCAAGAAAGACATCTCTTAGGAGCTGTCAGCAATCTCTAATCTTGGGCAAGTCACTTTATATCTCTGAAGCTCAGTTTCCTTCTCTCTAAAATAAAGGAGTTGTAGTAAGCAACTTTTAAGGGCAGTTTGGTGGTAGAGTAGATAGAATGTCAGGTCTGAAGTCAGAATGACTCATCTTCCTGAGTTCAAATCTGGCCTCAGACACTTATTAGCTGTGTGAACTGAGCATGTAACTCAACCCTGTATGCTTCAGTTTCCTCATCTGTATAATGAGCTGGAGAAGGAAATGGCAAACCATTCCAGTATTTTTGTCACGAAAATCTCAAATGGGGTCATGAAGAGTTGGACTTGACTGAAATGACTGAACAATGACAACAACCTTTAAATTCCCTTTCAGCTAAATTTCTCTCTACCTTATGATCCAAATTCAGTCTATCTAATGCTAAATTAATCACCCAAGCAACCTCTAGTTCTAACACTTTCAATCTGGGAGCATCTTTAATCACTATAACAAACTACTCATGTCTTTGTTATATGGTTATCAATATTCAATAAAATAATTTGCAGTAGTAGAAGAGATGCAGTTGATAAATTATTTAAATAATTCAAAAGTCACATATTCCATTTTGGAATTAAATCAAAGCTATATATTAAACAGATAATCACATCTCTATTCCCTTAACAATACTTGGCAGATAGCAGGTGCCTAATAAATACCTTGTTGATTTCATTCAATAAGAACACTGGCTAACTAGTTAGTCATTGAGGTAAGGAAAGCTTAGGTAGTCCAGGATAATCTGCAAAGGGGGACAGTTTCCATGCATATTATCAAGATTAATTGACTGCACTCTCTTTTAAATGTTTAACTAGAATATGAGAACTATTTTTTATTAGTGCTCTAATTGGTGAGTGTTCAAATAAATAATACTAGCTAGCAAGCTATTATAGGCTCACATTTATGCTTCTCTCTGGTCACCTTTCTTCCATGCATACCACTTCACCCACTTCCATTTCTTGCTCTGAGAACAGGATTCAAATCAACATGAGTATTGCTTCTGGAAAGGACATTTCAATCAATTATCCCATAACTCCACTCACAGTCCCTGTGACTTCTCAAGCCAAAACAGCCTTCCCTCAACATACTCTCCTATGTGGGTTGAAACTCCCTTATTAAAATGTAAGCTCCTTGAGGGCAATACTTGTCATATTTATATTTATATTCTCAGTATTTTGCTCTATGTAGGGAGCATTGCAAGTATTTAATAAATGCTTATTCATTCAGTAAGTCATCAGCCTTAAGTATTTTTCAGCAACCAACTGTAATATTTCCATCTCCAACCTTACCTACAAGATCCTGATGTTGGGCTCTGTTAGAGTACAAAAATTTTTCACCCCTTATTGATGAAACCAAACACCAACATTAATAAGAATTAATGAGCAGGGTTTGAAATAAGGATCTCCCCTCTGTTGTAGTCTAGGAGCAACCCAAAAAGCCCATTCCTCATGCACTTTCAAGGAAGCTTGAAACTAATGTTACTAAAGACAACAAAATGGGAAGATAGATATTGTAGTGGAGAGAGAGCAGGGCCTAGAGTTGGGAAAACCTGAGTTCAAACCCAGTCTCAGTCAGTCACTTACTAGCTATATGACTCTGGCTAAGTCACTTAACTTCTATTTGTGTCAGTTTCCTCATCCGTAAAATGAAAATAATAACTGTACCTATTTCATAAGGTTGATGTCAGGCCCAAATGAGATAGTATTTATAAAGTGTTTAGTACAGTGCTTGGCACATAAATATACATGTTAGCTGCTATTATTATTATTATTACCTAAAAGACCAACTTATTTGCTGCCTATGATATTCTCAAGTCCTGAATCTTTCACCTTTGTAGACTAGCAGAAACATAACTCTTACCGGTTTCAAATCTTCACACATACCATCATCCAAATAGATAAAATGCTCCTATAGTATTGATCTTATTTCCAAAATGATTCAATAAATGTTTGTTGGACAAATCTAATAAATACATTTGCTGTGTAAGCATGCTGTACAGTTGGTAGAAACGAAATTTTAGAGACAGAACTGGACTTTGGAACCATCCAGTCTTAACACTCATTCTGAAGACAAAGAAACCAAGATCCTAAGATTTTCAGTGTCTTGCCCAAGGTCACTGTAATGGGAATGCAAATTTGCAAGATCTTCCCTGCCCCTAGGCTAAAGTGCACCTGAAGTCTGGGGTGGGAGGCTTGTTTTTCAGTAGATACTTTTTGATTGGCCAGTGGGTCAATAAGGTTGTTACATTCTCTGAGCCAGGAGAAGGCTATATAAGCCCTGATGTGAGGCTTTGTTTGGGGGGCTCACTTTGAGAAGTGTTCTGTGATTTGATCTGTATTCTGGGAAGCCGTTGTCCAGGGCCCCCCACCCCGGCTTTGAAAAACCCAGATGTGGAAACCCAGATGTTGACTGGGTATGGATGTAATGGTTGGACAGTTTGGAAATCTGCCTACTTGATCTGTTTCTGTCTTGATAATTCTGCCTGTATACTTTGAAGTTCGGGGTGCTGACCTTTTTCCCCTGAACAAGGTAAACGATATATGTCTGACTGATTAAAGTAAGCTTGTTAACTCATTTTGAGTTGCTTTCCTTTAACAAAGCAGATCCAAGAACCTGTATGGGCAGCAAACCCTGAGGACGAGCTTGGGGTGCTTGCTGCTACAGTGCCAGGCATTGTGCCTTGGCATATAATATATAAGCTATTTCCTCCATCAGGACATGTCTTTTGGACAGTGAAAGATTTGGACAAGGCTATATTTCCTCTTCCCTTCCCATCCCCTCTCAAATTCCAGTGAGGGAGTTATCAAAGTGACAAGTTTTAAATTATTTTGGCTACCAAATTAATGGTGGGGAGTAACTCTCTCCTAGGTGGTGAATAGTGAAGAAAATTCTCACTCTTATGACTATAACCTTCAAGATGACTTTTAGTTTAAATTTTACCCTTTTAGAAAGTTATTCAGCCCCAGACCTCTATCCCTACTGCCCTCCTCTGATTGTTGTTGAGGTTAAAAGATTAAGTTGAGCTTCCCTGGGCTGTAGTTTTAGATACCTTTGATTGTCCTGATCTATGTCTTGCCACTGGACCCAGATGGCTCCAGAGGAGAAAGTGAGGCTGGTGACTCTGCACAGTTCTCCCTTATTTAAATCCAATTCACCTGCTTATCATGGCATCACCTCCCTGATGTCACAGTCCTCTTCGAGAACTAAGGACAAACAGTAACAACCATCCTAACACAGCAGATCTGAGAAGAATTGGCTATGTTCCTTCCCTTTCAGGAATAAAGAGGACTTAGGTCCTCCAGAAGCCATCTGTTCTCCACTTCTACCTCCTGGTACACCAAAGAGTTAAAACTTTCCTTCTGATTTTGTCTTTGTTTTTTGTTTAGTTTTGTTTTAGTTCATTAGGAAGACTGTATGAGAAAGCATAGTTTCCCACTGGAACAAAACAAGTTTTGTTTCCTAGGCATATTTGGGTAATAATTCATTTTGGATAATGTAATCTTTAAATTGTTTATTACTGAATCAGAGATAACTTGGTTGGGGGTTGAGGGAGATAAATTAAACAGCTTTTGCTGATCTTGTTTGAGTTAGCAAGAGTGCAGTAAAACTGCAGATACAAGGAGTCAGAAGTCCTGAATTCTAGGCTTAATTCCTCCTTGTTCTAGCTGTATGACCATAGGCAGGTGGTTTCACCTTGCTTAACTTCAATTTACACATTTTTAAAATGAGAACACTGCACTAAATCATTTCTAAGAGAGCTTTCAGCTCTGACAGTGTATGGCTCTAATATTCTGTTCTATGAATATCAGGGACACTTACAGAAAACAGTTGTTTCTGGTTACTATGTTCTGTTCTTGCCTTTTGTTATCAACAGATTAACTATTTTTAAAAGTATTTACTATGCTGGGTGTAGTAGTATATACCTGTAATTCTTGCTACTGAAGAAGCTGAGTCTTAGAGGACCTTCATAACTTGACAGTTCTGAGCTGGAATGGTCTAAGACAGGTGTCCTAAGTTCAGTTTTAATGAGGGGAGGGTGGAATGGCTTTCCTAGGTTGGGGCAAATTGACCCAGGAGCAAGACAGTGAAATTTAATGCTCATTAGCAGTGGGTTTAGGCCCGTGGGTAGCCCCTGCACTTCCAACCTGAATCAGAAATTGGAATCTAATTCCAGTCAGAGATTGGAAGATCCATTCTTTTAAAAAAAATTAAATATTTATTGACTGATTCGGTGTTCTAAACAAAGCGTTCTGCTAAAGAATTTATTTGTAATTGTAATTATCTGATTGAAGGTCTAAACTTTGGATAAGAATTGTGAGCTGCATAACTAAAATTATTTTCATTTGATATATGATATTTGGGAGGCATAAAAATCACACAGGATCAGAAACTTTGACCCAAATGATGTTTGAGAAACCATATATCACAGTCCTTCAGTTTAGGTAAATGGTAAAGCAAGGATTTAAAGCCAACCAATCTTATCAGGACTGCTGATTGTAATTGTGTATTGGGACAGGTGGCATATGGATTCTCTCCTAGTTGCTAGTTACTAGATTAAATCTCTGTCTTTAAGAAAAGAAATTATCTGAGTTGCCACAGAATTGTTGAGCCACTGCCTTGATAATTATGCCCTGCTTGCTACTATGACTGTACTAAGGAAACAATTCAAAATGGGCTTAACATTCCAGTGAAATGGTTTTTTTTATGACAAGGAAGTTGCTGTTGAACATTTTTTCAAGCACATAAGGAAATAATAACAATAATAATAGTCTCTTGCTTTTTTATAGTACGTCATGATTTTCTTTGCCTGATTTTTCTACTAAAACTTACATTCAGACAAGAGAAAGACTGATTCCCCTAGCCAGTATGAAGCAAAAGACTCCAATTAATTTCTCTATCATTAATATAGTACAAAAACTGCAGTGAGACAATGCAATGCCGCAAGTAAATACTATCCGTCTCTCTTCTCTGGTCTATGTTCTAGTCAGGGGTCACAGATCAGGAAAAACCTAAGCCTAGGGTTTGTGAAAACTGTTTGACAGCCTGACTTTTCCCTGTCCAACTGGGATGTTAACGGAGATATTTGCTAATTAGATTCCTAGAGTGGAAATTCTGATTTAGATCACTGAGGTCAGTCAATTCCCCTACATTTTCCCAAATGATAAGATTCTGTCTTTCCCACACCATTCCCCCAACTGCTATTGTTGCCATGTGCCTCCACTCAGCCTCCCAACTTCCTTCTTCCATCCCCTATCTGCCACCCCTGTTGCCTTAAGAAGTGACCCCCTTTGGATTTCCCTATTTCTGTCAGTGGTTTCATCATTTTGTCCCGCCAACCAACCTCAAAACCTGGGATTGATCCTTGACTCCTCCCCTTCTCCTGACCTCCCAAACCAACTCAGCCAACAATATAAATTTGTTGTTCCTTTATAATATCTGCCTGCCATCTATTCTTTCCTTGATGAATTCAGTTCTCCTTGGCTAGAGGAAGTATAATCTAATTCAGTTCAATACTTTTTTTTTAGTTTTTTACAAAGGAATATCTACTTTAAAAGTATAGCAAAAACAAGCACATGAACATTCTCTCCCCCAACTCCTGGGCACCATAATTCAACCTTATATCACCTTAGTCTCTGGAGAAGGGAGGGGATTAGGGTCACAACTTAGCTCAGTTTCTGTAAGGCCCACCAAGATCCCATCCAATTCCAAATCCAAATGCCCTTTGGGCTTAAGTCCTGGAATCCTGGCTTCTCAAGGCTTCCTTGTGGGGCCAGTAGCAACATCCAACCTGGAATCCTGGCAACAAGGTCAACATGACTTGAGCATCCATGTGTGGACTCTACCACTTGTGCCTAGAACTGAAAAAGTACCTATTCTGTGCAGAAAACTTTCTATGCCTATAGGCTGCAGATTTGCTTTCGTAGAGGGACTTTCCTTAGAACTCCTTATACAGAGAAAATCAAGGGTCCAAACCCCACCACTACCTCCATCAAAAATAGAAATCTATTGAACCAGAGGATCCAAAATGTAGTAAATAGAGTTTTAGACTTGGAGTCAGTAAGATTTCAGCTCAAATCCCATTCTGACACTAGATGTGTGATCACAGGAAAATCCCTTATCAAGTTTCTTAAGACTATTAAGACAAATTGTGATTTATCTTGGGGTGGAAGGCATTCTTAAACCCAAGAAATCACAGGGCACTGTGCTAGATTCTGGGATTTCAAAGATAAACTGCCTCTTAGTATCTGCCTTTATGGAACTTAAAATATAGAAAGGAAATAAGACCTATATGTAACTACTCAATTATAACAAAAGGTCAAATAAAGAGACATGAGGAATTCGGGGAGGAAAAAGTTCAGAGAGAAGACAGCACCTTAAATCAGTTAAGAAACCTTTATTAAATGCCTACTTTGTGCCAGGCACTGGGCATACAAAGACCAACAATGAAAGTCTCTGATCTCAACAAGGCAAGCTTTTTAGGTCAGGAAAGGTACTAATAGTTATGGGAATCAAAATAGGCCTCATCTTCAAGGCAGTGCTTGGACTAAGAATTGATAGAATTAAGAAATTTTAAGCATTTAAGGTAAGGAGAAAGTACATTCCAGACACTGAGGACAATTAGGACAAAGGTTCAGAGATGGAAAATGAGTTATTGAGCACAAGAAATGGCAAGAAGGGCACAATATATTTTTTAAATATATCTTTGTCAACCTAAAGAAAGGTCTCTGGTATGATATCGTAAGTTATTGTCCTCAACCGTGTCCTTTTTAACACTTTGTTTTTCAATAACTTGAATGAAGGCACATTTTAAATACTAATAACATTTAGGGATGACAAGAACATTAGGGAAGGAGTAGCTAATATTGGATGACAGAATGGATTCTCTATTTGATATCTCCTTATAATAGTACAGTTGTGTATATGTCTTATTCTCTTCCTACACTAAGTTCCATAAAGACAGAAACTAAAATACAAAAGATCTGGAATACCTGTGGAAAATTATCAGTCTAGTAAAATAAAACTTAATAAGGATAAGTATAAAATCTTGTACTTAGGATAAAAATCAAACTGCACAAATGTTGGATGGGATAAGCATAGTTCCAAATCAGGTCATGTGGCGGGGGGGAAACTTCTAGGATTATTAATTGAGTATGAGCTCCATATGAATCAATACTGTGACATAATAAAAATTATTATACTAGTTTGCACTTATAGAAGTAGGATGTTCAGAACTGTCTACCCGCTAATGTTTCTGTACCAGAATATCATCTGTGGACTGGGTTAGCTAACTTCAGAGAATCTTATTACCAGGTGAGCCATTAGGAGATGATTTTTTTAGGTGGGGGGGGTGACAGAAATTTATAGACTATGTGTTAAATCATAGAGGGGTGGGTAAATTATTACTCCTTAAAGTGAGAGCCTGAAGAAGTATTCTCAGCATATGGAGTGATATTCTGTCTGTATTTTATGCTGGTCAGACCACATCTAGGATTTTAATTCCAATTCTCAGTGTCACTTTCAAGGAAGTGTATTGACAAATTAGAACACTTTCAGAACAAGGTGGGTGGGATGGTGACAGAATTTAAGACTATATTATGCCTTTTGTTTTTATTATGTTTTACTTTATTTTTTGAGACTGGTTTTCCCTGTCTTTTCATAGGCTGAAAGTGTAGCTGGCACTCTCAGGCCATATCTCACCACTGATTTGCACAGAAGCTCTGACTACTCTGTTTCTAGTCTGGTTTTCCTCTGTTTAGGCAGCATGGTGGCCCTCTGCTCCCCAAGGCTCACCATATTGGTGCCAGATTTAGTGAGGACACCCTTGGCTTTTATTCTACTACAGTAGCTCAGAATTCTAGAACATTAGAATTCTAGAAAGTGGTTTGCTATTTCCTTCTCTAGATCGTTTTACAGATGAGGAAATGGTGACAAAGAGGGTTAAGTGATTTGCCCAGAATCACACAGCTAGGGAGTGTCGTGTCTAGAACCAACTTTGAACTCAGGTCCTACTCCGGGTCAATGCTCCATTCTCTGTACCACCTTTCTGCCCTAGAAGTGTTCTGGGTCTATGCAAATTAGCTTTTTCTCGCCTAGTGGTAGCTAACTAGGGTCCTATAAATCCTCCTCTGACTGTACCACATGGCTTTGGCTCTAATTGTTCTCCAGCTTTTGGGTTTGGCTGTTGGGAAAAGGAATATGGGTTGAAGATTTGAGAGAACACCCCAAGTGATTCTCTGTCATCAAGCAGCCTAATTTAAGAATAAAAATATTTAATATCCTGATTTCTTAGGATTAATTTTATAGATGTTAGATGTCAATGTAGCTTATTGAAGTATAACTACAGTACTACTTTGGTGAGAGAAGTGTTACTCTACTTTCTAGGCCCCAGAAGGTCTTAACCTGGAATCCACAGACCCTCTTTTGAAGCCCTATGAATCATTGTATGAGTGTTAAAAGTCTCAGGAGTCCCAGGAATCAAATAATGATTCATGTTTCCTAATAAATAGAAATTGAAATAAAAAAAATTATCTGGGATTACTGCCTTGTATGCCATACTTATTGCAACAACAAAAATTCTAAACTAGTGAGACTTGTAAATAGGCAATAATAATATCAGACCATTACTTCTTTAGACGGGATATTCAGGGATTTTTATATATCAATTTAACTTTTTTCTCTTTGTCAGACTAAAAATTGCCATAGGCCTCATACATGCCTTCTTTGAGGGCCATGGCTTAAATGAGACTGACCCAGAATTTCCCTTGTAGGATACAAAAGTACCAGGCTTATGATTTCATGATCTAGGATTGTAAATCTAGGAATCATTTTGTTCTTATGCCCACTTCAATTACAGACACAGCAGTGAAGCAGTTATCTAGACATAACCCTAGGCTTTCCACCTGTCTATCCTACAGTTGAGGTGTGTAAAGACAGCACCCACCTCCCTCAACTTCACATGCATTGATGCTTTTTGCTCTTAAAGGGCCATACTCTTCACCAGAAAGATCAGTTAGGTAGGAATAATAAATCCCTGACCAGTGGGAGACTGTGAAGTTGCTTGTCAGGCAGCATATTTCCAATTTCCAACCTGATCTTCCACATATCAGATAAGGGCAACTGGCCCTTTATGACATTTGCATAGTTGCAGATATCACAAAAGAGGTTTGAGAGTCATGGTTAATATTGAATCTGGTCTGTTTTAATCCAGAAATTCAGCTCATAGACATGGATTAGACTTGTATTGTTATGTAACTTGAGTCCTCACTGACTAATTTATTCATGTGGATAAAAAGGGGCAAGCAGGAGAAATGCATTTGCTCTCAAAAAAACTTTATTAAAAAGGACAAGTCCCAACCCAGTGAAATACTCTGATCACTCAACTAGATTATGAAGTGTTAGATCTATATTAAGGTAGTACTCACCATATCAAAGAAATCATGCATCTAAATTTATGTAACTAGAATGGAATCAAGTTATGTGTTCCTGCCATGTCTTTTTCAGGGAAAGTACGCACAGAAAAATAAGTTCAGATTTATTTTAGGGAAACTCAAGGCAAATACTCCTTATGTTTCACGAATGAGAGTTCTCCTCTTTTCTTATCATGACTTAAATAGGCAAAACAATGGAATTTTAAAAACTTTTTGCGCCATGGTACTGTGACAATATGGGTATCTTGGACAACAAATATTAACTAATTAGGACAAGGAGCAAAGTAGATATTTTTTGCTTTTTGGAGGGCAATTGGGGTTAAGTGACTTACCCAAGGTCACACGGCTAGTTTTTGTGTTAAGTGTCTGAGGCCCCATTTGAACTCAGGTCCTCTTGACTCCAGGGCCAGTGTTCTATTCATTGCGCCACCTAGCTGCCCCACAAAGTAGCTCTTAATTTGAACTCTGAGACTTTCTCATGGACAACTGTGGAAATCTCTGTGCATTGGCTCTCCAGAAGGCATCTATTGGAAGAAACTGTCTGAACCCCCTCAACCATCAGTAAAGGAGAAAAACCCACAACAAAATGATAAAGTCTCACTCAAGAACTCTGGCAGCTGAGAGCCTGGCTCAGCAAACATCTATGGCCAATGGGAATTAGCCACAAAAGGTATTAAAAGTAACAATAGCAGATTAAAGTCTTGAATCCAGGAAGTATGTGGGGAGGAGAATTTTGTGGTAACTTATATGAGTTACTCTGGTAATGTTTTTTTCAGTGACAGATAACATGTATATGTGTAAAAATGTATATGGCTGTGTGTGGTAGCTATATAACATAAAGATATGGCTGGCACATATGTAGCATGCATAGGTATGTCATTTAGGAATCTGGTCTACCCTGTCTCCAAGGGAAATTTTGATTTTTACTTCTGTGAAGAGCACGAGAAATAGAGGAGAGGCAGGTAGGATCCAGGACTGCTGTAGCAGAGCAATCTCTCTTATACTCTCCTATCTCCAAGGGGAGTACTGGGATAGAGTTATAACTATCTATTACCCATCAGAGCTGCTAGGTGGCACAGTGGATAAAGTCCCAGGCCTGGAGTCAGTAAGACTCTTCTTTCTTGAGTTCAAATCTGGCCTCAGATACTACCTATGTGAGCCTGGGCAAGTCACTTAACGCTGTTTTTCTCAGTTTCCTCATCATGAACTGGAGAAGGAAATGGCAAACCATGCCAGTATCTTTGCCAAGAACACCCTAGATGGGTTCACAAATAGTCAGACATGACTGAAAACAACTAAACAACAACCCTGTACACCAAATATTTGTAGTCTAGGGGTATGACAAAGAGTTCAGAATAAAAGTTGCTTTCTCTCGACTCTCAAAGGGGAGGTTAACATTTAGCTTACTATCCCCAGCTTATCTTCCCTCTACTAAATATTGACTACACAAAACTATCATGAAAAGCTAGTGAATTTCTTTATCAAAATGAGCAGTAAAGGAAAATTGAAGAAATTAATCCACTTTGAGTAGACAAGAGTCAACAAGCATTTATTAAGAGAATACATAATAGCAAATGAACTCTTTGACTTGAAACAAGATAAAAAATTCTCAGCTTAGTCAAGGAGAGAAAAAAGTTCTAACTTAGAGTTGGGAGAGTCCACACTTAACAATCTCTATCACTGCAAGTGCTGTAAATCAAAGACATGATGGAAACTGGCTTTCTTATACCTCTGCTTTTCTGGAAAGATTTCCAGTTTGCCATTCAAAAGTCCACACTTGTATTTTTCCATCATCTCTCTTGAAGTCTTCCAATGAGCTGAAAAAGTCCCTTCTCTACTCACACATCATGCCATCAGTCAACCAGGAGTTTTATCCCCTTACACATATGCAGTACAGCACACAGAATCATTATCATTCAGGGAAATAGCCCCAGTCTTGTGACAATGTGGTGTTATATGTATAAAAAGTCCAGATTAGTTTCCCTTCTAGAGAAGATGAGGAGAGTGGACAAGTCATACAAGGATGAGTTGAAAGAAGCAGGAACATTTAACATAGAGAAGAGTGAAGAGGTTGTTTTTGAGTACCTGAAGTCTGTCATATGGAAAGGAACATTAAAGATTAGACCTGTTTGTACCTGCTCACAAGCTGCCAAACACATCTAGAGGAACTCACATTACCATGGTGACTGGTTTCACTATGAATTTAAATGATCAGACTGTAACCAGGCACTAATTACAGCAAAACTTTTTGTCTTCAAGAGGGGTATTGAGATAAAATTATAATTATCTGTTGCCCATCAGGGCAGCTAGGTGGTGCAGTGGATTAAGTGACAGGCCTAGAGTCAGGAGGACCTGATTGCTTAAAAAAAAAAGAGAGAGAGAGATTAGTCTTACATTATATATCTTTATAGGGAGGCAGATTTTCAGTTCAATGTAAGGAAGTATTTCCTTATGATTAGAACAATCCAACAATGAAAAATCTATCACATGAAATAGCAGATTTCCTATTGTAATTTTTCTTCAAGTATTATTATTTTATTTTTTCAGTTATCAAGAATTTTTCTCTCCACCAACTAAAATAAGAAATACAGACTCTCCTTATCACATAAGCACAGTCAAATCAAAGAAATTCCCACATTAGTCACATCCAAAAATGTATCATCTAATTCTGCATCATCTATCTGTCATTAGGTGGGCAGTATCTTCTAATAGTCTTGTGGAATCATGGTTGATCATTTACTTGATATGATTTTGTAGAAATAATTGTTTAAGTTTGGGGGGGTTGAATTTCCGGGGTTCTTCCAACTATACTATATACTATCATGTTATATGCAAAGAGTGACATTTTTTTGCATTCTCTTTGTGTATGTATATCTCTTAATTTTTCTTATAATATATATGTATATATGCACATGTGTGTGAATGTATGTATGTGTCTGTGTCTGTGTGTGTATACTTTCTAGCTCTATGTCAAACAAAGCTAGTAACAAAGGACATTCATTTTCCACCGTCGATCTTATTGGGAAGGATTCTAGTTTATACTCATTACATATAATGTTGGCTTTTGGTTTTAGGTATAATTATTTATCACATTAAGGAAAGACCCATTTAATTCCTATTTTCTAACATTTTTACCAGAAACATGTATTTTATCAAAAGGTTTTTTGCATCCATTGATGTAATAATGATTTTTGTTCTTTTGGTTTTTAATATGGTTAACTAACATAGTATATCATTATATGTAATACATTTTATATACTCTATATACAATACATATAGTATATAGAGTATAGAATATAAGTATGGTATAATTAAGTTATTAATTTTCCCAATATTACAGTTATAAATACTGATATAAACCCTTTGCTAATATTTTATTTAAACATTTTATATCAATGTTCCTTAGGGATATTGGTCTATAGTTTCCTTTCTTTGTTTTGCATTTCTTGGATATACACTCCTGAAAGACAGCATTTCTCTAAGCTGACTGACTGTATGGAGTCTGCCTATAGCTATTTCTGTACTCTTCTATTAAGAGTTAACAACCATAATTATTAGCAGCTCAGTCAAGCGTGCAAACATTAAGCTATATTAAAGGTAGAGAATTCTACACTTAAAGAAACTAAGTTCACCTGGGCCTAATTCACTCTAAGCTACACACTTTTTTTTTTAATGAGTTAGGAACCAAATAGATACTTCCAATTTTGCCACTCTGAGAGTAAAAGAGCTAAATATTCATAGCCACATTAACAACCAAGTGATCAATTTAAAGCAGGAGAAAAGACTTTACAAAAATAATATTGAAGTATGAACTTTTCATTTAGTTTTGCCAATGTAGTCACAAAGCTACTGGGGCCTAAAGGGAGGAGGAAATTAATTTCCAAAGACATCATGCTATTTTTGACTCCTTTGAATCTTGGACTAGATTTCACACATGGTTGGGCTGGATAGCCTACTTCTTTTCACCAGAAAGTTGGAATAATATGTCTTGACTTACTCATGGATTTAAAATGTTTTATTTATGATTTTGGGTACATTTATGTTATTTTTCAATGAGGAGAGTAGTAAGGATAAAAAATCACAAAACATCTTCATCTTAATGAAAGGAAAAGGATTGGTTCCTAGGTAGAACCCATATTGGGAACCAAAGAGGCCTGAGCCAGGACTTCATATAATTACCTTGATATCAGTGGACCCAAATATCAAAGACCTCTTTGAGAAGCGACTTTTCTTCAAGTTAGCTCCTGAGTTCTTTTGACATGGGTTACACTTATAAGGATGTTGTTTGAGTTCTGAAATCAGTAGGCTATATCCCAAGATTTTAGTTATGGAGAGCCAAAATATTTGATTCAGCACTCAGGTATCTTTGGGTGGTCAGTTCTAAATGTGATATCTTTTGAGGGTTGCAACTTTGGCTTTGACGTTTGCTCTCAATTGTATCCGTTTATGACTGAGGCTGCATTAGGAGGTACCTGAGGCCTAGGTCAAAGGTTTTACCCTAAGACTTTAGTCTCCTACATAACAAATCCTTATCAAATTATCTAATCTATGTTACTTCCAGGATACAACAGGCTAAGGTAATGATTAGAAAACTTGAGTCCCCTTCCTTTGTCTCTTTTGCTCTATAAAAACCTTGTCCTGAGAATCAATAAATGGAGTTCATCATTCTTCCTTGAACTACCCACATGGCCTGGTCATTTCTTATTCACGTCTCCAAATCATGCTAAGTGCTGGACACTGAGCAGCCCACGGCAAACCCACCATTGTAATGAGGAAGTATAATTTTTTTTTAAAACTCAACCTATTGTGATACCTGATAACATATGCCTCATTGATCACTATAGCAGCCAGCACCCTAGCACATTCAAGATGGTTGCTAGCACAGGTTCTTTGATCTGTCCATTACAGTCGCCTAATAGGAAGGAGATATATTTCACTGCCTTCAGTGGTTTGTGGCTTTCCCCACTTTTCCAAGTGGACAATGGGAATATTTCTGTTCTATTCCAAAAATGCCAAGGCCTACATTATTTTGCATTATTTAAAAAAAAAATATTTAGGTTCACAGACCAAACAAAGTAAAATTTAATTCTTGTGATTTTAAAGGAAGCCTTAACCTATGGACTTTGGATTTCTATTCAGACTTCCTGGATGACCTTTAAAATGTATTTAGGGTTACATCTGAGAGCTTCAGTATAATTACTTCTGTTGTTGTTCATTTGTGTCTGACTTTTCTTGCTTCTATTGAGGGTTTTCTTGGCAGAGATACTGGAGTGGTTTGCCATTTCCTTCTCCAGCACATTTTATGATAAGAACACTGAGGCAAACAGGGTTAAGTGACTGGCCCAGGGTCATACAGTTAGTAATGTCTGAGGATAGATTTGAACTCAGGAAGATGAATATTCCTGACTCCAGGTCCAGCACCCTATCCACTGTTTCACATAGCTGCCTATAATTACCTGTCTCAAGTTTTGTTCAGATTCCCCTTACGGTCTCTTTAGGTAGTCGAGCACACTATCATTCACTGACCTTAAAAGACAAATTCATAGTTTCTGGAAGGCAAGGTGAGGGAGAACTCAATTAAAAGAATTTACTTAAAAAAATTTCTTGTGCCAGATGAATACCATATTGGTAAAAATAAATAAAGTTTAAAAAAGGACATCCAGATATATGAGCTAGGCATCTAAACTAAGATCTCTTTGAAAAGAAAAATACACATATAGGAATAGAGTGGAAAATTCTTCAAGTAATTTTCAGTATATACACAGACACAGACAAAGACACATGCACACATGCCTCAAATACACAATTTTTTAAAATAATTTTTTCAGTCATTCTTCTACATGTATACATATTTAAACACATAACCACACACACATCATTATGGCAGTGACCCTTGATTCTCAAAGTCTATGTCACAGAGAACACAAGCTCTCATTTATTCACTAGTCTGGAAAGGTTTTGAGGATGGTCTTGACCACAGACAGTGTATGCTTTCTGACAAATCAGCCTATCTCAGTACACAAAGGCTCATCACCAGTAGGCTGGACTTCCTGCAATGACAACCTCTGAAAGACACTCCAATATTTCATTAGATCAATAATTTTATCAATTTATAATCCCTTCAGTGATGGAAATCATAACCCATCCTGGAAACTCTCATCCATGTCCCCCTACAAGTTTTCCACAGGGGTCCACCTCATATGCTATAGGTCTCCCTTGATTTTTCCTGATATCACAAGGACACCAGTGGAACAACCAGGCTGTACAACCTGCCCCATACCACATCTCTTTTCCAACCATATATTTCTTTAATGACATCTTTTACTTTTGCTTTAAAAGAAGATTCTTATTTGATATATGGATCAGCCTGCTCACACCTCATCATGTACCTCTCCATTGCTCTGTGTGATACTAAATTTAAAATTCTGAAGAATGTTATATGACATGACTCATAGCTGCATAACAGTCAATGAAAGACACCATAAAATTGCCATATATAATACATCTATTTACTGTGAATATTAT
>NW_027185655.1:68486334-68507738 GCF_028583685.1 Petaurus breviceps papuanus
TTATATGTGAAATGCAGCATTTTTAAAGATCCCAATTAGGAAGATATTTTCCCCCCAGTTCATGATGAAAACTACATAGTTCTTGAGGTCTCTTCTTATATCAAAGCATCTATGTCTATGGCCTATCATTTTGGGTCACTCTCAGATTTTTGTACAAGTCAAGTTTGGAGAAAAGGAACACACTATATTCAGACTAACGGTATTTATTCACCAAATAATCTCAATGTTATTCACAATGCAATATCATTTTTCAAGGGACTGCCATCATTCAAGAAAGAAAATGTCATATTGAAAAAGTCTATTAAGGGAATATGGCAAATAGTCACTCTATAATAAATGGTTATGCTAAGGATGCCTATGAAATATATTATGGATTATATTCCTTCCCCCTAGGATTACTTTTTTTTTTAAAGCGCAGGCTGGGATGTATATTTTATACATAGTTTAATAAATTTTATATAACACTTTTTTTTACATTTCAACTGCCAAACATGGCAACATATGAAAATTGGTTCAAAATGTCAAAGTTCTACCCAATCAGTAGCTCCAAAAGATGTCAGGAAGTATAAAGAGACTATGAGAAAAAAATCGAAGGATGATGTCTATGCTATCACAATGAAACAATAAATAGAAGTTTCTTACATTAGGAACTTGTAGTCTCTCTTCACAATTTAATTTTCTGTTCATATGTCAGGTCAAGAAAAGCAAAACATTTTTAAGATGTTTTTGATGAGGTCACAGATCCTTTTCTAAAAAACAGAAACAACCAGTATTCAGCTTGTGTTGAAATGTTCCCATTGACTTTAATTTTAAAAAGATTTCTGCTTCCCTCTTTCCAATTCCTGACAAAATTGAGAAAGGGTCAAACTGACAAGTATTGTGTCTTCTAACAAAATTGGAAAAGTAAGAGATAACCCCCTAAGAAAACCCCAAACATTTTCCCCATTTTATTATTTTTTCCTATTTGTCAGCAGCACACTGAATTCAGATTATTTACATCACCCTTCTTCTGCCCCTTCTAAAATCCCCCTCCATCCATAACATTTATATAGTTAATTACATATAGGGATTTGTCCTCTATAAATTTCTTCACTGCCATCACTGTTTCAGGACCATGAGACAATTATTATCTAATAAATTAGATGATACTGATAGCATATCTTCAAAGTGATATCTGGCTAACACCCAGACAATCCTTTCAAAAGTCCCGTGCCATGTGGGAGTATGTTATGCCAAATGTCAAAGACACAATTGTACACCTATATTAAGACAAAAGGGATTACTTATTTGTAACCAATAAAACACAAAGGGATTTTTCTTTTATCCATTGTAGGGGAGATGTTGCTAACTAACACATTCATATCTTTTAACCATTTACCAATTACAGAATCGCTCTTATTCTTATAAATTTAATCTATTCCTTTTATATCTTGAAAATGAGACCCTTGTCATAGAAACTTCTACCTTCTTTTCATAGATAATAGGGAACCATCAAAATGTTTCAAGGAAAGGAATGGCATGACCACATCAATGCATAAAAGGTTAATCGTTACAATAGTGTGAAGGATAGATTGCAGAAACAGGACCTTGGAAATTCATTCAGAGGCTATCAAAATAATTTGTATTGGTGGTAATGGGACACTGTATTACAATGGTGAGATTAGGTTAAGAAAAAGAGACAAGGTTACAGATGCATTTGGGAAGGATGAGTAATAATACATCAGAAATGTAGAAACACAGAAAGTTAGAGATTTGGAATTTTAGAGTTCATGTAGTCTGCCTCCCTCTTCTCAGCCTTCCTCAGCTTTGGTACTGGATCCTACTTTGTTATGCAATTGACATGCATTGCTTATATATCCACATGCTCAGAAGTTTGAACCTTTGTTTCCTCAGTCATTTCATCTTACACTCACCACAGCTGGAGGAGGATACATGTGGACAGTTACAAAATGCAGTTGGTTTGGTGTGGGAATCAAGAGGACCTGTTAGAATGTATTTCATGAACACTGACTCCATCAGTCACATGTATTCTCCATTTTCTTGTTTTTCTGCAAATCACCTGTGGGAAGCTAGATGGTATAATACATCTATTGTTTCATAAATGCAAGTGAATACAATTAATCATCACCTTCCAATTCCAGGGAAAAAAGACCCAGAAGCCTACTTGTCTTCCTTCCAATTCAACTGAAATTTACCCTTCCCCCCTCCCAACTTGGAAAGTCCCTGATCTTTCTTCCAATTAGATATCAGATTATCTAATTTTGTATCCTGGTTAATTTTTTTTCTTATAATTAATTGGTTTTATTGTTTTTAATACATAAAAATCTGTCTCACTATATTCAGGGTCTTTGGACTAACTGGGGAGTCCACTGACCCATTTATTACACCCGTTTTGCTAATTAATTATATTGCTCAGATTATTCCTCAGTTATTATTAATTAATCACACCATTTCCAAATGACTATGCAAGATAATATGTACACAAAATGACATGGCAAGATTCCAATTAAATAGTGCTTCAGGGAAATAAAATCAATACAATTGAGTTCATCGTGATGTCAACACTGCCTCATTGGCTAGCTTAGAATTTTCTATGGCCAACTCTGCAGTGCAAAACAAGCTTGCAGCTTGTATCTGGTTAGTATCACCAGAAATCCTTAAAGGTGAATTGAATATGTCTTCCCTTAATCATGAGAATCAATAGAAAAAATTTATACCATGTGACACATGAGCATACCTGTCTGATTATGAATATTATGATCAGAAAACAGTTACAAGGATAAAACTGATGCTATGTTGACAGGAAGTTACCATTCTGACATTTATAGATCACTGCACCATGAAAATTAGAGAGACATCCATGAGATTCACTGATTGAGTACTTATGCTTAATAAGTACAAGCACAACACACATATCTTGTGTTTTTCTCAAATCTCCTTATGGTATCTTCCCATCAAAGACCTACCAGCTGTTACTATCTGGTCACTGCACATAACATAGTCTATCCCTTCTAAAACCCAGGTTTATTGCCAAGATATGTGTGTGTATATGTGCATAAGGAAACAAAAAGGATATATATATATGTATATATAGTGTGTGTATACATATGTTATTGTGTATATATGTATGTATATAGACAGATATACATATACATCTGTATATATACACACAAATATACATACAAATATGTGTGTGTGTGTGTGTGTATACATGAAGAACACTGCTCAGGAAACTGAGTTTCTATCCTAGAGCTTTCATCAACATACTGTAAGACCCATTTCCTCCTTCTAAAAGAATCTAGAATCTTGTCCCAAGCCTCTATTTGATTTGAAGTTAAAAAGTCTATAACTTACACAGAATTCCCTTATATAGTTCATGTGCCCAAATCAATTTCAGGGCGCTCTGCCAAAGAAACACAAGGACCATGTGGGTATAGGGTACCTTGCTTCACAACCATCACCACCAAGAACTTTGAATTTCTATCCAACTGAAAAAATGGAGAATAATATGCCAATGGACAGCAAAGTTTCTTGTCCAAATATGGACTTTCTAATCCCAAGTCATTAGAGTGACAAAGCCTGGATTGATCATAAACATCTGCTTCAAACTAAACATTTTCATTCAACAAAAACAGCAGCCCCAAGGCATGATGACAATCAGAAGACAACATCAAGAGATGAGATGCCCCCACCTGTGGTAGAGTCTTCTGAGTTTGTATTGGTATGATAAACTGTGTACACTGACCCCAACATTGGGATATCATTTTGATCCTGTTCAAGCATGAAGGAAAGACGACACACAAACCTCTTGTTGGAGGCATGACTGATACCAGCACACTCTTAGTTCAGGCTCATCTCTGGGATGAAATGAAGCATTGAAAAGTGACTAAACATAGAACGAAGGAAGTTTATTTTGCCCAGATACAGCAAGGACACAATGGTACTTAGTTTTAACTTTGGTAGACTTGGCCTCTCTTGCATTGTTACAAAATGGGTCTGCTTAGCAGGTTTACAGGATATGTTGAATTTTTTTAGTCTTAAGCATCCACCAACATGGACTCCATGTGTCTAGGGCTTTTTATGCCACTGGATGACCAGGAAACTGCATCAGGAAGCTGGAGAATATTAGGTCTCAAAAGCAGCTTTGTCAGGAGTCTGTCCCATATTGGCTTTGAGGGTGAGGGTGGAGAGAAGCTTGCTCAGAGGAAACTGGAGCCAAAGGAAGTTGCACCAGGAAAATATTGGTTCTGTCACACTTTTGAAGCTCCTTCTAATCTCTTTTGTTCATTTTCTAAAAATGATTTACTGATTTTCTTTCTTCCTTTTCCTAGCATTACTATAACTACCCTCACTCTTCCCTCCAATTTTCCCTCCCCATGATTCTTTCTTTTATTTTTTAACAGTTAGCATAGTTGAACGACCAAATCTATAAATGGGCCATGTCTGAAAATGGGCCTCATCTGCACCTTCATTCCATCACCTTTCTGTCAGGAGATGGGTGGCATGTCACATTATAAGTCCTCTGGAATTATCATTAGCCATTACATTCATCAGAGTTCTTGTCTTTTAAAATTGTTTTTCTTTTCAATATTTCTGTTTTAGCAGCCTTCAGAAGTCTTTTTGAACATGCCATATTCTGTGAATCTTCTAAAACCAGGAGAGAAGTATAGACAAACTCTCCCAAAGGTTGCTCCAACCAATTTTACTTCATGATTTCATTGTTAACATATTAAAATTAAATTATGCCACAAAGAAAGTATAATTCAGATACTCACTTTTAAACCAGCTGTCCTCATAACATTGTTTTACCAAACATCATGTTTTTGTGGAACCAGTTAATGACTCAGGCAGACTAGACTTTTTGTTCCCCAATCTCTTCCTTCCCTAGATAGGGTGGGGTGGGAGTGTTTCAGAGCTTTTCTCAAGAGTCCAAATATTTGAACTTCACAAATATTTGGGGTAGAAGGCAACAATAAACAGAAACTTATTTGCAATCCCTGCTCTATTGACATACCCTATTGTATATGAAGGGCAGATTAAAAGAATACACATCTTTTATGCATTGCAAATGTTTTCCTAGAAACAATCTCACAAGACAGATGTGAGTATTAATATTATCACTTTACAAATGGAGAAACTGAGGCCTTCATGATAATGAAATATGACAATTTATTTTTTAAAACAAGTTTTATTGTGTCTTTTTAAAAAATATTACAGCAGTTTCTAAGTTGATACCACTCCCTTTTTTAACAGTTGGAAATGAATCCTCCCTTTTAACAAAAACAGTTCAGCAAAAGCAATGGATACAGCAACCAAGTATACAACATTCTCCCCCTTAACCTCCAGGCCTGCTATTCAGAAGTTACACTTCATTATGTGATCATCCTGGGGCCATTGTTTGTTGCTCAATTACTCAGAATTCAGAATCCTTTAGGGATTTTTCCCCCTTTGTATTGTTGTTATCCTCACAAATACCTACTTTTCCAGTACCCCTTATTTCATCCTTTAGTAGCTCCAAATTCTTTGCATTCATTCCACTGAGCACCTTCATTCTTTTACGAGATGATGGAAGCAACAAAGAGATATGGGCTTGATGAAAACAGAAACTTTCCAACAATTTGAACTGTCCCTAAATGGGATGGTTGGCTCTGGAGCTGGGAGATTCCCCTTCCCTAGAGGATCTCAAATAAAGACTGAGTGATCTCTTACATAGATGTTAAAGAAGGTATGCTTGGTTAGGGACAACCTCCTTGATTCTCTCTTATACATATCTATATCTATAGATATGTATATAGATATATATACACATACATATATCTACACACATATATATATACATATGTGAATACAGTAGATAAAATATACTATAAAATAAAAGATAAAATTGTTTGAAAAAACATTTAATGAGTCAATGTGGTACAGTGGAGAGAGCCCTGGATGGGTAAGCACAGTAAGTTGGAGAAGTGCGAAATCCTCCAAAGTATACCCAGATCCTTCATGTGCAGAAGAAATCTCTGTCTTATGACAGAATTATAAATGAGTAAATTTATGTTTTATATGTTTTGTTAATGTTTTTTTTTAATTCAGTAAGTATTTTAAAGTATCATGCACTGGGGATATGAAGACAAAAGCAAAAATAATTCCTGTCCTCAAAGAATTAATATTCTATAGGTATATGTAAATTGTTTATATTATATGGGGGGAAAGGGTATATATCCTGAATTTCTGTTTTATGCTCATAAAAAAGGGTCACATGCCTTAGATATCAGCCTAATGATTATAATAATAACCTGCTTTAATATAGTGCTTTAAAATTGTCTAGTGGCAACTATCCCAAGTTAGAGGGATACAGTACTAAAAAGAAGCTGGTATAGCTGCAAAGGCCATGCTTGGCACAACTAATTCATTTCAGTGAGGCAAAGATTATAACCACTATAACAATATGTCCTGTGAACTTGTACTGCCTTGCTCCAGAGGACCCAAATTTCCATATACCACAAAACAAAAGACCTAAAGTCATATTGGCAGTCATATAGACGCTGCCTCTTCTATACCCAGAAGCAGCTAAGCTATGCTGCTTTTGAAGTGGCATCAATAATTCTCCTTTACTCTGAGTATATGGACTTCCAGCAACTAGAGAGGAGAAATTGTTTTTCCTCTCTCAACGTCCCACAAGTACCTGGCCAGCGGACACTCTAAAAAGCAGAGACAAAAATGACTGCTACTTGCTAAGCTATTGCAGAATATCTCTAAGAGGCAGAGTCCCTCTGTTTTATCAATGTATTCTCAGGGCTAACCTTAGGCAAAATTACAAACTAGTCAAAGTCGGTCTTCATCATTGCTCTCTTTTGTTAGTTATACTTAGTGCAAGTGCCCAGTTACTTCATGCTGTTCCGCTAACTGCTCAGAAGTCCTCACTATGATACCCAATTCTTCTCAGATACCATTGGCCTTTTCACAATACTTTGATGTACCTTGGATGCTCAGTGGACAGAGTGTTGGAGTCAGGGAGAATCCTAAATTAGACATTTTGTAGCTGTCTGACACTGGGCAAGTCACTTAACCTCTCAACTCAAGTTTCTTTATCTGTAAAATGAAAATAGTAATATACTTTCCTGACAGGGCTTTTGTGCAAATGAAATGAGGTTTTATATATATATATATATATATAAAGCATTTTGAAAACCTTAACATATTCTATGCAAGTTATTATTAATATTATTGTTATTAACACCATCTGTGGCAGAGGCAAAAGGGGGAAAGATAATAAGGGGCTAGAGAACCCATTTCAGAAACCTTATTTTAAACCATAAAAGGTCAGTAATCACATTGTTCAAACCATGATTGGACCTATAGCCTGACAAAGGATCAATATTTTCGTTGAGTTTATAGAGAAAATGGCATCGAATATTTGAAATAAGGACTATTCCAGAAAATCAGGGACATATGGTCACTATACACATAGGCTAGTCCACCTGCCAAAAGATAAATTGTTTAATTACAATGGCTTGAAATTTAATGAGACAACTCATACAATAACCCGTGCTGGCATTTAAGGCCCTCCATAATTAGATTCCAATCTACTTTTTTTTTTTTACCTTATTTCATATTATTGCTTCTTCATTTTATATTCCAAAAAAAACATACTACTCTTCTATTTCTTCCTTCTGTCTCTCACCTATGTATACTTTCAAGTCTTTCTGCCATATCTGGAATGTGTATAGCCTCATCTTCTCTATCTTTGACACTTTCTATTTCCTTTTTTTTAAAATAATTTTTAGTTTTTAACATTCACTTCCACAAGATTTTGAGTTCCAAATTTTCTCCCCATCTTTCCCCTCCCATATCCCAAGATGGCGTGCATTCTGATTACTCCTTCCCCCAATCTGCCCTCCCTTCTATCATTCCCCCCTTCTCTTATCCCTTTCCCTTCTATTTTCCTATAAGGCAAGATCAATTTCTATCCCCTATTGCCTGTATGTCATATATATCTGTCGCATGTAAAAACAATTTTTAACATCATTTTTAAAACTTTGAGTGCCACATTCTCTACTTTTTTCCTTCCCCACCCACCCTCAATGAAAAGGCAAGCAATTCAATTTAGGTTAAACATGTATAAGTCATACAAAACACTTCCATGACAGTCATGTTGTGAAAGACTAAGCATATTTCCCTCCATCCTATCCTGTCCCCCATTTATTCTGTTCTCTCCTTTGACCCTGTCCCTCCTCAAAAGTGTTTGTTTCTGATTACCCCCTCCTCCTATTTGCCCTCCCTTCTATCATCCCCCTCCTTCTTATCTCCTTCCCCCCTACTTTTCAGTAGAGTAAGATAGATTTTCATACCCAACTGCGTGTGTATGTTATTACTTCCTTAAGTCAAATCCTATGAGAATAAGGTCTACTCATTCCCTCTCACCTCCCCCACTTCCCCTCCACCACTGTAAAAGCTTTTTCTTGCCTCTTTTATATGATACAATTTACCCCATTCTACCTATCCCTTTCTCCTTCTCCCAATACATTCCTCTGTCATCCCTTAATTTTGTTTTTTGGATATGATCCTTTCATATTCAACTCACCATGTGCCCTCTGTCTATATATATGTATACACACACATATATGTATACACATACTATACACGCAAACATGTATATATGATTTTTCTTTCCTGTTTACCTTTTTCATGCTTCTCTTGATTCTTGCGTTTGAAAGTCAAATTTTCTATTCAGCTCTGGTCTTTTCATCAAGAATGCTTGAAAAGTCCTCTATTTCATTGAATATCTATTTTCTTCCCTGAAGGATTATACTCAGTTTTGTTGGGTAGGTGATTCAGGTTTTAATCCTAGCTCCATTGACCTCTGTGATATCATATCCCCAGCCTTCTGATCCCTTAATGAAGAAGCTGCTAAATCTTGTGTTATTCTGATTGGGTTTCCACAATACTTGAATTGTTTCTTTCTGGTGGCTTGTAATATTTTCTCCTTGACTTGGGAACTCTGGAATTTGGCTACAACATTCATAAAGTTTTTCTTCCGCAATCTCTTTCAGGAGGTGATTGCAATGGTTAAGGGATTTGAAGATCTTCTGTGCCCCTTGAACTTGCTGACGTAGCAGGAAGGGGTGGGAAAAGAGAAAGCTGGAGCCAAGCAAAAGTGCATGTGGTGATTGGAAACCTGGCAGCAGCAGTGGCAGTGGTGGCAGGGTGAACTCTTTTCTTTTGAGCCAGCCAGAATTTCTGCTAAGGACGCCTGCTGAGGACTGCCAGGGATGGGAACCACAGGGGGCCAGAGCTGGTGGGAGTGAGCTGCATGGACGCTGAACAGTTGCTGTAAATGAGGAGAGGAGGACCTTTGCCTGAGCTATCCTGTTCTGTTTTGAAGGCTTGAGAATGTGGGTGTTTACTGAATTAACTACATGTGCCAACTCTATAGCTACTGTGATGGCTTTGACTTTCTGATTTGGGGACTGTTCTGCTATTTGAATGAATGTTCTAGCTTTGTTGCCCATGTAAAGAGCCTGGTATATTTTGTGATTAATAACCATATCAGCATATTTGTAGCTACCGTAGGCATTGTTGATACAGTGATTGGTAGATTCTTTCCATTTCTATTTTCCCTTCTGGTTCTAGAATATCAGGGCAGTTTTCCCTGATAATTTCTTGAAAGATGATGCCTAGGCTCTTTTTTTTTATCATGGCTTTCAGGTAGTACAATAATTTTAAATATTCTCTCCTGGATCTATTTTCCAGGTCATTTGATTTTTAATGAGATATTTCACATTGTCTTTTATTTTTCTCATTCTTTTTTGTTTTGTTCTATAATTTCTTGATTTCTCATAAAGTCATTAGCTTCCATTTGCTCCATTCTAATTTTGAAGGAATTCTTTTCTTCAGAAAGCTTTTGGATCTCTTTTTCTATTTGGCTGGTTCTGCTTTTTAAGGCATTCTTCTCCTCACTGGCTGTTTGAACCTCTTTTGCCAATTGGGTAGTCTATTTTTCAAAGTGTTATTTTCTTCAACATTTTTAGAGAGTCGCCTTTAGCAAGGTGTTGACTTGTTTTTCATGATATTTTCATATCACTCTGATTTCTCTTCCCAATTTTTCCTCTACTTCTCTTACCTGATTTTCAAAATCCTTTTTGAGTTCTTCCATGGCCTGCAATCAATTCATATTTTTCATGGAGGTTTTGATGGATGGGATCCCAATAGGTTCAGCAGGAATTCTGATCTTATGTAAGACCAGAAAACTTGCAATATCGTCTGGAAAGAATTCAAGGTCTCAGGCTTAATTGGAGTGAGAGTTGTAGAAGTTTATTGTTAGGCTTCCATGAGAAGTGGGCAAGAGTCCTTTAGGGGACCTGCAAGTGGGAGGGGTACATGCTTTTACCTTTAAAGGGTAGGGCTGCCATTGTCAGCGCTGACCAGACAGGAGGGGCCTCAGTGCATAGACAAAGGTCAGAGCTGACCAAAAGAAGCATGTGAATAGATAGTTTAGATAAGATTTGGGCCAGATTGAAGGAGACAAAAGGCAAAGACAAAGGAGGGTGTGAGCCAGGCCCAGAAGAAATGAAGAGATTAAGTAAGAACAAAGGGGTCACAGGGTGTTGCCTAGGTGGAGTGTGGGATAGGGGGAAGGGGCAGAGCTCAAGGATGGGAAAGGACAAATTGCAGTTACAACTTTACAAAACAAAGTGCAGTTACAAAGTCACAAACTGGTTTTACAAGTTGGTTTCACAAATTGACATAGACCCCAGGTACCCCATCAGTTTCAGACATAGGAGCTTGACTTTGTTATCTTCTTCTGGTTTTATGTTTTAATCTCCCTTGTCACCAAAGTAAGGTTCTATAGTGTGAGTTTTTCCCTGGCTGTTTACTCATTTTCCTTGTTAATTGCTTGACTTTTTAGCTCTTTGTTAAGGTAGAACTCTGCTTCCAGTGTGGAGGGTGTACTTTCCCAAGCTTAAGGGGTTTTGTGTAGCTGTTTTCAGAGATATTTCTAAGGACCTGTAAATTTTCAGTTCTTTCAAGGTTGTATGATCAAAGGAAAGGTGTTTATGTCTCTCCTGCTCCTTGCTCTGGCCTGTGAGTGACCACAAGCACTCTTTTCTGCCTTAGAACTGTGACAGGGATTCCCTCTCCACAGTCACCACAAGCTTCACCATGCCAGTGCTCCTTCTTGTCCCAGGACCGCCACCCGGGACTACAAACCAGATCCAAGCAGGCCAAAGCAAGAGAATCCTGCCTCAGTGACCGCAAAGAGATTCCTTCAATCCCCCTCTGATCAGTCACTTGATCACCCCACTATCTGTGGGCTGAGATCTCTGGAAGCAGCTGGGCTACCACAGCTTTGGAGTTGGGGCCAGACTGTACTCCTCTCTTACCCAGGTCCAACAGACCTTTCCTACTGACCTTCTAAGTTGTCTTTGGCATTTGTGAGTTAAGAGGTCTGGAAACCACCACAGCTGCCAGTGATTCAGTGCCTTGAGGCCTGCTCCAACTTTGCTAGAGCCCTGTCTGTGTTGCAAGGCCCATGTTGGACTGCGCTTCTCTCAAACTGGTACAACAGACTTTTCCTGTTGATCTTCCTGGTAGTCTTGGGCTGGAAAATTGTTTTACTCTGTCATTTTGTGGGTTCTGCTGCTCTAGAATTTGTTTAGAGTCATTTTTTATAGGCATTTGGGGAAGAGCTCAAGCAAGTCCCAGCTTTTACTTTCTTCAAGGCCCAGCTAAAATTAATCTCTTCCTCTTCGTTTTTCCCTAGACTACTTAGTGTACATCTACTCTTTTCCACAACACATGCCATCTTTATTCTACTTGTGTTTTGCTTTATCTTCCCTACTACAATGTAAGCTTTTTTGAGGTCAGAAATTGTCGTCGTTTTTTTAAACTTTGTATAGCCTACACAGTCCCTTTGTACATATTTGCTGTTTAATAAATTATTTCCCAAGCTGAACTGAATTGACCTGAACAGATTACTTTGAATATCATACAAAATGATGTGTTAATATGCTCACTTACTGATTTGATAAAGCAGTTCATTGCCTTTAGAATCAAGTAAAAAGCTCTCACCTTGGTATCCAAAACTTTCCACATCTTTCCATAATGATCTCCTGATCACCAAAATGAATTTTGCCACTCGCTAGGCATTTCAATGTCCTCTATGCATGTCATACAGTCTCTGGCTAACCCTATAAAATACCTTATGCCTTTAGTGTTCAATAGAAAGTTGGTTAAAAAGATTAACAATGATTATCTTTTGCTAGTTTGATTTACTCATTGGTGTAGGTCTTCCCTCCAACAAGAAAGATTTCCCTCATACTGTGTGACTCTAGTCCACACTTTCCTATAAATCCATTATGTGTCCACCCCACAGGCTAGGAGCCTTCACTTAGATCTCTGGACATCACATGGGTCCAATAGACTATGCTGGTTCTTTTTCCTTGATCCTCCTCCTTTTCCAATCATATATTTCTTTGATGATATAGCTTATACCATTTGGGTTGCATAATGCTTTTGTTGGTAATATGATACAGACTATTCACATTTGCTACACAACTCTCCACTGACCTTTGGGTGACTCATAACTTTAATTTTTTAGTAACTATGGTATGTCATAATTTATTGCCATATAGCATCACTGGAAAAATATTGGCATCAAAATCTTGGCTATTTGTGTCAGGGAATGAAAGAGCATGAAAAACACAGCACCATTTCCCAGCTTCAGTCCAAGCTGCCCCCTTCCCCTTCCTCAATGTTTAACCTGGTTCATTATCTATCTTCAGTGTATTTTCAAGACTTATGTCCTGCAATGAACTATCCATCAAACTGCATATCATCTCCTAGATAATAGATATTCTTCAATCAATTGGTCTTTCATGTCTGGATAGTTGGGTCATGTTCCTTTGATAATCTGGGATTTCATTTAGGTGATTCAGTAGTGACCTAGGGCTTAATTCAACTAGCACAACTAGCTTAATTCAACTAGCATAATTCATCTACAAACATAAGGGTCTAGAAGACCTCACTATTGTAAAGCTATGCATGAGCAACTTTCCAGAGGACTGCTGCTGTGAACAGCTTTCAATGCTATGATTACATAGTATAGTGGGCTCTCTATTGATTTAATAAAATATCAGAGAAAAACATTCATAGAAAATCAAAATAAAGCATTCACAATATTACAACTTATCACAGAAAATCAAAATACAACATTCACCATGTCACAACTCAAAAATTTATCACTAAAATGGCCACATAGTTTTCACCAAAGTGGTCACATAGTTTTCAACAAAGTACATTCATTTAGTCAATCACAAAATCCTTAATTCAATCACAAAGTACAAAAGTCAAAGTTCTCCACTCCTAGGTCACAGTAAATCATAATCTTCTCAGTCAGTACACAGTATCCAAGTAAAGTCTTCTTTCAGCTTGACTCAAGGCTGGCTCTCAGCTTCCATGGTTCCTCTTCCATAGTCCTAGCTCCTGCTCGAATCTGCACAACTGTCACCTGGGTTCAAAGGCAGGCATCTCCTAGCTCCTTGTCCAGCTCCCCATGCAGTTCCTGCTCCACCTTGGAGCTCAAAGTGTCCAGTCCATCTCAAATCCTTCACAGTCACTGTTCCTGGGAAGGCAAGGCTTAACAAAACCACAAATACATTCATACACATTAACAAAATCACAACAACATTTGTACAGTATACCAACACCACAGTCATGCTTCCTCAGTCTTTGGCAGCTCCAGCTGGCCCTCAGAAATCCTCAGCAGCTCTGGCTGACCCTTGGAAGTCTTCAGAAGCTCCATTCTCAAAATCAAAATCACTTTCTCTCATTCTCAAAATCAAAGTCACTTTCTCCATGGCAGTTTCAGTCCAGCAGCAGCAGCCCAGCCTTCAGGTGCTCATCCTAAGAAGTTCTGACTTTTCCATCTTATGTTCTTCCTTATATACAGTATAGCTCCTCCCTGTTCAGCCCCTTCTTATCACATCAGCAACAGGGGTTCCCTGTTTAGCCCCTTCATGTTATGTCAGCACACATCTTCTGTTTCTTTAACAGAGGCTTAATTTGAAACTAGGTGCTAAGGACCTCTCAGCTTAGCAATACAAAAAGATCTTCAAATTTCATTACTATTACAACCATCCAAAAGGAATCCATATTCCATTTGTGTTCTGTTCTGAACATCCTCCAGGATGGCAGCAAAATACATCTTTTTGTGTTATGCAGATCTAATGAGATTAATATTTGTAAAATGCTTAGCACAATGCTTGACTACATTTAATAAATGCCTATTCCCTTCTCTTCCTTCTCTTCCCTTACTCTTTGGACTGGGATTAGAACAAGACCTGAAATTTCATTGGTGCAGCGAAGTCCCAGAGAGGGACTTCCTTCAGCAAATCAGCCCTTCTCTGTAACTTGTAGTCACAAGGAGATCCCTAAAGTACTGGGAGACTTTCTTGGGGTCACACAGCCAATATGTGTCAGAAATGAGACTGGAGGAGTGGGAAGAAGAGGAAGAGGATGAGTAGTAGTGGTAGCAATAGTAGTAGTAGTAATAGTAGTAGTAGTTGCCATTGTCATAGCAATAGCAGCTAACATTTATATAGCACTCTAAGGTTTGCAAAGTCCTTTAGATATAGTATCTCTTGATCCTCACAACAACCCTGTTGTGACGAGGAAATTGAGACAGACAAAGTTTAAGTGACTTGCCTAGTCACACAACTAATTAAGAATCTAAGGCAGTATTTGAACTCAAGTCTTCCAGACTCCAAAGCCAAGGTTCTATCTGTGGTGCCACCTAAATGCCAGGTTTTCCTGGCTCACAGGTACTGACTCTGTTTATGCCTTAATCAATATTAATGATAAAAGATTCATTAAACAAAGTTGTTTCCACTGTTAACTCTTTAAAGGAATTTTTTTTTAATTTAATGTATGAAGAGGAGAAACCTTGTTAAAGGAAGATCTTTTAAGGCAGCATTTTACTCCCAGAAAAACTTGGGCTTTTCTGAGATTGCCCTGCTGAACTTTTAGTCATTATTTTCACACCATGATGAATCATTGGCATAGGACTTTGGTGGAAGTACACAAATTCCAGTAAAATAAAATAAATTTTACATAACTCAGATCCTGTTATCAACCAGAATTCAACTGTCTAAGCCAAAAGCTCCAAGATGCCAATCTTCCCAATGGTGTCCACCAGCACCTAACATGCTACTCTCATTTCTGCCTTCAAAGAAAAAAAGGAAGTAGGGAAATGCAACATTCCAAAGGCCTCCATGTTGTTCTAAGCTAACTTTCACCACCACCAACATGTTGGCAAAAAAAAAGGTTAATTATAAGCAAGAGAGTAGACAACAGGGTTCATGTAATTGGGATTGGGAAGAAAAGAAAAAAAAGAAACTGACCTACGTGGATAAAAACCAGCAAGTTAGTGTTTAAACAGAATATTTAATCAATATTTGCTACTTACAGGATTTAAAGCCCATTAGGTCATTTTTCTTTCCTGTATCTTTTAATCAATATTTTCTCCTATACAAGTGTTCTTTCACTAGTTTGAGTAGCATATTATATCTCTATGAGTCCCTAAGTTATTAGAATTTTGACTCTTTGAACTGGATTGTACAAGTAGGCAAAAAGAAATGGAAAATTAATTAGAACTACTGGGAGTATGAGGATGATATAACTTCTGGAATGTCGTTGTATCATCGTTAGGTTGAGAATATATGTACCAGACTTCAAAATTCCTTGTAAACAACTACCAAATTTTTAAAAGAAACAATCCTTTGTGTTATATTATCTTAGATAGTTACAGGAGTAAGATTAACAACTGACTAAAGGCTAAAACTAGAGATAAATTCTGGAAACTCTTATTACTCTGAATATTCAGGTTCCTCAAATTTATAGTAAATAGCTGCCATGAAATGAATAACACCTAAATATAAAAACTTAATGAATCAATCAAAAAGTATTTATTAAAAGTGCCCTATATTCTAGGAATTGTCCCATCTCAAAAACCTCACATTTTAATAGGAGAGATGCCAAGTACATATGTAGGCATATAATGTATAAACAGAAATAAAATAAATATATTCAAAGTTGTTAAATATAAGATAGTTTTAGAAGGAATTCATTGATAGTCGGAGAGAATCAGAAAAGACGTCGTATGGGTCATGAGGCTTCATTAAATTATACATTCTTTGAGGACAGGGACTTTCTTTTTCATTTTTGTATCCCCAGTGCTTAGCACAGTGCCTGGCACATAGTAGGCATTTAATAAATGTTTACTGATTAATTGATTGATGTAGAAAGTGATGCTTGAGCTGCATCTCAAAGGAAGATAGGGACTCTGAGGAAGAGAAGAAAAGGCAATGAAATCTAGGCATGTTATGGCCAGTACAAAAGTTGGAGTATGGTATGTGAGGAATAGAGAGAAGGACAATTTAGCTTGATCACAGAGTATGGAAAGGGGGGAAATGTCCAATGAAGCTGGAAAGATAGATTTGGACCAGGTTGTAAAAGTTTTTCAAAGGTTAAAATAGGAGTTTCTATTTTGTCTTATGCCAATAAGGAGACACTGGGGTTGGGTGAATAGGGCAGTAATATAGTCAGATCTGTGCTTAATGGAAATCACTTTGACAGCAGCATATAGGATAGATTCAAGTGGGGAGAAACTCGAGACAAGGAAACCAATTAGGAGGCTATTGTAATACTCTAAGTGAGAAGTGATGGGGACCTGAATGAATGTGGAAGCTGTGTGAGTATAAAGAAGACATCAGATGTGAGAGATGTCATGAGAGAAGAAATGGCAAGACTGGTAACTTATTGGCTTTGTGGGGTAAGAAAGAGTGAGGAGTCAAAGTTATGATGCTGGGAGACTGGAAGTAAATGGTGCCTTTGACAGAAATGGGAAAAGGACAGTGTTTAGGAAGAAAGATAAGGAATTCAGTTTTGGACAAGTGGACTTGGAGGTGTCTATAGGATATCTAGTTTGAAATGCCATCAGTGACCTGCATGCTACTGTCAAGGTGAACTCATTTTTCCAGGAAGTCACTTAGGACAAAGAGTTCCAAATTCAGTCTTTCCAGAATCACTGAATCTTCAAAGAATCAGAGGATGTCAAAGCTGGACAAGAAGGTGTAGCCATCTGGTCCAACCCATACTTGAAAAAGAATCCCTTCTACAACATATTCAACAAGTAATCTTGCAAGCAGCATCATTTGTAGTTCAGGGCCACATCACCTCTCACCTGAATTATTGTAACAGCCTACTAATTGGTCTTCCTGCCTCAAGTCTTTCACCATTGCAATCCATCCTACTCACGGCTACCAAAATGATTTTCCTTAAGAGCAGTTCTGACCTTGTTACTACCCTATTCAATCAGCACCCATGGTTTCCTTTTCCCTGTGGGATAAAATAGAAACTCATCTGCTTAACTTCTAAACTCTTTTACAACCTGGCCCTAACCTATCCTTCCAGTCTCTATGGACATTATTTCCCCCCCCCCACAATATACCCCATTTTGAGATCCAGCCAAATTGCCCTTCCTTCTGATCTTCACATGCCATTTTCTATCCCTAGACTTTCGCTTTGGCCATCCCCCATACCTAGATTGCATTCTCTCCTTATTTTCACCTCATTTTCCCTAGAGAGAGATGAACACCCTTTTCTTAAGATTCAGCTCAAGGACCATCTTCAGCATGAAGCTTTTTTTGATTCCCCCAACATCAAGTTGGATCACTCTCAAACTATCAATAAACCAATCAGTAAACATGTATTAAGTGTCTACTATATGCTAGGCACTATGCTAAGTGCTGGGTATACAGAATGTGACAAAAGACTGTCCCTGCTTTCAAGAAGCTTACAATCTAATGGGAGAGACAATATGCAAACCAACATATACAAAGAGAGCAAAATACAGGATAGACAGGAAGTAAGTTAGAAAAGAAAGGCACTGGAATTAAGACAGGTTGAATAAGGTTTCCTGTAGAAGGCAGTAATTTAGCTAGGGAGAGGTCAGTAGATGGAACATAGGAGGGAGAGTTTTCCAGGCATGAGGGACTACTATACATATATTTTTATATTTATTAATTTTGTTTTTATGCTGTATATATTTTACATGCATTTGTTATATTCCCCATTTGAATATGGTATTTCACTATATAATCATCACAGATTTCATGCCAAATTTTTTGCATAAAAGGGAGGTGAGGCCATTACATGAAGCTTTTAAAAAAAATTGTGCCAATATTACTTAAAAATCATTTATTACTAAACTGTCTTTGGTGCAAGATTAGGACACATGAAATACTTGTGAATATACCTTAAAACTGAATACTGACAATGTTCATGCACTGAGACTTTTAGGCCCCAGGCTCACAATGTGCAAGAGAGAAATGCATAACCATATGCCACTGGTGAACACACTGATGCTCTGTTTACCTTTTAAGCAGCTTGACAAATAGAATTATACCCGTGTGATGATTACATGATGTAAGTTTATCATCCAGTTCTTAGACTGAAAAAACATGTTGTGACGATTATTCAGTGGCAACAATTACACAGTGAAATATGGTATAAACTTATCAAGAAGAGAAACTATTTCATTCTTTGCACTTGTATCCCTGGCACCTTGCCCAGTGACGGGCTGTTGTTCAGTTGTTTCACTCATGTCTAACTCTGTGCAACCCCATATGGGATTTTCTTGTCAAAGATACTGGAGTGGATTGTCTTTTCTTTCTCCAGCTCATTTTACAAATGAGGAAACTGGGGCAAACAGGGTGAAGTGACTTGCCCAGGGTCACGCAGCTAGTAAGTATCTCAGGTCACATTTGAACTTAGGAAGATGAAGTTCCCTGATTCTAAGCTCCAGTGCTCTATCCACAGTCCCATCTAGTTGCCCATCTGGCATATAGTAGGCACTTAATAAATACTGATTGATTGATTGAAGTGATATCCAGCCTTTGTTTGAAAACCTCTAATTATGGAGAAACCAACTCCTCCTATCCTAAATTAATCCACAGCACTTTTAGACAACTCCAATTATTCATGATTCTAAGCAGAAGCAGTCTAATCTCTGGAGACCAAGCCAAACAATTCCAGTCCTTCTTGTATTTAACAGCCCTTTTAGCACTTGAAGACAACTTTCCTATCCCCACTAAGTCTCATCTCCAGGCTAAACATCCCTAGTTCCTCCACTCCATCCTCATTTGGCTTTAACTGAAGACCCTTTATCATCCTAGTTGCTCCCCCTCTAGGTGGAGGCAGCTGGGGGCACAGTGGATAGAACATAGAGCCTAGGGTCAGGAAGACCAGAGTTCAAATTAGGCCCCAGACACTCACTAACTATGTGAACCTCTCTAAATCCCTTTACCCCTGTCTGCCTTGGTTTCCTCAATTATAAAATAGGGATAATAATAGCAGATTATTGTGAGAATAAAGTAAATATTTGAAAAGTGCTTGTGCCTGGCACACAGTAGATGTTTAATAAATTCTTATTTCCTTCCTTCCTTGGCACCCTCCTATTTGTCAATACCCCTTCTAAAATATGGTGCCCAGAGTTGAATCCAAAACTGTAGGAATAATCTACTCTTTGACAAAAGCACACTAAAAATGACACATCTTATGGATGGGAATTATGTAGTATAAGAAGGTATAGAAGGTGTTTGAGCTGCATCAATGGATGGAGAATACCCACACAAATGAAGTCATAAATCCAACATATCTCTCCAATTTTCTGTATTTCCATCATCGATAAAAAGTCAACTACCTAGTTATAGGAAATTTTCTCTATGTACAAAGTGATATAAAATGAATACATAGAAAATTCCAAATTTTCAAACTATGTTAAGGCTTAGTGGATTTTTTTCAGGAGTCATTCTATTTCTAGTCTTCCTATGTGAGGGCTTTGGAGCTACTAACTCCTAATGACCAGAACTTGACCTTTTTCCCCTTCATAGCCAGCCAGCTATATGTATAAATTTGGAACAGTGTCTAGAGAACATTCCTTTATTAGTGTCCAGAAAATGAGGTAATTCTCCCAAGTTTACAAACAGGAAAAACCCTTAACTTAATTGAAATCTCTTGAGAAAGAAGGGCCAGCTGGAGCTTAGATAAAAACATTTTATTTTATCTTGCACTAGAGTACTTTCCATCATGAGTACTAGAGACTTAAGTGGGAAGTTAGAGCAAATTGAATCTAATCCTAATTTTTTGTCCTGTTTTGGTAACTGTTGTTTTACTGATGTCATGGAAAAGCACAGAGGCTCTGTGATTGGCAGACATAGGTTCACAGATTTCCTTTGAAGATTATCCTGTATGACCTTTAGCAAGTTACCTTAAATCTCAGGCCTCAGTTTCCTCATATGTTTAATTAATGGTTTGCACTAGACATCCTCTGAAGTCCCTTCCACACCTAGATGCATGATCCTATAATCCCATGATGACTTAGTTTTTTTATGGGCATGTCAACATTTTTATAATATATAAGGTATAATGACAAATAAAGGATTACAGATATATAAAAAAAGACTGCCAGGATGTAGAGAGAGGAAAAAAACACTATGGAACTGGTTGTCAAGAAAGACCTCAGAGAGAAACTGGGTCATGAAGACTAGAAAGGATTCTATAAGTAGAAAACAAAAGAGTTGAGTTAAATGCAGTCAATTCTGCTAAAATGCAACGTAACTGTTCCTAAAAATCACTGTGCTATTCAAAATTATTCAGTAAAGACAACAGAGTTTATAGAGAAAATGGAGTTTAGAGAAAGAACACTGAAAAACTTCATTACTAACACAATTTTTAAAAAAAGATAGGAACTTAAGAAAATTGGTACCACATGGTTAAGAAATCATTTTGTCATTGTTATTTTTCAGTCATGTCCAACTCTTTGTGACCCCATTTGGGGTTTTCATAGCAGAGATACTGGAGTGGTTTTCCATTTCCTTCTCCAGTTCATTTTACAGATGAGAAAACTAAGGTAACCAGGGCTAAGTGACTTTCCCAAGTCACACAGTTATTCAGTGTCTGAGGGAGATTTGAACTCAGGAAGATGAGTCTTCCTGACTCCAGGACAGGCACTCTATCCACTATGACACCTAGCTGCCTTTGCCAAGAAATCATAAATACTATAATAAATAGTGGTTCCTCTGAAGCTGCAGGTCACTGCTCACCGCACCTAGGTTCCCACAGGGCCCAGGCTGACAAAGTTGATGGCTACCATGGAAAGGTAAGACTGAAGAATGTGGGAGAGAAGAATGGGAGGAGGGGAAGATGGGAAGAGGGATGGACCATCTCTTCTCCAACCACAAGTCCTACTGCATAAGAAAATATACAATCAATATGGCACTTTAACCTTGAGAAACACCTGAAGTTTGCTTATGAAAGTGAGTACTGGAAGGCTTACCACTTATGAGCCA
>NW_027185655.1:68507748-68521162 GCF_028583685.1 Petaurus breviceps papuanus
TTGCATGATCCTGGGAAAGTCCCTTAAATAAACTACCATCTGCCTCAGTTTCCTCAGCTGCCAAATGGGGATCACAATAGCACCTTCCTCACAAGGTTGTTGTGAGGATCAAATAAGATAATATTTGTAAAATGCTTAACACAGTGCCATCTACATAGTAGGCACTTAATAAATGCTGGGTTCCCTTGTCCCCCCAAATGGACCTTTTTTATTATGAACTAAAAAATTATCAACACACAATATTTCCATCAACAAAGAAAGCCCGAAGATGGAGATTATGCATGAAATTTAACATTTACCACTTAGTTTGTTCCTCTTAACAAGCATTAAATTTAATATGGTAATACCAACATTATCCTGCTCTTCCATGTTCCCCTCTGAATCCCACCTAGAGAGAGATTCTTAGTGAAAGACAATTCCCTTTGTATTCTTGTTGGTGTAAGAAGAGAGGATCCATGGAAGGCACCTTAGAACAAATCAGTAAAGTGATTTTAAGATTAAAGTGACTTTAAGATTCAGTTTCTCTAGAAATGGGAATGCTACAAGCATCCAACAAGAACCCAAAAGCCACCCAACTTTGCCCAAGCCCAATCTAGCTTAACAGACAATCATCACACATAGGAGCTATTCTTCAGTGGATTTGGCAGGAGATGAATCCTATCAGTCACTGAGAGTTCAATCTTATTTACTATTTTCTTGTAACTGAATTTGAGATATTAAGTAGGTTGCTTCAAATGGCTTTGTCTCACTTTTCTGATCCAGATAATATGAAAATAACAATAAACATTCAAGGCCAAAGTCATTCTGATGAAAATTCAATGAAAAGAAACATTGTTATTTTGTACTTCTTGAGTATAATAAAAAAAGTTTCAGTGGTGTCTTGTTTTTACATTATAGTCATTTCCAGATATATCCCTCTGCCCCACCTTCCACCTAGGAGGCATTATTTTGTAACAAGGGAACAATACATCACCCACGTCTGACATATAACATCCCATACTCATTGTCTCCCACTTCTCTGATGAAAGGAGGAGGTATACTTCCTCATTTCTTCTCTTGGAAAAAGAGTTGTCATAATTACACAGTATTACATTTCTTATTTCCACTTATTTTTTATAGTCATTGTATATTTTATTTTCCTTTCTCTGCATCAAATCAGAAGGTTTTTCTATGTTTCTCTTAATTCTTTATTTTCACAGATTGTTAAGATGTGATAATTATATTCATAATTTGTTTGGCCTTTTCCTAATTGACAGATACCCACTTTGTTTCTAGTTCTTTGCTACTAAAAAAAGTGATATTATGAATTTTTTAGTATGTTATATGAATTTTCAAGAAAAATATTTGATCCTTTCACAAATGTTTTATCTCACACATGTTTATTGAACATTTGAAAATAACTAGGCCATTTGTTAATTAAGTATTTGATTCTGGACCAGACTCTTTGGAATTTGAGTCTCCTTCAATTTTAGCAAAAATTTTAACAGATGAAAGGAAAACATTAGTCTCTAGGATGTTTAAACAAATGAAAGAAATTGTAGAGAATAAATTGTCAATTAAAAAAAATAGTAACTAGATATACATATATACAGACTCAAATAAACTCAGTCCCAAAGAGGGAAATTTTGAAAAAAAAAAGATTTTCCCCCTCCACCACAATTCTAATGGTGCTAAAGAAAGCAAAGTTTAAACAACTGGAGTTTTTGAGCGTTTCCAAATTCTCACGTCGCTTTATTTGAATGCCCTTTCATTCATTTCCTTTGCATATGTTCCAGCAGAATCTAAAGTGGTATTTTTTGGGTGGGGTGGGAGTTGGAAGGGGAAATGGAGTATAGTTAATATTTTGGGTCAGACAACCTGACTGTCTCTCAGATCAATGCCAATAACTGAGAAGGCAGAGTTGCTGTGACAGTTCTCAAAATGATATAATACAATGTTAGGGCCCAGTAGAAACCTCAAGAACTCTCCTCAACCTTGAAAAAAAATTATTAGTAAATAGCCAGCAATCTATTGAACTCAAAATTAACTATAACTTTATAGTTAATGGGCACTAGAATAAAGATAGTTGGACACTGTGTGGAATGACTTACAGTGAAGTTTCCCCATTCTGAATATCATTATTATTTCCTTGTATTTTGTAACTAAGTTCAGTATTGTTTCCCCATATATATGTAAGTCATTGTAAATTTCAAGGTAATGTAAGAGCTATTGAGTATTAATACTTTCTTCTCTTCTTTTCTAGTAGATGTAGTCCTTCCTTAATTTCAACTCATTATAACATGCTTTCTTTTTTGGACAATGGAAGGAAGACTGTGTAGCAGCAAGCACCCTAGTATACCGAGGATGCACAGGGTTCTTTAATCTGCTTTACTTTTTTTTTTTAATGCTTTATTAACTGCTGATTTACATCATTCGTTTCCGCCAGATTTTGAGTTACAAATTTTCTCCCCATTTTTCCCCCACCTGTTCCCCCAAAACAGCAGTCCCATAGGATATCCCCAACTCCAATCTGCTCTCTCCCATATTTTCTCCCATACCCGTTTCAACTTTTCCAGTGGATCTCTATGCCTCAGTGCCTGTATATCTTTTTTCTTAATTACATGTAAGATGGTATTAATAATAGTATATATATATATATATATACACACACACACACACACACACACACACATACAC
This sequence comes from Petaurus breviceps papuanus, assembly GCF_028583685.1. Lineage (NCBI taxonomy): Eukaryota > Metazoa > Chordata > Mammalia > Diprotodontia > Petauridae > Petaurus > Petaurus breviceps. The sequence continues at coordinate 68,510,425 of NW_027185655.1, forward strand.
ATATATATATTTGAATATTTGATTTTAAAACTTTCAATTCCAGATTCATTCCCTTCCCCCCCCCCTGCCACCCACCCCACTGGGGGGACAAGCAGTTCAGTATAGGTTGTACATGTGTGGCTAATGCAAAACAATAACATAGTAGATGTATTGTAAAAGACTGACTATATTTCCCTCCCTCCTATCCCACCTCACACTTGTTCTATTCTCTACTTTGATCCTGTCCCTTTTCAAAAGTGGGTGCTTCCAACTTCCCTCCCCCCCAGCCTGCCCTCCCTTCCATCATCCCCCCTCAGATCCCCTTCCCCCCCATTCTCCTGGAGGGTGAGATCCCCCATTTAGTGTGTATTTCCCTCCCTTCTCAAGCCAGATTCAATAGGAATAAGGTTGACCTATTCCAGTTTGCCTTCCTATTCTTCCCCTCCATTGTAACCATTTTCCCTTGCCTCTTCTGTATGAGATAGTTTGCCCCACTGTCTCTCCCCATCTCCTCTCATTATATTCCTCTCACCTCTTAATTTCACCTTTTAAGTATCATCCCTTCCTGTTAAATTGGTCCCGTGCCCTCTATCTATGTATACCTGTAAACGTATATGCACACATTCACATATGTATTCATATGCCTGCATACCCTCATATAAAGACATATATATATTTCTAATCCCTTCAACTACTGAGAAAAGTTTCATAGGTTACAATTATTGTTTTTCCATGTAGGAATGTTAATAGTTCAACTTTGGCCAGGTGGCTCAGCGAGCAAGAGCACCGGCCCCAGCGCCGGGACGACCCGGATCAAATCCGGGCCCAGACACCCAGCACCACACCCAGAAACAACAACTGGCCATGCAATCCCGAACAAGCCACTCAACCCCGATTGTTTAAAAAAAAAATAGTTCAACTTTGATAAGTTCCTTATGATTTCTTTTCCCTGTTTACCTTCTCATGCTTCTCTTGCTTCTTGTATCTGAATGTCAAATTTTCTATTCAACTCTGGTTTTTTCAGCAAGAATGCTTGAAAGTCCTGTATTCCACTGAATGACCATATTTTCCCCTGAAACATGATACTCAGTTTTGCTGGGTAGGTTACTCTTGGTTTTAATCCCAGCTCCCTTGACCTCTGGAATATCACATTCCAGGCCCTTCGATCCCTCAGTGTAGAAGCTGCCAGATCCTGGGTTATCCTGATTGTGTTTCCACAATATTCAAATTGTTTCTTCCTGGCTGCTTGTAATATTCTCTCCTTAATCTGGGAATTCCGGAACCTGGCTATAATATTCCTAGGAGTTTTCTTTTTGGGATCTTTTTCAGGAGGTGATCGGTGGATTCTTTCAACCTCTATTTTGCCCTCTGGTTCTAAAACATCAGGGCAGTTTTCTTTGAGAACTTCCCTGGAGGATGCTTTCCAGGCTCTTACTTTGGTCATGGCTCTCAGGCAGTCCAATAATTTTTAAATTATCTCTCCTGGATCTATTTTCCAGGTCCGTGGTTTTTCCAATGAGATATTTCACATTGCCTTCTATTCTTTCATTTGTTTGGATCTGTTTAACAGCATCTTGATTTCTCATAAAGTCATTAGCTTCCATTTGCTCCAATCCAATTCTGAAGCAATGATTCTCCTCAGTGAGCTTTTGAGATTCTTTTTCCATCTGGCAAATTCGGCTTTTTAAGGCATTCTTCTCCTCATTGCCTTTTTGAGCCTCCTTTGCCATTTGAGTCAGTCTGTTTTTTAAGGTATTATTTTCTTCAGTCAGGCTGTTGACTCTCATTTCATAATTTTCTTGCATTGTTCTCATTTCTCTTCCCAATTTTTCTTCCACTTCTCTTATCTGCTTCTTAAGGTCCTCTATGGCCTGTAACCAGCTTGTATTTTCCTTTGAAGCTTTTGGTGCAGGAGTTCTGACTTCACTGATTTCCTCCTGTTCCATGCCTTGCTCCTTCTTATCCCCAAAATAGTAGTGTAACATTGGAATCTTCTGTCTGCTTTGTTTCCTTTGCCTGCACATTTTGCCACTCAATGATTTGACTTTTGGGCTTTTTGCCACAGTAGGACTCTGCCACCAGACAGGGGAGTTTTCGTCCTAAACGCTGGGGTTTTCTCAGCTGCCAGAGGTATTAGATGGGTGCCCTCTCTGAGGTCTCCACACACTCTGGCAAGCTGGACACACACCCCAGGACCTCCACCCTAGACTGCAATCCAGATCCAAGCAGGTTAAAGCAAGAGCGATGACCCCTCAGACTGGTGCTTGGTCCCCCTACACTCTGCAGGCCAGGAGCTGAAGCTGCCACGTGGTGCTGGCAGGCTGTGCTGGCATCTCAGCGGTTTCTCACTCCAGGGATAAAAGCCACGCACTCCCACTTCCTGGGTCCCAAAGTCCAGACTGCACTGGCCTCTCACCTTGTCCTTCGCATCTATGTATTGATAAATCTGGAAACAGCCACAGCTGCTGCTGATCAGGCAGGCGGCTGGTCAGGCCCACCCTGGGGCTAAAGCCTGGGGCTGGGCTCGGCTCCCAGAGCACTGAGCTGGCCGATTCCTGCCGGCCTGCGGGGCTGTCCTCAGAGGGAGGTTAGCTTCTCTGTGTCATTTTGTGGGTTCTGCAGCTCCAAAGTTTGTTTAGAGTCCCCTTTTTACATGGATTGGGGAGGGTGGAAGCCGGAGCCGCGGGAAGGTCCTGCTTCTACTCCGCCATCTTGGCTCCGCCCACCAAGAATTTTTAATCTGCTTTTCTAAAGGAAAGCAACTCAAAAAGGGGTTAACAATTTTACTTTAATCAAACATATAGCACTTACCTAGTTCAGGAGAAAATGTCAGCACCCTGAACTTAAGAAAAAAGAAAAAGAAGTTACAAGCAGACAAAAATTACAGATGGAGAAACAGACCAACAGACAGGACTTCTAGCTGTCTGACCATTACATCCATACCTAGTTAGTTACCAGAGAGAGAAGCACCAACACCTAGGGTCTCAAAGGGGGTGAAGGGGGCTCAATGGCTACCCTGAATCTCATCTGGTCAAATCACACAACTCTACCCATGAGTGAGCCCCAAAGAAAAACCTCACATCAGGGTATATATAGCCTTCTGCAGGATCAGAGAACATCACAACCCTAATGACCCACTACCCAATCACAAAGTAACAAGGGGTGGGCATTCCTAAAAAAACAAGCCTCCTACCACAGGCTCCATGTGACCACATTCAGCCTTTTAGGGGGAAGAGTATATTTTTAAATCAGGGAAGGTCCTCAAATGCACTTAAGCCTATCAAGGGGCAAGGAAGATCTTCAAATTCCCTTACCATTACAGGCTGGCATCAAAATATTTTATGATTTAAAAAATTGATGATGGATGTAAAGTCATGGTGGCAGATGGTCCTTCAAATACAACCTGTAAAGCATTTACCATATTCTAAATTGGCACTCTTTGGAGACTTGTGCACATAAATTCAGTTTTCAGAATAGTTTTGCAAGTTGTAGATTTTAAAAAAAGGGTGGAAGCTTTCTGATATTGAAAATTGCTTATTAATAATGAAAAATCATTTATAAATGATTTGTATTAGTATATAATAATTATTATATTGTTAGAACATAATATGTATCATATATGTACATGAGAATATAATAAATCTCCAGTATAGTCAACTAGTATCTGTGTTTTACAACAGATACATCTATTTTATTTGCTAATAAAAGACTACATAACTAAGAAAAGAAAAACCCCAAATGAGGTCTTAAAGTTCAGACATGACAGAAAAAAAAAACTGAACATGAACATTGTCTGGGTCTATCTCTTTTCATAGTTGTTTGTGGCCTATCACTTACCAGATATCATTAATCATGGGAAAACAGCCACAAACGGAAAATAAAATAATCAGTTCACCTCTTCCATAGACAAGATGAAACAAATGAAACTCACTGAACTTTTTTTTTTTGCCTGCAGCAACACCTCTCTTGTTTTTGAACAGTTGATCCTATAATGGGCCATCCGTCTTTGATGCTTGCAATTCGTTGAAGTTTGCCTAACCAGGTGTAGCTGCATCATTATTAACCACAGATACCAGAACACAAGTTTCAGCACTGAAGGACAATACACAAGAGCTTGATTGTTGAAGACTAATTGACAGAAAAGTCCTTTCATTTTCTCTGGCAGATCATTTTTTGTTGAGTTAAGGTGTGGAGAAGATCATAAACGAGAACACAAGATTGTTATTTTTTTTTTTTGGTGTATGTATGTATGTTAGACAAGTCTGTGAGAGGCAGTGTGGTGGAGTGGATTGTGTCTCTGACAGCTATTAAATGGTTGATTGTAACCTTCCTCTCTCAGGTCCAGACAGCTCTCTAGCATGTCCAATGAGAAACTACTCACAATATGTATTGATAAGAGGGGTTCTGGACAAGGGATTCTTATGAAATCGCAGGCCTGGACCAAAGAAAAAAAATGTATGTAGAGGGAGGAAAATGAACTATTTTCAAATGTTAAGGACAATCCAATAAAAAGGAACACTTCCTGTCTTCAAAGTAAAATATAATGATAATAATAATAGCTAACATTCACATAGAGCTTCAAGTTTTGAAAGGTACTTCATGTAGGCTATCTCATTTAATCCTCATGCTCTAGAAGGTGGGTACTCTTATTGTCCTCACTTTACAAAGGAAGAAACTGAGGCTGAGAGAGGTTAAATGACTTGCCTAGGTTCATTCAGTTAATAAGTGGCAGTGGCAGTATTTGAACTCAGCCCTTCCTGACGCCAATTCCAACCTGCCATCCAATTCACTGCCAAGCTACTTCAACATCTGCCATGAAGTTCCTTTCATTTGCTATATCAGCACTACTTCCAGGACATTGCCAAGGCAAAATGACAAAATGGGCTGGGGATTTCCAACTTAAAACAAAACTAAACAATAAAGCTGTGAACATTTTCCTTTTACCTGAAGCATCATTTGTGTTCATTAAACTCTTTGCTTAGCTAGTGGAGACCTCTCAAGAGAGTATACTGTAGAGTAAAATTCCCACTGTGGTTTTGTCAGGTATCTGATTTTGTATGTATTGGTGCTATAATGTAAGCTTCAGAGTCTGAATAACAAATGAAATGAAGAGATTTCCACAGTTTCCCTTCTATGGAAGAAGGTAGAAGCAAGAGATTGCCTTATCCTAGTGGGTAGAGAAATAAACTTGGAGTCTTAGGACATGGTTTCCAGTCCCAGCTTTGTCATTTCTGTGTGGCCTTTAGTCAGTGATGCGATTTAGCTTGCTTCATGCTGTGGAAAGATTGGGCTGGATTTAAACAGAGATCAAATAGCTAGATGGAGAGAGAGGTAGAGAAGTAGTGAGATAGTAGAATGGAAAGGGAAGTAGTGAGACATAGATAGACAGAAAGAGAGAGACAGAGAGAGAGAGACAGAGAGACAGAGAGAGACAGAGAGAGATGGATGAATGGATGGACGGATAGGTAGAAGTTATAGGTAGATAATAAATAGATAACAAGCAGAATTGTGCATTTAGAAGAGAAAATTGTTTTCAGAGTATGTGGTGACTTCAGTAAACAATATTTTAACTAGTGATTTCTGTCTTCAACAAATGATCATGATATGTAATTTATTTTTCTGAAAACTAAAGAACAAGATAAAAACCCTCCCTATGACACTGCTGTTATCTCTGGGAAGGTCAAATTTATTCCAACCCACACCTTAAGTCCCTCATTGTCCCAAGTCAATGCTTGACTTGGAATCAGGAGGGCTGGGGTTCAAATTCTACCTGTGATAGTAGTGCTATTACTTAGGCAAATCACCTACCCGTTATCTGCCTCATTTCTTATTCCTCATTTGTTTCTAACATTTATGTAGTATTTATTACTATTTATCAGGCACTGTGCCAAGTGCTTTACAATTATTATCTTATTTGATCTTCACAACAGTCCTGGGAGGCAGGTGCTATTATTATCCTCATTTTACAGATGAGGAAACTGAAGCAAACAGGGGTTAAAGTTATCTGAGACCATATCCTGACTCCAGGCTGATTGTTCTATTTACTGCATCATCATGGATATAGCACCTTCCTCCCAGGATTGTTTTGAGGATGAAATGAAATGATGGATATAAAGTGTTTTGGAAACCTTAAAGTGCCAGTTAAATGTTAGACAGCATTATCCTCTTGTTCTCAACTCTTTTTCAAGATGATAGAAATGATCCTGAGACAAGTTGCTATCATGCCTACCACATTCTTTTTTAATGTTCTAAGGACTGTTATAGAGGTGGATAAAATAACTATAGTTAAATTTGAACACTAGTCATCTTCTTGAAAATCAATGAAAACATCAGCAATACAACTCCAGTTGTGGACCGGACAACAGAGATGATATTCATCTCATCCTTTAACCATATAATTTTGATGTCTTCTGCTGGGTCTCTATACTCAGGAAACTTTTTGTTCCACATAGCTTGGAGATTTTGAACATTTGTAAAGTCAATCCCTATTGAAAGTATTATTTTTAAGTTTTTATGAGTCAATGTTATATCTCGACAAATGTGAGCCAAAGTTCAGTCTTTGATAGTGGTCCAGCTTCAATGTAGTTTACTGATGGAGTTTTCTCTGATATCTTGAAGCCTATTTATAGTTGGAGATTTGCGATCTATCAGTCTGAAATATAGTGATATTTTTATTATTAATAAGTCAAGTATTCAGGAGGTGCTCAACTCTTGTACTATGCAGTGACACATTGCGGTTTCACTGTTATCATTGCTCTTATCATTATCATAGGATTTAAATCTGGAATGTTTTCTCTTTAAAAAATGTAAATATCATAGGATTTAAAGCTGAAATGACTCTTTGTGGTCATCCGATTTAACTTCCTCCTTTAAAAAAAATTTTGGAGGGGGGAAGGCAAGGCAATTGGGGTTAAGTGACTTGCCCAAGGTCACACAGCTAATAAGTTTCAAGTGTCTGAGGCCAGATTTGAGCTCAGGTCCTCCTGACTCCAGGACCAGTGCTCTATTCACTGTGCCACCTAGCCACCCCAAATTCCTCCTTTTTTAGAAGAAGAAACTGAGCTCGGGGATGTGACATGACTTCACACAGCTAGCAGATATGAAGATGAGGACTCTGCATGTATTTGCCCTGGAAATCATTCTGCAGAAAAGCTCACTCTTCAAACTGAGCATACTCATATTTCCCCAAGCTCTCTTCTCCTTATCTCCTTTTCACCTCAGGTCATGTCTCTAGATCAAAGACTGTACAGTCCCAGTATGGCCTGAGGCAAAAATGTAAAGGCAAGCTGATTCCATTTCTAGGCAGAGCCATTTGAGCCAATGGAGTCACTGGAGACTTTAGACTTGTGGTCCATCACTCCCTCTTTCTTGATATTCTGTCCTCCCTTAGTTCTGAGACACTGCTATTCCCCCCTGGTTCTTGGCTCTAGAATCAGAGAATTGTGGTTGAAATCCCTCCTCTAATATCTACCCCTTGGGAAAGTCATTTAACACATTTGGGCCTTAGTTTTCTCATCTGTCAAATGAGAGGGTTAGAGTAGATGGATCCTTCCAGCTCTAAATCTCTGATTCTTTCTGCTCCCTAAATGTAGGTATTCCTCAAGATTGTGTGCACCACAATCCTATTTTAGTTATTATTATTTATTTTTAATCCTATTCTATTATTATTCTATTTAGCAATTTGACTTAAACCAACAGATATATGTGTATTAATATGTGTATTAATATGCATCTTAATATTAATATTAATTAATCTAGAGTCAGATCTCTAGCTCTGATCACCCTCCTACTGGACCTACATTTCCTATTTTTTGTTATTCTTAACAAGATACACATTTTATTATTTTTTCACTAAATATTATTACAACAATAAAATAACTGTACCCTGTTTTAAACTGTAAATAGTGGAACTTATCATGTGAGCTGAAACCTCCTGAGACCATAATTTGATTCACTCTTAGTCTTATATTCAGGTATAAGTACTAGGTGTGTTTTTTTAATGATTTAATATAATATTTTCCCTCAATTACATGTAAAAACAATTTTTACCATTCTCTTTTTATTTTTGAGTTCCAAATTCTCTCCCTTCTCCTCCCCCCCCCCACATTGAGAAGGAAAGGAATTTGATATAGGTTATATATGCACATAGACCTACATTTCCAGCTGCCTACAGGGTATCTCAACATGGATATCCCACCAGAACCTCAGACTTGGCATATCCCAATTCAAACTCATCATCTTTCCTGACAAACCCGTTCCTTCTGCTGACCTTTTCATTGCTGACTTTGATGTCACAATTCTTCTAGCCACAAAAATAAGAAAAAAGAATCACCTTTAAAGCTCTCTTCTCTTTTGTCATGTACTCCCCATTTAGATTCCAAGTCCTGACTTTCTGACTTTGTAATGTATTGTACATCTCTGCCTTCATTCCAATTTCCAAAGCTACAACCTAAAGACAAAAGCCATGTGACCCACAATAGGGTAGACCAGACATTTTCTCTGGCTCCCATTCTCAAAACCAAAAAAAAAGATAATGTTGAACAATTGTTGTAGAATAATTGGATTCTTCAAGGTATGAATTACCTCTGGAAAAGTGCTCACTCAGCATCCTTCCCCTACCAGTATCAAGCAAGAATACACAACTGGCCCACAGGCTTGTACCTAGTTCCCAAATAGAGATAGCACTAAATAGAAATAGGCTTTTTGCTGCAGAGACATCTGGAACCTTCCTTCTCTCTGTTCTAGAACCCTGTAACAGCAAGCTATGTAATCCTAGCTTACCCAGGATGGCTGCTGGCACAGGTTCTTTGATCTGCTTTTCTAAAGAAAAGCAACTCAAAAAGGTTAACAATCTTACTTTAATCAAACATAAATCATTTACCTAGTTTAGGGGGAAAGTCAGCACCCTGAACTTCAGAGAATAAAAACAGAAGTTACAAGCAGACAAAAAATACAGGCAGCGGGGTGACTAGGTGGTGCAGTGAAGAGAGCACGGGCCCTAGAGTCAGGAAAAGCTGAGCTCAAATCTGCCCTCAGACACTTAACACTTACTAATCATATGACTTTGGGCAAGTCACTTAGGCCCAATTGCCCTGCCTTCCCCCCTCCAAAAAGAAAAAAAAATACAGAGAAACAGACCCGCAGATATGTCTTCCAGCTGTCTGACAATTACATACATACCTAGTTACCAGAGAGAGAAGCACCAACATCTGGATTTTCAAAGGTGGGGGGGGGGGCTCAATGACTGCCCAGAGTCTTATCCCATCAAATAACACAACTCTTCCTATGAGTGAGCCCCAAAGCAAAACCTCACATCAGGGTATATATAGCCTTTCCCAGAGTCAGAGAAAGTCACAACCCTCGTGACCCACTACCCAATAACAAAGAAACAATATGTGGGCCTTCCTGAAAAACAAGCCTCCCACCATAGGCTCCATGTGATCACATGCCTATCAGGGGGCCGAGGATATTTTCAAAACAGGGAAGGTCCTCAAATCCACTAAACTTATCAAGGGGCCAAGGGGCAGGGAAGATCTTCAAATTACCATTACCATTACAAACCCCTCAAAATAGTTAACAATTCTGTGTGAGGAGGAAGAAGGGAGAAGAAAGATGAGACCCTCTGCTTAGGGAAGCCCCTAGGTTAGAGAGCCCCAAAGACTATAAATACTCTCTATATAACAACCTCATAACCATCCCTCAATCTTGTGAATTCTTCCAGGAATGGGGAACCTGTGGCCTCAAGGTCACATGTGGCCCTCTAGGTCCTCAAGTGCAGCCCATTTGTTCTGTGAAGTTTGGATTTTTTGGTCAAAGGACCACATTTGAGGACCTAGAGGGCCACATGTGGCCTCAAGGTCACAGATTCCCCATTCCTGTTAAACCATCTAAAATGACATAATCCATGTGGAAGATTCTAGGAGACTGCTTCCAGGAAACTGGAGGACTAGAGCATGGATGGACATTTTGCAATAGCTTACCACACAGTTTGGGCAGCTATGTGGTATAGCAGTGCCTCATCTGGAGTCAGGAAGACCTGAGTTCAAATCTGTAATGTAATGCCAAGGAAAGGCAACTTCCCAAGGTTCAAAATACCAGCATAGGTGCTCTCCATTTTATTCAGTGACAAATTAAGAACAGAGAAGATCAAAATATGACATCATTCAAAATACAGCATTTACTAAGTGTGATTCAATAATCTCCAAGTACTACTCCACCCCAGGACCTTACATTCATTCAATCAATTACAAAGTCCCTGTTCTAAATACTACTCCACCCCTAGGCTGTACCTTCATTTAGTCCAACACAAAGCCCCTCTTCTCAAGTGGAGATTAGTTTCCAATCATAAGTAAAGTACATTCATTTGTTCAATCATAGAACACAAAAAGGTCAAAAGTTCCCCACCCCTGGATCACAATTGAATCTACCCCAGAGTTACAACAAGTTTAAGCACAGCACTTAATACCCAAATGGAGGTCTTTTCTTCATCTTGACACTAGGCAAGTTATCAGCAATCTTTGTTCTTGGGGAGACAAAGCTTAGCAAGGCCACAAGATACATTGCCAGTCTCTTCATTAATTCATTGTCTGTCTGCAGAACAGTCCTAGGACCCCTGAAAACATTAGAAAAACCCTCTCCCAGGATTTCTGTAAACATACAACAAGAAAATCCTTCTTCAGGGCTTCTGAACCAACAGAAAGATTCCCAGACTCCTGCAACAACAGCACTGTCCTTCACCAGTGGACAGTATTCACTCTCT
>NW_027185655.1:68521172-68528242 GCF_028583685.1 Petaurus breviceps papuanus
AGTATTCACTCTCTGTCTGCAGAACAGTCTCAGTAGCTCTGAACCAAAAGAAAGGTTCCCAGACTTCTGCAACAACAGCACTGTCCTTCACCAGTGGACAAATCTGGCAAAAGAACATCAAAACAGACAGACAAAGTACCAGCAAAACAGCCATGTCTCCTCAGTCCTTGGCAGCTCTGGGGGCAGGTCTCAAAAGTCCTGGGCAATTCAAAGTGGCCCTCAGCAATCCTCTCAGTCTCTCTCTGCCTCCAAAAGGTGCTGCTTCCAAAAAGTTCTTCTGCCTCTCTCTTGTGTCTCTCCAAATCTATGTCACCAGTTCCTCCCAGTTCATCACTCTCTTTTCACGTCAACAAGTCCATCCCAAAAGTGGGATTAACAAGCTCTGGGTTTTAACACAATCAAACCAAAAACCTAGGCAATACAGGGGAATCTTTAAATGCCATTACTATTACAAAATCCAACTTCAGATACTTACTAACTGTGCAACCTTGGGCAAGTCTCTTAATTCTGTTTGCCTCAGTTTCTCCATCTGCAAAATGAGCTAGAGAAGGATATGTCAAATTACTCCAGCACCCTTGCCAAGAAAAGTCTAAAAGGGGTCATAAAGAGCTGGACACAACTGAAAACAACTAAATAACAACCACATGGCTGGGAGCAACATTTTTCTTGCAGTCAGAACTGTTTGTGTCTTTAAAATGTTCCATCAGAGTAATGGGCAGGACTTTTATTGGCAGTCTTACAAGAGAGTGAAAAACTGACCATGCAGTAATGGGAAATGGCCTTGAGGGTAACCTACTTCATCCCTCTCTCCCTTAAGACACTTGGTCAGAGAAATGTATCTGGGGTTTTGGACTTTAAAAAAAATTTTTTTTTATTTTTGGAGGGGGGAAGGCAGGGCAATTTGGGTTGTGACTTGCCCAAGGTCACATGGCTAGTACATGCTAAGTGTCTGAGGCCAGATTTGAACTCAGATCCTCCTGACTCCAGGGCTGGTCCTCTATTCACTGCACCACCTACCCACCCCTGGTTTGGGCCTTTTTAAATTTTGTTTTGTTTTTTGCACTTGATGTACAAGAGCAAAGAGTCTGATCTGACCTGGGACTCCAGCCTGGGGTTCCAGAAATCCAGTAATCCAGTCTGGGTGTTATAACCAGTGCAGTTTTGAGGAACAAGGCTCAAAAAATTAACAGCTTGGCTTCAGACTTGAATTTGGTGGGATTAAGTCTGTGTAGGAATTAAGCTAAACTGTGAACCTAATTCCATCCCTATTCCCCAATGACAGGTGATTTAGTGAAGATTATACCCCTTAGACATTGACAAAAATATTGTGTATTTGTCCTTACTATATCTTTGAAGTAAATGTCTCTTTGTTAAAGTGAATCCAATTTTAAGTGGGTAAATGGAATTAGGGTGCTTATCCTTGGTCCCTTAATAATGGAGGGACACAGAAAAGTAACCCCTCCCCCAGGTACCAGAGAACCTTTAGGGAGTAAAAAATAACAGGCCTAGCCTTCAGATAATGGGGACAGCATCAATTGTGTTATAATTGTATGTTGATTTAGTTTACCTACAGAAGAGAAAAATGAGAGCTTGGGAAGGAACTAAGGGATAGGGACCAGTCTGAGTGACTATACCAAGCTTCATGAAAAGGGGACTAGAATCCAATTGGAGCCAGTCCTGCCTCTCCAGAAGCTATTAAAGGTAGCTTTAGACCAAAAATGATAAAATGTGAGAGGAGGCTAAGGAAGCTTATGGTCCTGTACTTGAGGGTCTGTATATACCATCGAAGAAGAACAATTCAGGAAATGAATGATGAATTAATACACAGAAAAAAAAAGTCTGAAATACCAAAGACGATAAAAGGAAGAAAATTTAATTAAAACCCAAAGCACAAGCAGGAAAACCAACAGAGACCAATGTTAGAAAAAAACTAGCTCTCTTAATAAATAGTAAAGGACAAAGGGGAATGAACCAAATGCCTGATGGAACACTGTGAAATTTCCAAAGAGAGCATGGAAAACAAGATATTCCAGAAATGTTTAAAAGAGAAATGAAATATATACAAGAAGAAATTAAAATAGAACAAAGGTTAGAACGTGTAGTTTTCTAAGCAGAAATGACTAGAAGAGGAAGATGATGATGATGACAATGACAAAGAAAAGCTAATGTTTAAATATTTCTTACTACATGTCAGATACTGTGCCAAGCACTTCACAAATTTCTCATTTGATCCTTACAAAAGCCATGGGTGGTAGGTGCTTCTATTATCCCCATTTTACAGATGAGAAAACTTAGGCAAACAGAGGTCTAATGGCTTGCCCAAGGTCACAGAGCCAGTGTCTGAGACTGAATTTAAACTCGGATCTTCTTGATTCCAGGTCAATTGCTCTATCCACTGAACCATCCAATTGCCCACATTATATTAACTTGAATCCATAGTGGCAAGTTTCTACAAAGAATTGAAAGAGAGAATAACATTTGGAATATGACAATTTTGAATTGGCAGAAAATGTGGAAGAAAAGCAAAAGGCATTAGTGTAAAGCACATATATTCTTTAGGTGTTAAACTCTTAGAGGATGCAATGGTATGTTGTAGTTTTACACAAACACATAACACACACACACATAAACACAAATATTTATACAAGCCAAAGTCATTGATCTCAAAGACAGGATGCATTGATACAACTTTAGGATCATAAATTTCCTAGAAAATTTAAAAAAAAAGTCTGTGCACCATATTGCAAGAAATAATACAAAAAAGCTACCCAGAGCTCCTGCATATAGAAAACAAATACCAATAGAAAGATTTCACAGATCACCTTCAGAAAAAAATAAGTCAATATGATACATTTTTTTAGTACCATATCTACACTTTTATGACAACATCCTGACTGCAATTCTGCCTCAGGTCCCTCTCTGCTTCAACCAATTCTATATTCCATGACACAGAACAGCTCCTTTTCATTACCTTTTGAAATTTTGTAATTACTCCCATTATTTACTAAATAAAATCTGAACTCCTTATTTTAGCTTTCAAAGTCTACCATTACCTGTCCCCAACCTGCTGTAGTGCCAATGCATTATTTATAGCACACACGATCATGATAAAGACTGTGACTATAAGTATCACGTGACATTTGATCACAAAATATACCAAACTCTCCAGATAAAGGATAGAACTGAAGCATTTATTTAGATACCAGAAAACCAAATCCCAAAACCAGTAAGCCAATTTCATCATAGAACCAAAGATATTCAGAAGCCGTAATAACAAGAAGAGGCACAGCATCCTTTAGCCTTCCCACAAACCAAGATGAGAACAACATTTACTCACAAACTTCTCTATCTCCTTGCCTGAGCATCCTCTCTCCCCCACCATCTGGCTAGCTCTGATTACCAGCTCCTCCCACCACAGGCTCCATGTGACTGTATTTAGCTTTTTAGGGGATTGAGTTTATCTTCACAGCAGGGAAGCTTCCTGTGGGCTCTGCTTCCCTTCAGCAAAATTCCTCCCATCACAGGCTCCATGTGACTACATTCAGCTTATTAGAGGGCAGAGTTTATTTGCAAGGCAAGGGAGGTCTTCAAACCCCCACCCCCACCCCTGCCAGTGTATTAAGGGGCAGGGAAGATCTTCAAATTCCCATTCTCATTACACCTGCCTTTCTAGCTTACTCTCTGTAAGGGTTATGGGATTTAAAGATCTTCCATTCCCCATAGGATGTGCTGAGGTAGCAGGAAGGGGCAGAGCAAGAGAAAGCGAAAGCCAGAGAAAGCGAAAGCCAGAGAAAGTGAAAGCCAAGCTAGCGTTCCTGCGGTGGCTGGCGGTGGTGGCGACTGCAGCGGCAGCGCGAAGCCCTTTTTTGAGTTAGGACTGCTAAGGACTTTCTGCTAAGGACTCCTGCTGAGGACTGCCAGGGGCCGGAGCTGCTGGGAGCGTGCTTCCAGGACACTGGGTGGTTGCTGTGGGGAGAGGAGGACCTTTGCCTGAGGTAGCCTGTTCTGTTTTAAAGGCTTGAAAATGTGGGTGTTTTCTACTTTATCTACCTGTGCCAATGTCATAACTACTCTGATGGCTTTCACTTTCTGGTTTTGGGACTCAGTCTTTTGGTATCTTAATAAATTTTCTAGTTTATTTCCCCATATGGCAAGCATGACGTATTTTGTAATGGATAATTATATCAGCATATTTGTAATCTCCATAGGCATTGTGAATATGGCATTGCTGATACACTCTCACATTACCACCTCCCTTTTTGTAACCTGAGTTTATGTTTTTCTGTCTACTTAGAATCTCTTCCTCTACATCTCTGCCCACTGAGGCTTGCCTATTTTTAAAGGTTCTATGGTGCTCTATGAAGTCTTCATTTATCCCCCCCCCAGATAGACAGCCTCTCTTTTTCCTCTGAACTGTCTTTATATTGTATTCATTTCTATGTATTTACCATACTCTGCTATGTATTGTACTGCTAGTACCTAACATAGTTCTTGGCACATAGTAAGTGTTCAATAAATATTTTTTGATTGAATAATTTGTGTGCATGTCTTTTCTCTTGTCCTCAGTTATTAATTCCTCAATAACTGGGAGTTTATTGGATTTACCTAAGGTTCCACTAAGTACTAACCTATCACTCTATAAAAAACAACAATAACATGTAATAGTAATGGGATTTAAAGATCCCCCTGTATTGGCTTGGTTTTTGGTTTGATTGTGTTAAAACCCAGAGCTTGTGAATCCCACTTGTGGGATGGACTTATTCACATGAAAAGAGAGGGCTGAACTGGGAGGAGCTGGTGACATAAATTTAGAGAGACACAAGAAAAGAGAGAGGCAGAAGAATTTTGGGGAAGCAGCATCTTGGAGGCAGAGAGAGACAGAGAGGATTGCTGAGGGCCAGTTTGAATTGCCCAGGACTTTTGAGAGCTGCCACCCAGAGCTGCCAAGGACTGAGGAGACATGGCTGTTATGCTGGTACTTTATCTGTCTGTTTTGATGTTGTTTTGCCAGATTTGTCCACTGGTGAAAGAGAGTCCTGTTGTTGCAGAGGTTCTGGAACCTTGCTGTGAATTCAGAGCTCCTGAGACTGTTCTGCAGGCAGAGAGTGAATTAATGAAGACACTGGCAATGTATCTTGTGGCCTTGCTTTGTCTCCCCAGGAACAAAGATTGCTGAGAACTTGCCTGGGGCCAAGATGAAGAAAAGACTTCTTTTTGGGTATTAAATGCTGTGCTTAAGCTTGTTGTAACTCTGGGGTAGATGGCCTATTCAGTTGTAATCCAAGGGTGGGGAACTTTTGAGCTTTTTTATGCTCTGTGATTGGAAATTAATCTCCATTTGAGAAGAGGGGCTTTGTGATGGACTAAATGAATTTAATGTCCAGGGGTGGGGTAGTACTTGGAGATTATTGAATTACACTTGGTAAATGTTGTATTTTGAATGATGTTATATTTTGATTTTCTCTGTTCTTAATTTTTCACTGAATAAAATGGAGAGCACCTATACTGGTATTTTGAACTTTGGGAAGTTGCCTTTGCTTGGCATTACACAACAATACAACAACAAGCATTTACTAACCTCCCACCGTGTGCCAGACTTCATGCTGAGTTCTGGGTATATAAAGAAAGGCAAAAATATTACCTCTTCTGTAGAAACTCATTCTAATTTCCTAAGCAATCATTGAATTAATATGTTGCAAAGGTGTTTTGAGAGGTTAATAGCATTGTATATATTCACAATATATCCTTCACATTATTACATTATTCACAATAACTCATGCTGGCATACTGCTTCAGTTTCACATAGACTTTTCTTAAGATGATCCTATGAGGTAAGTGTTGCAAATAAAAAAAAATTAATGGATGTGGAAACTGAGGCACAGAGACCAGGTCACATAGCTAGCTCTGACTCAAACCCAGGCCCCCTAATTCCATGCCCTATGGATTTGTTTTTTCACCATGTCATCCTGCCTCCCACAAAAATCCATGTAAACTCCAAATTCTTGAAATCAGATTCTTTCATTCTTTGTTGTAGATGTTTGGGACAGAAGACTTTATCCAGTGAGACTTATCCCTAGCATGAATGAATATGGGGGGGGGGTACTCTTCATTTATTTGATCTTTCTTTTCTACCTGGCTCTCTTCTAACATATTAAGAAATCTCAGAAGGTTTGATGGACATGGTAAATCATCTCTACCTTTAAGAGAATATCTTTTATATCTTGGGAGAAGCAGAGGCTTGAGAACCATATGAATAGTTTTTACAATAACCAACAATATGTGCCTGATAACTAAAGAAGGTGTGTTTACTGACTGATACAAATATGGTCAAGGCATTATGGAGAGACCAGGAAAAATCACATATTTTTCCCCCTAAAAGAGGATTTTAGAGCAAAGAATGCAACCATTTTTGTTATTTTCTTGACAAATAGCATACATTCATGCATCCATTTATGGGGCCCTGCTACATAGTCTGAAAATTTAGGTTTTCTAGTGAAAGACATTGCTAGTTTTGCTTGAATTTTGTTAGCAGAGAGAGCAGAGCAAGATGTAAAATGGGCTTTCAGATTCTGGTTGACTGACAATGTTTATTTTACATGGTAGAAACATCCTAATATTCCCTTTTTGTCAAATGTATCTACTAACTTCATGGGGTATAGGCGTGGACTATGCATTTATATTCCATTTGTGATTTAATAATAGCATCTTATAAATATCTAATGTACTATGGTGGAAAAAATAATGGAATTAAAGTGAAAGGACCTAGGTTGGAATTAAAGTGAAAGGACCTAGGTTCAAATACTATCTCTGCCATGTGGTCTTGGGCAATACACTTTTCCAATTCAGGCCTCAATGTGTTTATTGAAAGAGGAGGTGATAGTCCTGTAATCTCTTCTAGTCCTAAATCCTATGACTATTATCATAGGGGGAGGGAGGAACTATTGGAAAATTAGAAATTACATGAAGTAATCTATGTAAGGGTTATATCTCTGTATTATTTCTAAAACCCATTAAGGACATAACATTTTTGATGAGGTATAGGCTCTGGGAACCCCCTTGATCTCTCCTTG
>NW_027185655.1:68528252-68535543 GCF_028583685.1 Petaurus breviceps papuanus
ATTTTTGATGAGGTATAGGCTCTGGGAACCCCCTTGATCTCTCCTTGAATCTTCCCACATGAGGCATTTGCCATTTGACTAAAGCTGGAAGCCTTTCATTATCACTAAACCCAAATCTCTGTTACTACCCTAGCCCTCCTTTGTCCAGCTACTTCCCACCCTTGATCCTCCCAAAAATATCTATACCCAAATCTGTTACCCTTAAACTAGCCTAGCCCTCCATTGTCTGTCATCTCCAGGTAGCCTCCAGCTATTTCCCACTCTTAATCTCTCATTAACTGTAGTCTGACCTCATTTGACTCCTGAAGATCCCCCCCAAAACTCCTCCTCTAGACCACCCCTAAATCCTCCCACAATCTTTCTGTATATAAGACCTATCTTGATTCCCCATGAAGGAGTTGAGAATTATCTAGTGCAGACTCACTCTGTGTCAGATTATTCTGGCCCACTTGTCCAGTACAAGCATCACAGGTACCAAGTCTCCTTAAGAGTCTACCCAGTGTGGAGAATCTTTAATAAACTTTGCTTTAATTTGGTGGAGACAAGACTTGAGTCAAATTCATTTGGCAGGACCCGGCATGTTAGTATTTTGGGTTATTGAGCACCCTTAAACCTTAAGCCTAAACATTTTATGGTCCCTGATTTTATCAATTCCATGTTTAGGGAAAAGCCACATGTTCAAAGATCAGTAATATCTTATACTTAGAAAAAAGTCCATTGATAGTAATGATATGGGAAGAATCAAGAAGTTGGATTTTTCAGAAGAAAAAGCAGTTTGCAAATGCCTTTTAAGACTTGCTACTCCTTTCCAGAGGTCAAATCCACCATTTTGTTGGACTAATCAAAGAAAACAGTTAGCAAATGTGAATTGGTAACTCATGATAAAATCCCAAGTAGATTTTACACTCATCCTGTGTTCCAACTCAACTTTAAGAATACAAAGAACTATATTGGACTTGGCAAATTTTGTGAGTCACAGCTAAAGACTGATCACCCCCTAGGGAGCTTCTTCCACTTAAAGCAGGGATGTAACTTTGTCTTATCTAAGACATAAGAATCTGCCAAATAACGCATATCTATAGTCCAATAAATTGTTTTCATTATGAACAAAATGAGATTAGTGAGGAACACCTGGGAATGTTGAAGATAATATTGAAGTCCAAGACCAGAAAAATAAAGCTTAGAGATAAGCTGTGACAGACAGTATTTCCAGAGATAGATTCCAAAGAGTTGGTCCTTCAGTGGGGATTTACAGGATATCAGAAATGTTTGTGGAAAAGGAAAAAAGTGGTTTATAAATGCTTAACTCCTCTGTGGTGGTTTCTTGAAACAGATTCTTTCTGTCCCCCCACCAAAAAAAAAGGGGGACAAAATATCTTGGTGCACACAAGTCTGATGATAAAGTGGGTTAGGATTTATGAGAGAAGAGGGCATTTCCCCCCAACATATTATTTCATTCATAATAAGGGAAGGAAGAATTTCTGCCCTTAAGGACCTTTGCATTTCTTAAAGTAGCTTTGTTGACCTATGATTTCATTGGTATAGGGAACTCTCAAGAAACTTCCTTTACTAGATCAGCTAGATCAGCACCTGCTCTGCAATTTATAGTCTCAGTTGCATCTTACCAGAGCATTTAGGTGATCCTGAGGGAGGATTTGAAACCAGGTTTTCCTAACTCCAAAGCCAGTTCCTCATTCGTTATACTATTACATTGCTGTGTACAAGGCAAACTGGAAACCAGTTCTTTTGACTTCAAAGCTAATAATACATTTTGTATTATTTATCTTTATCTCTTAAAAGGTGTAGGAAAAATCCCCCCCCAAACTGGACATACCTCACTTATCCCACCTTATTTTAAGCAAATCCAGATAGTCTTACCTTACAATCCTTATACCTGCATGGTATGATTGCAGGGGCTTAGCCTGAAATTTCTCCCCAATCCACTAGCCGATGGTTGAGGAGTGCCATTCTTTGGGGCTGTGATTCTATTCTTTGCTATCTTTATCAAAACCATGCATCAGATTCCTGCTAGTTTATATTGCCAGGCTGGATACAAGAGTTGTACAATAAGCAAAATAATAGCTGCCCTTTCAGGGCGACTAGATTGGTGCAGTGAATAGAGTCAGGCCCTGGAGTAGGAGGACCTGAGTTCAAATCTGACCTGAGACACTTAACACACACACCAAAAATTAGCCATGTGACCTTGGGTAAGTCACTTAACCCCAATTGCCCTACCTTCCCTCCTCCAAAAAAAAAAAGAAAAAAAATGGCTGTCCTTTATATCACTCTTTAAATAAAGTTGTTATAAATTCCTTAAGGGCAGAGATTGCTTCATTTTTGTCTTTGTATACCCGGCACTTAGCATAGTGAAATAAAGCAGGCACTTAATAATTGTTGGTTGGTTGATTGGTTCATATGTACAGTTCATTTGAGCCTGAAAACATACCTTGTGAGGTATAAATTATATTCTCTCTCCCTATGAAGTTTATAATATAGTGGGGGGAGAGGACACACACACAAAATATATACACACATATATACATACACACATATGTGTGCATGAATATATATTTTAATGTACATACATGTACATGGTATAATATATATACTTATAAGACTACATAATAACTGATGGCACAATGGATAGAGCACTAGGCCTGGAGTCAGAAAGACATGAGTTCAAATCCAATTTCAGACACTACTAGATGATTGAGCAAATTTGTTAACCTCTGATTGCTTCAGTTCTCTCAACAGAAAAATGGGAATACCTGGCTCACAGGGTTCTGGGAATCAAATAAGATGATATTTGTAAAAGCACTTAACACAGTACCTGTCACATAGTAGGTGCTATATAAATGCTTATTTCTTTCCCTGCCCTCTCATAGCATACCCTCTCTTATTCTTTGTATATTGAAATGATTGTACTTGCTGATTAAATTCACAATAAAAATTTCAATTTAGAAACTTAAAGTATCCAATACTATATAAATGCTCACATGCACGCACCCACGCACACACACACACTCCTCTCGGCTCAGGCTCCTGCTCCCCTGTGCCTCACCTCGGCTTCACACAAAGAAAGGCCCCGGAGTTGGGAGACCTGGGATCGGTTCCGGGCTCAGATACTTAACACCCACACAAAATAACTGGCCGTGTAACCTTGAGCAAGTTACTTAACCCCAATTGCTTAAAAAAAAAAAAGAATGAAGTAAAATATTGCCTTTGAAAGTTTGGAAGGGCCACCAGGAGGCCCAATACTACTGTCCATAGCAGAGTTTGCTATCAGACAAGGTCAATATAGAACTAGTCTTGAGGAGCAATCTGCTTGATGCAACCCACTAGTAAATAGACCCACTACCCTGAAATCCAGGCAGCAAATTTTCCTTTAGCTATGCCTCACTCAGAAGGGAACTTAGAAGAAGAAATATTACTTAATAATCACTTTAGGTTGGAACCCACTTTCTATAGGGACTGAGGTATGGAGGGAAGAGTGTGCCTGGGTTTGGGGGATGCTTTTTTGTACTTTTGTCCTTGCTAGATCTTTTTAGTAAATATATCTTTTAAAAAGCTAATTGATGTTAATTGGTTATCACTGATATCAAAGAGCTATCAATTGGTTACCTCATATTGTGACTCTAATCAATGGTTAGGTGATATTGAGGAGATATTAAGCAGTACTGGTCAATTGATATTAGGGATATATATTGAATGGAGGCTCAGGAGTAGTAGGACCCTTAGGAAGAAGCAGCCAAGTTCTGGGAACCTAACTTGCTGATGTGAGTGGGAATTAGAATTAATGACCCTGTGAGCCTATAAGTGTTGAAATCCTTTATGGCAAGAACTGCCAAAAATACATGGAGGTTACTAACAAAGGATCTTGTCATTCAGGCACAGTGGAAAATTTATAGTCTGCTAACATTTAGAAGGTTTCCCAGGGATGTGGGGCATTGTTTATACATCATTCAAATTCACTCCAAAGCTGAAAAAGACATCTGGTCTCCTGGTGATCTTTATAAAAACATTCAAAAGCCTTCGGAATTGCTTTTAGGGTATTTCTGGAGATCAATTTTGCCAGAAATAAAATATACCTTCCAATACACTCTGGATGTCCAAAATTTTATTTTGCTATGCTAGTATCTAGCCCAGAAAGGATTCAAATTTACATATAATTTCATAAAGGATTCACTGGTTTTCAATTCAATTTTAGAAACGTGAATTAAGGTGCCACTATGGACAAAGAATCAGGGATAAAAAGAGGGAAAACAAAATAATACCTGACTTCAATGATTTCATATTCTAATGGTGGAAATGCTATAATATGGGCAATGCATGCTAGACTTTCTGACAATTCGAAATACTCCCAACTGCCAACACTTGCTTGTTAAGACTTGTAAGTGGACTTGACTATTGATTGGTTATAACAGACCTGCCCAACTAGGCAGTAGATAGGGGTCAAAATTAAAATAGGCTAAACTTCAGGACACAAATACTTTAGACTAGAAACAGATTAATGATGGTTGGTTGCCACAGGTCATATGACAAACTGGAGAGTGTGCAGTGGCAACCCTCCATTTTTCACCAACTGCCTGAGATCCTTTGGTAGGCTACAAGTGACTTATGGGCCCTATATTGTGTAGGCCTGAGATATAACTTGAATTTTGTGTGTTTAACTGGAAAATAATGTAATCATTAAGACATTAACTCTGTTACACAACAAATGAAACATATACAAACAGTTTTTTTCAAAATTTTCTTCTTTCCTGATGCTTCCACAGCCCCCTTATTTTTATTCAAAACCCCCAAATTACACCCAAGGCTACTACTGCCCACCTGAATCATTCCAGAGCCCTCAGGGTGACAGTATCACCCACTCTGGGAGCCTCCAGAGGGAACAAATGGTATCAGAAAACCCAGGGTCAAGTCCTGAGTCTTCTACTCACTAGCTGAGAGTTGTGGTAAAAGGACTACAAAACACTAGAAAAATAGTGAGTGGATTTGCAGTCAAGAGATCTTGGTGACCTTGGACAAGTCACTTAACTTCTCCAACACTCAAAATATTTTTCTCATCTACCTTACATCATCATCTAGGTTTATTGTTATTAGTATTATAGCAGTAGTCAGTAGATAAATCATTGCAGGGAGAAGTAGCCCTAAGAAGGATGAAAAGAATATTCTGTTAAAATTCCCACACTGTTGAAAGGAAGACAGGGGGAAGGGGACAAAAGGAAGAGTTTGGGCCTTTAGATTTAGAAAATTCACTCTATTTATTTCTCTTTATGATAGTTTACATAGGATAGTAGCTCAAAAAATTCTGTTTGAATTGAGCTAGTCTCTATCTCCAGAGAAGTTTCTTCCAGAGGTTATTCAATCTGACGTCCCAGAAAATTTTTGTTGCCATCGTAAAGAAGAGGATATATCTGTCAGACTGTGTGAGGGAGGAAGATCAATTTATTGCTTCATCCCTCCGTGGTGAAGTTGAATTTGAGCGTGGGGCCCATCCAATAGAAGATACACAGAGTTGGCATTCCTGGTTCTGGCTGACCTGGTGGAGGGTTTGGGGCCTGCTTCTGTTCATATGTGAAGCAGGCCTAAGATTTATGCACTTGGAGAAGCTGAACAATTCCCTTATTGGCTAAAGAGGCATCAAAGCTGATGATTCTGTGGTAAGTATTTTATTTGTTTCACTCTCTGCTGCCTATGGCTACAGCTTTCACCTCCATCTGAACTGAATGTTCTGCCCCTGTGACCCTGAGCCCAGAGTGGTGGATATGTTACCTAATCTTGTCTAGTCTCAGCTACTAGGTTTCCTGCCTCCATAAATTCATATCAATATTTCCATAGGGACCCTCCCTACTACTTGAATTTGCAGCCCTAGATTTTAGCAGATTATCTGGCACATGGTAGGTATTTAAATGCTTATTCATTTTTCATTCAGTCATCCATTTGCAAATAAGACAGCAAATTCACTATCAGTCTCTTTCTTCTATTTTGGCTGTGAACTATTTCTGCATTGATTTGAGCTGCTTTCTAAGATACAATTGGGAAGAGGGGCACCTTGTCCCAAACTCCAACCCAGCATCTATGAGCACATAATCCCATGGCATCTAAACCATACATCCTATCTAGGTAAGCCTAAACCTGGATTTAGACTGCTTCTTTTGTGTTTATACTATTCCAGTCTTAGGCAAATGATTATCTATCTCAAAATGGATGTTTTCCGGTTTGGAGGCAATCTTGTGAGAACAGAATGTCTAGAGGTCTTATGAGATTGTAACTGAATGGGAGCACAAGAGGTGTCCCTTTAACTACTGCCACAGATAGAGTAGGCAGGCTAGCTTAATCCAAGTATTAAAGCAGTTTGAGAGAGAAATTGGAGGTGGCATATGTCAGGCAGGACAAACCACTATCACCCTTTAGTCACCACTTCCTCCTCTTAGTCCTAATGCTCAAGAGACCCAAATAGCAGGACTCCTCTGACCAACATCTAGGCACCTATAGTGATCATCTGGGGAAACAACTTTTATGGAGATATGATCTAAAAACTGCTTCTGCGATTTCCACAACCTCTGGATCCTCAGCAAATACAGATACTAAAGGGCTAAAAAAAAAAAGAAAGTTCTTATTGACAAAGTTTTGGCATTGTTAAATGGTTCAACTTCAGAAATGGACCTGAATTTATCAGTGAAAACCACACTAAAGAAAATAGACTACAATCCACTTTACCACTGTATCCTAAGGCCTATTGAATATTTTTAACTTGTAACTGAAACCTGCTATATGAAATGTCTCTTCCCATTAAAATGTGAGATGTCTAAGATCTGGCAGAAATTTTTTTTCTATCTGTATTCCTGTCACTTAGCACAGTGTTTTGTATACAGTAAGGGCTTAATAACTGATCATTCATTCCTTCTTAACCTAGCACTTTTGGAGAGTCATCACTCACACAAGAGGATTGACCCAAGACTGACCATTAGAAAAAATAGTACCTTGGTTTTCCCCAGTTGCCTATAAAGATAATTTTCAGCATTTATTTTAAAATAGCATTTTATTTTTCCCCAATTACATGTTAAAACAATTTTTAACTTTTTTTTAAGTTTTGAGTTATACATTCTATCCCTCCCTCCTTCCCCTCTCCCCTCCTTGAGATGGGAAGCAATCTGATATAGGTTATACAGGTGCAATCATGTAAACATTTCCATATTAGTTATTTTTTGCAAGAAGATACAGGAAGAAAAAAGAATGGAAGGAAGGAAGGAAGGAAGGAAGGAAGGAAGGAAGGAAGGAAGGAAGG
>NW_027185655.1:68535643-68587663 GCF_028583685.1 Petaurus breviceps papuanus
AGTGTGCTTCAGTCTGTATTCAGACAATATCAGTTCTTTTTTTCTGGAGGTAGATAGCATGTTTCATCATGAGTCCTTTGGGAGTGTCTTGAATCATTGTATTTCTGAGAATAGCTAAGTCATTCACAATTCTTTATTCTACAATATTGCTGTTATTGTGTACAATATTCTCCTGACTGCTCATTTAACTTTGCATCAGTTCATGTAAGTCTTTCCAGATTTTCCTGAAATGATCCTGTTTGTCATTTCTCATAGTACAATAATATTCCATAACAATCTTGTTTAACCACAGATTGTTTAACCATTCCCCAATTGATGGGCATCCCCTCGATTTCTGATTCTTAGCCACCACAAAAAGAGCAGCCAAGCCTGGCTGTTTTGCCAGCAGACATATATATTGGTAGTTATTTAGGTAGTGTGCTACTGAGGCGACATGTAAAATACCTCCTTAGTGATGCTACAAATTGCTTTATGTTCTGATGAGGCTTAAGCCAAACCACCTAGTAGTTCATAAAAGTAATTATAAGTTAAGTTCCTAAATGTTTTTAAGCTATTCCATCAAATACAAGCTTATGAGTAGTCTGTGTTTAGCATTACTTTTATGTGCAAAAATAAATTACCTGTCCCATATGTGATTCATATTGCATATTAAATACCTTTTCATTTCCTCTTTGTAAGGAATCCTAGACTTGAGGCATAACCTAAGCTATAATTATAATCATCCTAAGGGCACTGAGGTGGGGGGTTAAGAAGCAGAAGAGTATAAAAAGAAAAAGGAGACTAACCCCTTACATTAGAAACAGGCTCTCCAAGACTGAATCTGGTCCAAAATACACACACATGTACAGACAAAGTATAATACAGTTCTTGTAGGTCCAATAGAAGTAATCCTTGATACTAGACCACCCCCAAACAAATGTAATAAACAATCATTTAACTATTTTATGGCTGCTCCATGGAACTTCAGAGAAAACAAACAACATTTTTCAGAAGTTTGCCTTTGTTGTTAGGATAACAGGTCAAAACATTTCTTAACAGATTGAAAACTCTGGTACATAAAAAAAGATGCAGGGGATCAAGAGAACTTACTGACCATTCATCATATAATGAAAATAAAACTAGCTGTTGATAAATATATCACAAAAGGATTAGAAAAGAACAAATTGTTATGAACATATCCTAACACTAGGTCTTTTCTACTGAGCTTACTTCTTTATTACAGTCAAAATATTAAGGAATGTTGCTCTTAAAGAGAAGCAATATGGGGTAATGAATAACAAGTCAGACACAGAGTCTAGAAGGGTCCAAGGTCTGCCTGTGACATATGCTGGAAATGTGAGTGATCACTGATGATTCAGTTAGCCTCTAAGACTTAAATTTGGATTTTGTTGTTATTATTCAGTTGTTTGAGTCGTGTCTGACTCTTTGTGACCCCATTTGGGGTTTTCTTGGCAAAGATACAGAATGGTTTGCCATTTCCTTCTCCAGGTCATTTTTACAGATGAAGAACTGACTTTACAAATATTGTATTTTGCACTGGTAGAGGGTTGAGGGAATTTCTTTTCCAAGAACTCCATACATCCATAAAATTATGAGTCTAGACAAAACAAAAACAACAACAGTCTTGCAAATAACAATTATTTATTTTGAATTACTTAGTATGAGGGATAAATGAATGCACTGGATGACTGGATCCAAAAGGATCTTGATAGGCTATAGCAGTGGTGTCAAACTCAAATAGTGACAGAAGTTCCACATATTGGATGAGAAAACCCCAAATCACATTATCTATGTTGTACTGTATCTTAATTTACTTTGTTAAACATTTCCTAATTTCATTTCAATCTGGTTGGGAGTTCTCAGCTGGAGTCAGAGAATTTGGTACTTCTGGGCTAGAATATTGGAATGAATCTAATAAGATGAAATTCAATAGAGAAAAAGTAAAGTCTTACACTTGGGTATAAAAAATCAACCCTACAAACATAAGATAGGAGAGGCCTGGATAGAGAGAAGTTGTTCTGAAAAGAATTTAGGGATTTTAGTGGTAAACTGCAAGATCAATATGAATTAGCAGTGTCATTAGAAAGGGCAGAGCTTCCAGGAACAGAGAGGTGATAATCCCACGGCATCATGATGTTATCCTAGCTATTTGGAGAACTGTGTTCATTTCTTGGCACCATGGCTTAAGAAGAACCCCAACTGATAAGTTGGAGAGCATTTAGAGGCTGCAGGATAGTTAAGGGCCTTTAGTCATATGAGGACCAGCTGAAGGAACTGGGTGTGTTTTGCCTAGAAAAGAGAAGACTGGGGCAGGGGGTGCATAATGACTGCTTCCAAGTGCTTGAACAGCTACCATGAGGAAGAGAGATTGAACTTGTTCTGTTTAGCCCCAGAGGACATAACCAGAAGCAATAGGTACAAGTAGCAATGAGGAAAAATTAGGCTTGATAGCAAGAAAAACTTCCTAACAATTAGAGTTATCCAAAATAGGAATGGTTTGCTTAGCTTCCCCCATCCTTGTCTTCAAGCAGAGGCTGAGTGATCACTTACCAGGTATGTGAAGGTAAAGATTCCCTTAGAATCTAGATGGCTGTTGAGGTCCCTTATAATTCATGCTGTGATACTAGTAACTACAATATGGCATAGTGGATAAAGAGCCAATCTTGAAGCCAAGGAGATGTGGGTTCAAGTCCCCCTTCTGACATCTAAGTGGTTTGTGTGACCCTGGGCAAGTCTATTGACCTCTTAGTGCTCTAGACAAGTAGTATCAAACTAATACAGAAATGTGAGCCACTAAATGGTACATAAGGATCTCTGCAGGCTGCATATTGACTTGGAAAACCACATATTAACATTATCTATGTTCCATTGCATTATTTTGTTAAATGTTTCCCCCTTATATATTAATCTCTTCAGGAAGCACTTGGGAGTATTGAAGACCACCAGTTCTGTGTTTGGCACCTCTGCTCTAGGTAATGCTCTAAGACTATAGGTTAAGTAGAAAGTCTTAACTTGTATTACTAGAAGGGGTTTCTTCTGGGAATTCCATGTATCAATGAAATCACTCTATTTTTATTTTATTTAGTAAAGAAAAAACAGTCAAAAAGTATTAGTAACTATTGTACATGGGATGAAGCTGACTTCACAGGTGGCTTTAGATGGGAGAGGAAGATGTAGCATTCTTGACTTCAGGCTCCCAGCTTGGGCATTTCTTAGTCACTAGCTACAATATCACCTCTATCCTTTCTAACAGTCAAGAACAAGCAAATCATATGGCTTCCCAAACAAAGCTGGCTCAGGCCCATTAGCTGGCCAATCTAATTATTTAGACTAGAGCTGTAACTAGCAATTTTGGCACCTGGGATATACACACCACAAAATTCACCGAGTCAATCAATTCCCTAACTTAACTGGAGAAGCTTTTCCTATGTGTCAGGCAGGGTGTTAATGCTGGAAATACAAATACAAAATGAGAGACAGTCTTTTACATTGTGATAGAGGTTTTTGTTGTTCATTTCATTCATGTCTGATTCTTCATGACCCCATTTGGGGTTTTCTTAGCAAAAATACTAGAGTGGTCTGCCATTTCCTTCTCCAGCTCATTTACCAGTGAAGTAAATAGGGTTAAATGACTTGCCCTGGGTCACACATCAAGTAAGTGTCTGAGGCTGGACTTGAATTAAGGAAGATGAGTCTTCCTGACTTGAGGCCCAGCACTCTGTACACTGTACCACCTTGCTGCCCTGTAATAGAAGATGACAAGAGAAATAGTGGCATAAGACTGGAGCAGAAAGTTTAGTTCAGGGATGTCAAATTCATCTTGGGTAATAGGGATGAGAGAATTCTCAGAAAGTGATCACAGACTTCCAGTGCATAAGACGTCATAGAGTAAGACTGTTGCTAGGAAGGCTACTGTAGGAGGACCCAGGGCAAGAGAGGGCCAAGGAGGAGCTCTTCCATGTGGTGACTATCTGGTAGTTTCATATTTCCTAATATTTTCTAAGTTTAATTGTTTCTCCCTGATGTAGAAATGCTCTCAGTGCCCTCGCAATTGTGGTGCCCTGAGGAAAAGGCCCATTTGCTCCAACCTAGTTACAACTCTTCTTGGCCCTTTAAGGCTGTTCTGCATCCATTGCTTTGGAGGTCAGGGGGAGGTGGGCATCCAACCTTCAACCAAGATCTGTGTAGTTGAAATAGTAGTGAGCCTAAGAGTCAGAAGATCTAGGTTAAAGTCACTCCACCACTTACTGTCATTTTGGACAAACACTTAACATCTCTTAGGCTCATTTTAGTCATTCCAATTCAACCAGGGTTAACAATGCTTATCCACTTGAGGCTACAGAGGGCCATGAAATTCAATGTAACTGAAAGCTCAGCCCCTCCTCTACTTAAGAGAGTACAGAGCAAGGGAAGGAATGCCTCTGGAGAAGCAATGATGAAAATGAGGAAAGATTCCAGCAAGGAGAAGAAGGCTCTAGGCTACCTTATATCATTATGACCACTTCTGCTGCTACATATGTCTGGTCCATTGCTTCCACCTACTGCTCCCCAGGCTGCTGCTAGATTAACCCCCAAAACACACACAATGGGAATGAAAATATGTGCTCAATATATCTCATAAGCTTCTTGTAAAGATTAGACGGAATAACAATTGTGAAAGCATTTGGTAGCTGTAACGCACTATATAAGTGTAAACTCTCCTCTCTGGCCACCACTCTTGGCATCATCTGAAAGAAGAGATACAAGGAATGAATAAATGAATGTAAAAGCATTTGTTAAGTGCTTCTGAAGTATGGACCAAGCAACTAAGCTAATCACTAGAGAAACACGAACAGAAATTTGATGCCGGCCTTCAAAAAGTTTACATTCTAATAGAAACAATACATAGATGGAAATGGTTGCCAGGAGCTTTTGTTCTAGAGAATAAGAGGATGGTGAACTGATTCCAGGAGAACAAAAACTATTCTTCCAGAAGGCAACATTATCAGCATACTACTTTCCTATTTTCCTGGTCTCAATTCCTAAAACCAAATGGTTCAGTATTCCTACACTGTCTTTCTATATAAAAATACATTCTCTCTGGCCCATCTTAAAATTAGGTTTAAATAACTTTACTGTGAATTTTCCAGAGAAATTGAACCTATCTTCCTCTGCAGGCAATAATAGGGTGCCTATTGTACATTATTTCAAGGCAATAGACATTGGAATGATAACGGAGGACAGAGCTACGTGCAAAGAAGTACCTAATAAGTGATTCTGATGACAAACAAGGATTCTAGAAAGAGATGCAGGAACCATGCAGTTTCAGTTTTAAACTGGGAAGAAATGTATAGACTCCCTAAAACCATGATATAGAAATAAGTTTCTCACTTCCAGACCCCCTACAAAGTCAGCAAACTGTTGTTGTATCCAACTTACCGCATATGAAATGACTTTCAATATTTAGAAATCTATTACTCCCCATTTGTCCCCCTCAGAATTAAAATCCTAATGACATTCTGTCCAAAGGTCTGTTGGGAGGAAAATCTACTTCCAAGACAGAGAAACAGAAAAGAACAAGCTACGGGGATGTGTTCAAACATTGGTGAAGGTTTCAGGTCAGAATTTCCCAAAGGCTCAGCTTTTGAGCCAAGAAATCCCAAATTCCATCCTAGCTCTCAGTCAGCCCTCCTATCCCCACCTTCTCTCTGAAATCATTCCTTTTTCCTCTCAGGCTATCAGTCCAAGAATTCTTTTCCTAAAGATTTTTCTCTATGAGAGGTACTCCATGGTTTGTGCTATGTTTTTGGTAAGTTTGATTTAACTTCACACCAGCATTGATTTTTTTTCTTCCTCCATGATTGGATTTGCAACCCGAACCTGTCCCATCACTAATAACATATATTATTACAGGCAGACTCCTTTCTTGACTGATCACAGAAAGGCAAAAGCTTGCTCTGTTCTCCAGGCAGCCAAGAGCAGAAGAATGGAGAAAGAACGTGTTCCTGGAGCGCTATCTGGTGGTGCTTTGGAATAAATTCAGCCCAAATAGTCTTGCTGCATCAAAACATGACTAGCATGTCAAGAAGGCTGAATTTTTTTCCTTTCGCCTTAAGAAGTTAGGGAAATATTTAAAGGGAAAAGAAAAGCAATGACTAAAATGTAAAGAAGCATTGTAATTCCATCACTTATAATTATGTCCAAGACATAAATATATCAGCATATTATATTATCAGTAACCACTACCTCAAGACACAAATGGCCAATATTTCTTTCTCTTAATAGATCTTAGATGTGAGGAGCCTTTTTGTATGAAAGCTACAGATAACACAGAATGAATCCTCCCTGCAATCTTTTGAAACAGGAGATGTATAAAAATGAATATTATCTTAATTTTACAAATAAAACTGGAACCCAAGAAGGTCAAATCTTTCCTCTAAATTGAGAATGAACAAGTTAATAGTAGAATTAGATTTTTAAAAAGGAAATCAAACTCCAAATTGCCTACCCTGCAGGATAAAGGCTAATGGCAAACCTATGACCTCATAGGTTTATAATTTTCAGTAGAAACTTATACTAGCCTCTTTTAAGAAACCTTATTAGATATGTGGGCTACTCAGAGAGGACTGGTACCTCTGATAGGAGGGCTTGCTGAGCCCTTTTCAGGGATACCCATCAACCTTTGGTGTCCCCCTTCACCCAACTCTCACCTGTGGTTCCCAGAAGCTGTAGCATGTACAGCAGACACACTATGGTAAAACCTTCTCAGAAGATGAGCTAACTTAAGTTGAGGGTAATGATAAACCCATCAGTGTTAATTAGTTAGGAGGACCCCAGGCATGTGAAGACTCCCTCTGGCAGAATGGGTAGATGAGAACAATTTGTTCTGACAACCATGGAGGCAGATGAAGTAGGCAATGCGGAACACTTAGAACTTGGTTAGACTTTGAAGACACTAAGGTCATCTACTGCATCCCTAGCCACTGCCAGTGATCTTGAGTTTTCCCTTGCCACTGGACCTTGATGACTCTGGAAAAGAGAGTGAGGCTGACAACTCTGTGCCACTCTGCCTCACTAAAACCCAATTTGTGAGGCAAGACATCATCCTGTGATGTCGTTGGTCCTCTTTGAAACAAAGGATAAACAAAAACATTAGTGCAGAGAATATGGCTACATTTTTATAAACTGATGACACGGCTCAGTTTTCAATGGTTAATGTACAAATATATTCCCTAGAACTGAGAGATAAAGTCGAGTGAGCAACTGTTTACTAAGTGTGTATTTGCCACTTTTTCATTGTGGAAGTCACTTAACAGGTTCTGTCATCCCAGTGAATATTGAATTAGACTAAATATCTTGGTGAATGAATAAATGAATGAATGAGTGAGTGAGTGAGTGAATGAGTGAAAGATAAAATCATTCATTAAACACTGTGAAATGCACTGGAGATAAAAATAGAAAAGTAACAAAATCCCTGCTTTCAAACAGTTCACTTTCTAATGGAAAGAGCCAACACATAGAAGAGGTTTTAGCTGCAAGTCTGGCCGTTGGAAAAGCCTAATAGTCCTCAGGGGGCAGTAGAAAAATAGATGAAAATACAAAACAGCAAAAATTGCACATGAGAATTGATTCAAAGAACTGAGCATATTTGGGCTGCAGAAAACAAATCTCAAGAGAGAAGTGTACAAGGCAGAAGTCATTTTCTTTTTCCCAAAATCTTTCCCTCTTTCCAACTTTCCTGTTATTGACTGGGGCACCCCTCTCCTCTGAGTCACTGGGGCTTAAAACCGCTATGTTATTCTCAAATCACTTGCACTCAACTCACTTAAGCAATCTCTTGTCAAATTTTATCATTTTTATCTCTATAATATCTCTCCTCTATGTGTCATTCTCTCTCCTCACACAGCAGCTACCCTAGTGAAGGGTCTCATCACCACACAGTTGGACTATTGCAATTGAATTCTGATGGGTGTCCTCCCCACCTCAAGTGTCTCCCTACTTCAGTCTGTCTTCCACCCACCTGCCAAGTGATTTTCCTAAAATACAGGTCTGACCAGATCATACCTCACCCCCTACTCAATAACTCTGTGGTTCCTTATTACCTTTAGGATCAAATATAAATCTTCTCTTTCGCATTTAAAGTCTTTCAATCACCTGGGTCTTTCCTATATTTCCATCTTCTTACATTTTATTCTCCTCTGTAAACTCTATAATCCAGTGACATTGACCTTTTTGCTGCTCTTTGCACAGAACTTTCTAGATCCAGGCTCCTTGGTTTTTCTCTAGCTCTCAGATTTGGAATATTCTCTCTTATACCTTATCCCTTCTGACTTCTCTGGTTTCCTTTAAGACTCAACTCAAATCCCACCATCTGTAAGAGGTATTTTCCCCTTACTAGTGCCTTACCTATGAGATTACATTCCATTTTTACTGTATATATGTTATTTATAACCTATTTTATTTTAACCTATTTGTATTTATACTATTTATAATCTATTATTTATAGGTTGAATCCTTCATTAGACTGTAATCTCCATTTGGGCAGGGACTATATTTTTGCCTTTCTTTGTACCCCCATCATTTTGCATAGTGCCTGGTACATAATAAACATTAATAAATGTTTGTTGAGTGTGGACTGTCTGATATGATAGCTATCTTCAAATACTTGAAGGGCTGCCATGCCAAAAAAGATTAGACTGGTTTTGTTTGGTCCCAAAGGGTAGAACAAGGAATAACCAGAACGGGCAACAAAGAAGCCAATTTAGACTTGATGTCAGGAAAATCTTCCTCTAATCAGAGCTGTACAAGAGTGGGATGGCCTGCCTCAAGGAGTGATGGGCTTTCCTTGTCTGGAAGAACACAGAATGGACAACCACTTGCCAAGTATGTTATAATGGGGATTCCTTTTTGGTATAGGCTGCAACACTGGATGGCCACTGAGGTCCCTTCCAATTCTCAAATTCTTGAGTCTAGATATTAGAAATTTATTTGTCCCATTTGGTTAGGTTTATGATGATCCAAAGCAACAACAAGTACTTCTTGACTGTTGGTGGCAGACCATGCAGGAGCTATGCTAAATTTGTCAGGATGAAAAAGAAGCATAAGATACAGTTCCTCCCTTGAAGGAGGCTGAAATCTAGCTATCCAGAAAGAGAGAGGCAGTGTGACCTAATGGTAAGAACTATGGAGTTGAAGTCAGATGACCAGTGTTAAAACACAACTCTACTATTTAACACTAGAGTCACCTTAAGTAATTTGCTTCACCTTTCTAGGTCTTAATTTCCTTGAGTAGAAGGTGAAAGAAGTAGATTCAAAGATGTTGAGGGCCTTTCCAGTACCACATCCCAAGATTCTCCTATCTATGTCTAAGAAGCTAAGTTACTTTAGAATATCAATTGACCAGTATAGAGTCCTTTAAATTTTGCAAAGTACCTTACATGTGCTCTCTTCTTTGGGACTCACAACAACTCTGTGAAGTAACTACCACAGATATTATTGTTATTATCCATATTCTATAGATGAGGAAACTGAAGCCCAGAGAGGTTAAGTGACTTCCCAGGGTCATATAGATATTGTATTTGAGGCAGAATTCAAATATGTGTATGTATGTGTATACCTATATATAGATTGTGTGTATATGTGTATGTATGTGTATACCTGTATATAGTTTGTGTGTATACATATATCTGTGTGTATATGTGTATATCTATATATAGTTTGTGTGTATACATATATCTGTGTGTATATGTGTATATATATATACATATATATATATGAACCTTTCTGAGGTATAGGCTAGAGAAAGTACTAAAGAAAATATAGTACAGATTAGAAGTGCTTAGGGATCCAAGTGAAGTACTGCTGACTTTCAGAACAGAGGAACTTAAGAAATAGACATACCATTCATAGATCATACATGTTTTTGAGGGACCAGATGACTAAAACTGCAAAACACATAAATTTTTGCTGTTCAAGTCAATACATGTGATTCAACATTTCCATCTCCTTTCCAGAGAGGTATTCTTTTTAATAACAAAGATATTGCTTGAATGCCTGACTCACAGAGGCTGATTGATTTCTTTCTGGCCGAAAAGTAGCACCTCTAGTTGAAGAAAATTAAGGCATCTTTGCAAAACCCTCGTGGTGACTTTTCACTGCTCCCCAGCCCATCCTGTCGCATCCTGGTTGTCCTCTTGCAGTATCTCTCTCTTCTTTCCTCTTCACACTCACCATATTTTCACTTGCTGAATGAAGTGTGATCACAACCAGTATGAGAGGTGGGGGAAAGCAATAATGATAGGAGTGAGATCCAGTCTTGGTGTCTTGTGGGATCTAAAGGACACTGTGAGCTCTTGGTCTTTTTGCAAAGCCAAGTAAGAAAAGTAGAATGATAAAGATAAAATAAACAAAGTCTTATTGTGCAAATGTATTTGTTTGCCTTGCCTCTAGGAAGCGGATCATCTTTGAAATAGAATTTATCACCTTATCAAAACCCGCTGAAAAAGAATTATTCCTTATGTAGAGAGTCCTTTTTTAATAACTACAACTTAAAAAAAGTTATTTACTATATTATTTATCCAGGCAGATAAACAACAGAGCAAAATAAATTCCCCATTTCTACAATAGGAGTCAGGGTGGCCTGAGAAATTAGGTAGATAGTCCCTAATATTATTCTGCTAATTTGCTTTCTTGATGCAGAGTACAATTGCCTAGACAATTATCTATAGCAAATGGCCCTGTTCTGTAGAATAAAGTGTTTTTTCTCACAGCTCCATGGGGATTTAGCCCCTTACTCAATCACTCAGTTAATAAATATCTTCAGTCAATAAACATTTGTCAAGGGCCTATGATGGACATAGCATTTGCCAATCTGGTAGGGACAGAGACATCTTGTTAAAGGAAACAAGGCAAATTCATGTAAAATGTTAGAGACTTATGTAAAACAAAAAGTCATTCTGCAATGGTCAAGTGACATGAACGAATAGCTCTCTAAAGAGGTATTGCAAACTATTAATAACCACATGAAAGAATGCTCAAAATCACTAAGAATAAGAAAAATGCAAATCAACTCTGAGGTTTAAC
This sequence comes from Petaurus breviceps papuanus, assembly GCF_028583685.1. Taxonomy (NCBI): domain Eukaryota; kingdom Metazoa; phylum Chordata; class Mammalia; order Diprotodontia; family Petauridae; genus Petaurus; species Petaurus breviceps. The sequence continues at coordinate 68,546,705 of NW_027185655.1, forward strand.
TTTACACCCTATTTAGGCAAAGATGACAAAAGAGGGGAATAATCAGTATTTAAGGGGTTATAGGAAAACAGACTTATTGGTGCATTATTAGTGGAGCTGTGAATCTGTACAAGTATTTTGGAAAGCAATTTGGAATTATGCAAATAAAGTAACCAAAATATACATCCCCTTGATCCAGAGATTCTAGGTATGAGAAAAAAATCCATATACACATCAAAATATTTACAGCCTCACTTTTTTGTGATAGTGAAGAATTGGAAACAAAGTGGATGCTCATAAACTGGCAAATAACTAAACAAAGTATGGTTGACCATGCAAGAACCACAGAAAGACTTTGACTAACTGATGCAAAGTGAAGTAAGCAGAGTCAAGAAAACAATAATATTCAATGACTAACAACAACATAAACCCCCGAAACAACTACATACACACACACACACACACACCTCAAAATTGAATAGTGTTTTGAAAATTTTTGAAGAATAAGCATGACTTAAAAGAAGAGATTTGAGAATACACACCCACCTCCTTGAAAAGGCAGGGGGTTCACAAGTGTCACATATTGCAACCTGACTTCTTCCAAGTATTGATCAGATATGATGATCTTTTCCTTTAAAAAATACTATGGCTTTCTGGGAGGGAGAAAAGAAGAGATACTAAGGGAAACTATGGGACATCAATAAAAATTTATTTTAAAAAAGCAAAAAAAAGTTAAAGAACAAGATGAAATAATATATAACTGTTATATGAGCGAGACCAAGAGCAGGTGCTAGAAGAGGTCAGAGAAAGGAGTCATCACTGTGAGTTGGGTTGAGTCTGGGAGAAGCCTTCATGGAAATTATCTCTGAGTAGAGCCCCCAGATGGGTAGCTATGTGATGCAGTAGATAAGAACACTGGACTTGGAACCAGGAAGACTCACCTTCATGAGTTCAATTCTAGCCTCAGACACTTGCTAGTGGCATGACCCTGGGTAAGTCATTCAAAACTGTTTGCCTCAGTTTCTCACCTGTGAATTGAGTTGAAGGAAGGAAATGGCAAATCTCTTCAGGATGATTGCCAAAAAAAAGAAAAAACCCAAATGGGGTTATGAAGAGTCAGACATGACTAAAACAACTCAACAACCACAACACAGATCCTCCAGAAAAGCAGGTAGAATTGGGACAGGCTGAAAGGAAAAGAGAGTATGTTTCTGGTAGGGAACATCAGTGTGTTTGGTAGACATGGTGGGAACAACAAAACCCTGACTCCACCTCCCTCCATGCTTCTTAAACTAATTTTTTACTTAAAAAATATTGAAGCCAATGTTGAGATGTGATTGGTTTGGAGCCTAAAGGCTCAGGTTGTTAATGTTACTTCCTCCTGAGTACAAAACAGACAGGAGGAGCTCCATGATCTCTCTGTGATTGATTTGGGGACAGTGGTGGAAAACTCCCATACGGGAAAGCTTTGCCCATCGAATCAATTCATGGAGTCCTCAATCTTGGTTGAATAGCCTTCTCCTTCTACAGATAAGTAAATCTTTGGTTAACTATTGAATGGTATGCTGGAACCAGTTAATACCGTCATGCAAGCTGTTCCCCAAACTTGAAATTCCCTTTCCTACCTCAGTGCTTTTGTATAGGTGTCCCCTCATGCTCACAGATGTGCTGGAGCCAGCTCAAACTGACTCATTTTCAGTGTAAGAATTTACATCTCAGAAATCAGGGCTTGATTTATCGTTTTGTGGATTGTCTGGAATTAAGAAAGTGATGGAGGAAATGTTACTAAACTTAAAAATATGTTGTGCATACCTTTTTTTCAGAGAGTCAGTGTTAAACATTTACCAGCACACGCCTACTTTCAAGTGTCTAATTTCATTCCAATATTGAGCCTAAAGTACTATATGACTGGTCAGTTAGTCCTAGTCCAGAATGAGAGTTCAAAAAGACCATTTGACTCCCCTGTTGTTTCACACTGGGAAAGCAAAGGTTAGAAAAGAAGATTAGTTAGAGTTTGAAAGCAGGCCAAATAGGTTGAAATTAACTTCTAAGCAATGAGAAAGCCATTGAAGGCTTTTGAATATTCAATTGAACCATATTTCAGTAGAAATTCAGTAGAATTGAGGGAATATTTCATTTTTGTCTTTGTATTACCCAGTACTTTGCAAATACCTCATAAAAATGTTGGATTTAATTGAATGTGGAATAACATAATGAAGGCTGGGTTTAGAAAAGATTAAAGGGTTGAGGGGAAAAGGAAGGGGCAGTGATATGAGAATAAATCAGAAAAGGAAGAGGCTAGGCAGGGAGGTCCACTAGGAAGCCAAAGCAACAGCATGAATGGGAGGTGGCAAGGTCTGTACTAGGGGAGTGGTGGCAGAACTAATGACAGCTAGCATTTATTTAGCACTTATAGTGTACCAGGCATTGTGCTAAGTGTTTTATAAGTATTGTCTCATTGGAGCCTGGGAGGTAAGTGCTATTATTATAGAGGAGTAAACTGAGGCAAATAAAAGTTTAGTCTCTTGCCCAGGCTCACACAACTAGTTAAGCATCAAAGTTAAATATGAATTCAGGTCTTCCCAACTCCCGACCCAGAAATGGAAACAATGAGAAAAATTTGAAAAACCTCATAAAAGAAAAGTCAACAAGTCTTTGAAGCATGATGGGAAGGGAAGAGGAGGGAATAGGAACAGCAAGGTAGAAGGAGAAATTTTAAGTTTGAAAGTTTTAATTTTGGGAAATCAATAATAATGGTGCCACTCATGGAATTTTTTTTTAAAGAAAGAGAAACATTTTGGGATGGAGGAAGGAAATAAGTTTATATTTGAAGTTGAAAGAACAGGGGACAATCAGAGACCTAAGGTTCCTCTCTGGTAGGGTATAGCTTTGGCTTATATTCTTTCTCTTTCTAGAAGGGCAACTAATTCCATCTCAGATTCACAGGTAGAACCTGCTAAACTCTTTCCAAAAGAACAGAGACTCTTACCTAAAGACAGTCCTCTCCAGTTTTGCTCCCTCAGGACCTTAGCTTTGAGACATGTCATCTCCTAGACAAGATATGGGAGGACAAGGTCCTTCCAGGATGATAATGCTTTTAATAACTTCAGGCATATCCTTTGTTTTTAACAATACTTCCTGGTACAAAGCTGAGTCTTCTAGGTGAGTGACCTCACCTTAACTTATGGTGATTATCCAGTTCAATTCAATTTCAGTTGTTGTCTTTTCCCTTATCACCAAATAGCTCCCAAGTTCAAGGTTACACAGGGTTTTGGTTTTTGTTTTTTTAACCTTCTAAGTTAGTCCACTTAGTCCATTCAAATTAAAAGCAGGTTAGGGGGTCTGCCCTGGATTTAGTTTATCTTCTGGCTACAGAGATGCTTTCTTGGACTCTTCACATGAGTTCCTGGAAGGTTTTCATTCTTTTTGAGGTATAAATGAACATACTCAAAGTTTTAGATCTTCTAAAAGTGAAATGCTGCACTCAAATATGAAAGGAAATATTTCCTTACTACATACAAAAGCAGTCTGACTGAGGATGGACCTTACATTTCATTTTCCCTTTATAGGCTTTATTGTCTTCAACTTTGCCAAAGTCAGAAAGGAACATATCCATATACTATGATTCCTTTGCAGAATGGTGGAAGAATTAAAAAGTGCCATGGTGCTTTTAACTCTGTTTTTAGTGGAAGTGGAACAGGTTAGAAAAATTCCCCTCCACAGAAAATCATAACATACTTTATGCAATGGAGATGTTCCTGAAATGTTTTACACAAAAGTATTTTTATATAAATGGAATCATAATGTTTAATTTAAATTTTTCACTTAAAAAAAACCTTCTTTCCTTTATTCTCCTTTCTCCCAATTAAAAAAATAGGAAAACCAAACCCTTGTAATAAATATGCATAGTCAAGAAAAACAAATAATGATCATTTATAAAATGTATATCTCAATCTGTACTCTGAATCAGTCATTTCTCTGTTCAGGATGTCATCATCAGTCTTCTGGAATCATGGATGGTCATTCCATCGATCAGAGTTCTTAAGTATTTCAAAGTTGTTGTTATTGCAGACATTGTTCTCTTGGTTCTACCCATTTCATTCTGTATCGCTTCATACATCTTCTTGGTTTCCTCTAAAACCACCCCTCTTTTTAATGGAATCATAATTCAAACCTGGTTTTATAGCTCTGTAGTCAAAACTTTTTTTACAAATAAGAAAAAAAAAGCCAAGAGTTTTACCAACTTCAAAGAATCATCTTCTAATTTATTTTCTACATAGCATATTTTTATAAGTTTAGTTTTCCTGAAGCAGGACACACCTGACCTGCCTTCCTTTATAAATGTAGCAGCTACTTCCCTTTTCAATAAGTACTCCTTTATCGTTCTCAAAAGCCTGTTGGGAACTTAAGAGTTCTAAACTTTCACCAATGTCCTTTTTAAACTTGCTAGCCATTTTAACAAGAATTTTTCATATATTGAGAATGAGAAATAACAGGAAGGAGCTAGAATTGGGCAGCAGAAAGGGTACTAGACTTGGAACCCTTGGACCTGAATTCAAATTCTGTCACTACTACCTGTGTGACTTTTGTGAAGTCATTTCATTTCTATGGGTCTCAGTTTCCTTATCTGTACAATAGGGAAGTTGTACTGGAAGATCTCAATATGTATTATATATGATCTCAATATATATTAACACAGTGTTTTGCTGCTTTTTATTTCATTCATTTGTTTCATTATTTCATCCATTCATCTCTAAGGTCCTTCTAACAATCCAACTATAATCCCCATTATAGCCTAAATAAGATATTCATGCCCTCAAATGTTAAGGGACTTACTGGAAGCCTTCTAACACTACTGAAGAGATCCTTTGTTGAAGCTTTCTGGGTAAACAAAGACAAACATAGCCCAGAATGAGAAAGTGTGAATGGACTGCAATCTCTGCTTGTGGAAGGAGTCATTGACCTGTTGAAGCTGTCAGAATGGATACCCTTTTCCATCTTTTCACAGAGAAACTATTAAAGGAAAAAAGTATAAGATATTAGAGCTAGCAGGGATCTTACACATTATCTAATTCCACCCTTTTATTTTACAAATAAGGAAACTGAGGAATTAACTGACTTCTCCAAGGTCATTCATCTACTTAATCACAGAGTCAGGGCTAAGACCCAAACCTCCCATCTCAAGATACTCATAGGATTTAGAACTGGAATGAACCTTGGAGATTATCTAGTCCAGCTCTCTCATTTTATAGCTAAGAAAACTGATATCTGGAAGATTTGTCCAAGGTCACTCAGGTACTAAGCAGAAGAGACAGGACTCTGACTCCAAATTCATACCATTTGATATGGTGCCAAGTACATACAGTATAGGATTACAGATTTTGAATCAAAAAGGACTTTATAAACTTTTGTAGAGAAATAGCTGATATTTACATAGCATTGAAAGGTTTCAAAGTACTTTGCTTATATCCTTTCTTTGAGTCACATAACAACCTTATGAGAAAGATACTGCAGAGGCAGTAATTAGTGAAACAGGAGGGATACAAACCTAGGTGTTTCTGGCTCTAAGCTTAGCCTTCCATTCATTCTCTTAGTCAGTTTATACTGTACCTTAGTCAAAGGACACAATAAGGTCACTTGCCAATAAATTCATTATTCTTTTCATTACAGTGAGAGTTAGGAAAGAACTTGGGTCTGGCTCAAAGAATACTACTGACTTCCTGACAAGGTAAATGACTACACTTGTTCCTAATATCAGCAGAGACACTTGGGCTTAGTAAATAAGACTAATCTCTTGGATCTCTGGATTCAGTTGATCTTGGCCTGGACAGAGGGTATTTTTTTTTCCTTGTCAAATATAGTATATTTTCAAGTGGGTTGTGGATAAATCCTTCTTTGAGCCTAAAAAAACCCTTTTTAAAAATGAATTTTATTTTTTTAAATTAATTCCTCATATAGGTTCTCAGATTTTAGCAGTGCCAAGGTGTTTTTGTTGCTGCTGTTTGGTTGGTTGGTTTTTTAGAAGAATGTAACTTCTGTCCACCAGGCAAAAGAAAAATTATAGGAGTATTTTAGTTTCAGTGTTTCCTGAGTAAATCTCAGGATTTCAAAATTTAGAAATATCACAAAGTTTAACTTAAAAGACCAAGTGATTAGAAGTAGGAGAAACAAGTGGAAAACAAGACCTTCTTACTAGGGAAAGGAAACCATATGATAATGGAGCAGGAAGCAGCCTCAAAAGCCATCTAGTCAAACACCCTTGTTTTACAAATGAGGAAACTAAAGTCCATGGAAGTTAAGTGACTTGCTTAAGGTCATACCAGGAAAAAATTAGCAGAAGAAGAATTTGAACTTAGGTCACTTCACTCCAGTCAGTGCTTTTTCCACTGAACCACAGTATCAGCACTCAGTATACATTGCCAGGTTATTTTTTTCTTACCAAGTCTATTTCTAGGGCTAACAATCACAGACAAAATAGTGGAGTGGTAAGACCATAATTTCATCGACTAAGACGATTCCTACATTCTCCTAAGTGTAAGAGGTTCAGACCTGTAATCCATGCTACAAGGGAGGCTAAGACCTGTAGATGATTTAAGTTTGGAAGTTCTGAGTTGCAGTAGGGTTAAAGCCCTAAAGCAGGGGTGGGTAACCTATAGCCTCAAGGTCACATGTGGCCCTCTAGGTCCTCAAGTGTGGACCTTTGACTGAAACTAAACTTCACAGAACAAATCCCTTTGATAAAAGAATTTATTCTGTAACACTTGGACTCAGTCAAAAGGCTGAACCCAAGGACCTAGAAGGCTACATGTGGTCTCAAGGACATAGGTTCCTTACCCCTTCTAAAGTGTATTCATTAAGTCTGGCACCAATATGGTGAGTCCCAAGGAGTAGGAGTCTACCAGGCTATCTAAGGAAGAGCAAACTGATCCAGATAGGACACTCAAAGCTAGCTTGATGATCAATATTAGCATCCTGGGATCAGGTCTGTGATTAGCCACAGGACTTCTGACTTGGGTAAGATAGGAAGACGAGTCTCAAAAGAATAAAAAATCAATTTTAGAAAGTTCTATATTTTTATGTGTTCCTAGAAGGCATTGGGCAATTATTTTCTCTGCTATTGGGCAACTACTATTTTGTATATTCATTTAGTTTGTAAGAAGGAAATTGCCCCCTCTGAGAATACTGCTTAATAAACTGTGCCCCTGGGATTGTGCCCAACTGGGTGTGTGGAGGCTGTCCACTCCACAAGAAATTGGTATGTCTAGATTATCCCTAGAGTAAGCAAAAATTTGGCTGGACATACACTCTACTATGGGGTTTCCCAAGCAGTATTCTGTAGAACTATGGTGAACCCCTTGTTGAGGATAAGGGCTTGGTGGGGGTAGGGGTGGGGTGGGGAATGTCAATGCTGTTGATATTTTCCTCCTTTGAAATATTACCATGGGGGCAGCTAGGTGGAGCAGTGAGTAAAGTGCTGGCCCTGGAGTCGGGAGGACCCAAGTTCGGTTCCGGCCTGAGACACTTAACACCCACACAAAAATACTAGCCGTGTAACCTTGGGCAAGTTACTTAACCCCAACTGCCCTCCCAAAAAAAGCAAAAAAAACAATATTAAACATGAAATTGTGCATAAGTCAAAAATTACTTAGCTCATGAAGGCAATTTTTTGGTGAAAACAGGCATAATTTCCTTGATTCTGCACCCAGATTTCCCAAATCCCCCATCATCTTAGAAATAGTCTTGTGCTCCCAGATTTCCTCAGGACCAGAACTAATGTTTTCCACCAATATATTTTCATCCTAAAGAATTCGATATTCCAATAAATTTGGGGAATATTGCTCTATAGAGTTCATAGACAAGGATCTAGAGATCATCTGGATCAGACATGTCAAACACATGGCCATAGGCAACATTCCCAAGTACAGCCTGAACCACATTAAAATATAATTGGGAAATATTTAATAAAACAAATAAAAATACAATACAACAAAGAAAATGTTAATATGTGGTTTGCTAAATAAGTTTAGTGGTCCTGTTTCTGTTTTAATTTAATACCACTGATCTAGACCAAGTTTCTCATTTTCTAGGTGAGGGAATGGAGGGCTCGAGAGATAAGTAGCAAAAATATGAGGTAGAATTTGAATCCAGGACCTTTGACTTCAGGCTTTTCCATGGCATAAGTTCTTCCTGGTTTCTCTACAATCCATTCTTAGCCACATCCTCTACTGTGGCAGATTACAAAGAGTATTAGAAAACTTAGGTTGGAGTCAAAAGTATATAATAAGAGTTTTTAACCATGATCTAGTCCCTTTAGCTCTCTGAGACTTTATTTCCTTTACTCAGGAAACACTGATGCTAAAATACCCCTACAATTTTTCTTTTGCCTGGTAGACAAAAGTAGTATTCTTCTAAAAAAAACAAACAAACATTGGCACTGCCAAAATCTAAGAACCTATATCAGGAATTAATTTTTTAAAATAAAGTTTTATGTTTATTTTTAGTTTACATCATGTATTTCCACAAGATTTTGAGTTACAAATTTTCTCCCCATTTTTCCCCTACCCACCACCCCAAAACAGCAATCCCACTGAATATTGCCTCCCCCAATCTACTCTTTCCCCTATCTTCCCCCATTCCCCCTCTGACTTTCCAATAGGATATGGGGGATCTCTATGCCCCATTGCCTGTAGATCTTATTTCCTAGTTACATGTAAAATAATAATAAGTATATATATATATACATATATATATATATATATATATATATATTCAATCATTTGATTTTAAATCTTTGATTTCCAGATTCTTCCCCTTCCTCCCTGTAAGGGTTATGGGATTTAAAGATCTTCCAAGCCCCATTGGACTTGCTGACGTAGCAGGAAGGGGCGGAGCAAGAGGAAGCGGAAGCCAAACTAGAGTTCCTGCGGTGGCTGGTGGTGGTGGCGACGGTGGCAGCAGCAGCAGAGGCAGCGGGAGTGCGAAGCCTTTTTTGAGTTAGCCAGAATTTCTGCTAAGGACTCCTGCTGAGGACTGCCAGGGGCTGGAGCTGCTGGGAGCGCGCTTCCCGGACGCTGGGTGGTTGCTGTGAATGGGGAGAGGAGGACCTTTGCCTGAGGTAGCCTGTTCTGTTTTAAAGGCTTGAAAATGTGGGTGCTTTCTACTTTATCTACCTGTGCCAATGTCATAACTACTCTGATGGCTTTCACTTTCTGGTTTTGGGACTCAGTCTTTTGGTATCTTAATAAATTTTCTAGTTTATTTCCCCATATGGCAAGCATGATGTACTTTGTGATGGATAATTATATCAGCATATCTGTAATCTCCATAGGCATTGTGAATATGGCATTGCTCATACACTCCCTCATCACCCACCTTTACTGAGAAGAAAAGCAATTCAATGTAGGTTGTATATGTATGCAAAACATTTCCATAGTGGATATGTTGTGAAAGACTGACTATATTTCCCTCCCTCCTATCCCACCTCCTACTTGTTCTATCCTCTACTTTGATCCAATCCCTTTTCAAAAGTGTGTGCTTCCAACTTCCCTCCCCCCCAGCCTGACCTCCCTTCCATCATCGCCCCTCTCATCCCCTTCCCCCCTACTCTCCTGTTGCATGAGATACCCTATTTAGTGTGTATGTCATTCCCTCCCTAAACCAAATTCAATGAGAATAAGGTTGACTCATTCCCTTTTGCCTTTCTGTTCTTCCCCTCCATTGTAACAGTTTTCCCTTGCCTCTTCTATATGAGATAATTTATCCCATTCTGTCTCTCCTCATCTCCTCTCATTATATCCCTCTCTCACCTCTTAGTTTCACCTTTTAAGTACCATCCCTTCCTATGAATTTGGTCCTGTGCCCTCTGTCTATGTATACCTATATACATATATGCACGCATATGCATTCATATGCCCATATACCCTCCTATATAGACATATATATGTATGTGTGTGTATATACATACATATATGTATATATATATATATGTATATATACACATGTTTCTATTCCCTTCAGCTATTCTCATACTGAGAAAAGTTTCATAAGTTACAATTATCATTTTTTCATTTAGGAATGTAAATAGTTCAACTTTGATAAGTTCCTTATGATTTCTTTTCCCTGTTTACCTTCTCATGCTTCTCTTGCTTCTTGTATCTGAATGTCAAATTTTCTATTCAATTCTGGTTTTTTCATCATGAATGCTTGAAAGTCCTCTATTCCCTTGAATTACCATATTTTCCCCCTGAAACATGATACTCAGTTTTGCTGGGTAGGTGATTCTTGGTTTTAATCACAGATCCTTTGACCTCCAGAATATCATATTCCAAGACCTTCACTCCCTCAGTGTAGAAGCTACCAGATCCTGTGTCATATTGATTGTGTTTTCATAATATTCAAATTGTTACTTCCTGGCTGCTTGTAATATTTTCTCCTTGTTCTGGGAACTCCAGAACCTGGCTATAATATTTCTAGGAGTTTTCTTTTTGGTATATTTTTCAGTAAGTGATTGGTATATTCCTTCAACCTCTATTTTGCCCTCTGGTTCTAAAACATCAGGGCAATTTTCCTTGAGAATTTCTTGAAGGATGATTTCTAGGTTCTTTTTTTGATCATGGCTTTCAGGTAGTCCAATTATTTTTAAATTATCTCTACTGGATCTATTTTCCAGGTCAGTGGTTTTCCCAATGAGATATTTCACATTGCTTTCTATTTTTTCATTTGTTTGGATCTGTTTAATAGTACCTTGATTTCTCATAAAGTCACTAGCTTCCATTTGCCCCAATCTAATTCTGAAGGAATGATTCTTTTCAGTGAGCTTTTGAGATTCTTTTTCCATCTGGCAAATTTGGCTTTTTAAGGCATTCTCCTCATTGGCTTATTGAGCCCCTTTTGCTATTTGAGTTAGTCTATTTTTTAAGGTGTTATTTTCTTCAGTCAGGTTGTTGACTCATTTCATAATTTTCTTGCATAATTCTCATTTCTCTTCCCAATTTTTCCTCCAGTTATCTTATTTGGTTTTCAAAATCCTTCTTAAGCTCCTCTATGGCCTATAACCAGCTCATATTTTTCTTGGAAGCTTTTGGTGCAGGAATTCTGACTTTGCTATCTACCTCCTGTTTTATGCTGTGATCTTTTTTGTCCCCAAAAAAGGAATCCAAAGTTGGATTGCTCTGCTTGCTTTGCTTGCTTTGCTTCCTTTGCTTCCTTTGCTTTCCATGACGCCTCTCAATTACTTGAATTTTGAGCTTTTTGCCACAGTAGAACTCTGCTACCAGGGAGGGGAGCTTTGTCCCAATCACTGGGGTTGGGTTTTCTCAGCTGCTGGAGCTATTAGTTGGGTGCCCTCTCTGATGCCTCCACACACTCTGGCAAACTGGTCACAAACCCCAGGACCTCTACCCTAGACAGCAATTCAGATCCAAGCAGCTTAAACCAAGAACAATTACCTCTCAGACTTTTTGCTTGGTCCCCCTACAATCTGCAAGCTAGGAGCTCTGAAGCAGCCATGCCTCAGCCACTTCTCCCTCCAGGGAGGAAAGGCTGGACCGTATTCCCGGACTCCCGGTTCCCACAGTCCACACAGCACTGACCTCTTACATTGTCCTTAGCATCTATGGGTTGATAATCCTGGAAACCACCACAGCTGCTGGTGTTCTGAAGTCCCTCCACCCAGTGGATAGTTGTGGCTGCCCTGAGGCTAAAACCTCTGGCTCATGTGAAGCTGGGCTCAGCTCCCAAAGTGCTGTGCTGGCCCCTTTCTGCCGGCCTGCTGGGCTGTCTTTAGTGGTAGGTTAGCTTCTCTCTGTCATTTTGTGGGTTTGTTTAGAGTAATTTTTCACATGAATTGGAGGAGGTGGAAGTGGGAGCCCCACGGAAGTCTTGTTTCTACTCTGCCATCTTGGCTCTGCTCAGGAATTAATTTAAAAAAATTAAATTCATTTTAAAAAAGGGTTTTAAGGCTCAAAGATAGATTTATCCACAACCCACTTGAAAATGAGTGTAATAGTGCATATGCTACCTAGCTCACAAGGTTGCTGGGAAGAAAGGGTTTGGTGCATCTTAGAGTGCTATATAAATGTGGACTATTATAGATTTAGAGCTGGAAGGGGCCTTAGAGGTCTTCTATTTCAAATCACTCATTTTGCAAATGAGGAAAATGAGTCCCAGAGTAATTAAGTGACTTCACCAAGGTCACACAGGTATTCAGTAGCAGAGTTAGGATTCTAACCCAAGGCCATCTAGTTAAATTGATCTTCCTAAACTTCAGCTTTGATCATATCACTCCCCTACTGAATCAACTGAAATAGTTCCTTATTACCTCCAGTATCCAATATAAAATCCTCTCTTTGACTTCTAAATCCCCCTATTTATTGTCTCGAACTTCTTCCTCCTTATACCAGTGACACTGATCCCTTTGCCCCTTTCACACTAAACACTCTATGTCCCAACTCCAACACTGGACATCATTACTGATTCTCCACCTCCTGGATTCCTTCAAGTCTCAGCCAAAATCTCACTTTCTGCAAGGAGACTTTCCCAATTCTCCTTAGAGCTAGTGCTTCCCCTCTGTTGTTTATCTTTAATATATCTTGAATCTCTTGCTTGTATATACTTGTTTGCATGTTTTCTCCCCCAAGCTCACAGGGTGGTTGCGTTTTTTTTTTACCTTTCTTTATGTTGCCAGTGCTTAGCACAGTGCTTGGCACACAATAAGCATTATACAAATATTTGCTGACCAAGTCATCTGCTTCTAAAGTCAGCATTCTTTCTACTATACTACATTGCCTCTCAAAACCTGACCCTCCATCTTGTTATTAAGAGCAACACTCTTTATGGACTTCCCATCAAGAGCCCGTTTCCTTTGCCTTAACTCACAATAATAAATCTTGCATTTATACAGCGCTTTAAGGTTTGCAAAGAACTTTGCCTGTTATTTCATCTGATTTGCACAAGAACCCTGTGAAGTAGGTTCTATTATTACCCCTATTATACAGATGAGAAAACTGAAGCTTGCAGGTTCAGTGACTTGTGACCAGTCTCATACAGATATTAAGTGTAGGACTTTCACTCAAGTCTTCCTGACTCCAAGTGCAGTGTTCTACTGGGCCCCATCACGCCCCTTAGGCCCTCACAGTGCTGAGAAAGATAGAACCTTCAAGATATCAACTCTGCTCATGTCCTAAGTTAGGTTTTTTCAGGGAAGTGGTTTCTCTCGGAATCCCATCATGTAATTTTATAATATCAGAAGTATTTTAAGAATTTAGTAATCCAAATTTTACTAACAACAAAGGTAAGGCCTTGTTTCACAGACTCTCATGAGTTAAAAAATCCAAAGCCATGCTGTCAGATGGAGCCCTGCCTATCTTTAACCCAGAAAAGATGCAGGCTCCTTCGAGGCCACAAAAATAAGGGTTTTGTTACAAATCCTCAATGGTGCCATAATAGCAGATTGAGACATATGGTAGCATATCAGCAACTCTAACAACTGGCCTGCAAATGTACCCTATCCTCCTCTTGAAAAACATGACTTAAAAAGCTTTAGTTTTATAACTTATCAAAAAAAAAAAGACATTCTAGTATTATTACCATGAAGTTGAACATCAGAAACACATCCCTTTATGTCTCTTAGCTGCATAAACTACAAAGTTGAGTTATAGCTCTGTTTCTTTTCACTTAGAAGCAGCAATAGTGTTAAATCCACAAGATCTCCCAAAATAACCTGAATTTTAGCCATTAAGAATTTCAGAATTCTAACCTCCAGACTCAACACTGTGGCAGGCTGGTGTCATTTACTGTTGAAGGATATATTGCTACAACAGTTCAGAGTGAACACAGACTTTTGTCAAAGGCCTGTCATTTCTTATAACTGGAAAAATCAGATTGTGCTGTGGTTAATCCATCTAGCCCTTGGCTCTGCAGATGTGCATTGATGCCTATCATATAAAAGCAACCATGTTTCCAACCAAGTAAGTCCTGGTAAAAAGCACTGGTTCTAGTAGGTAAAAAGCAAAGAACTGTCTTTTAATGTCTTTTTGCTATTTTGTTTTACAATAAAGTAAGAAGTTTTCTTTTAATCTTCAGATTTCCGTAAAGATTTCAACATATATTCTTGGTTTTGTTTTGTTTTGTTTTTTGCTTTTTGGAGGGCAATTGAGGTTAAGTGACTTGCCCAAGGTCACATGGCTAATTTTTGTGTTAAGTGTCTGAGGCCGGATTTGAACTCGGGTCCTACTGACTCCAGGGTTGGTGCTCTATTCACCACACCACCTAGCTGCCCCTCAACATATATTCTTAGTAAATAATGGAACACAGTTTGCTTACTTTTGATCCCTCTTAGCTTCATTTTCTATTCCCCCCCCAAGGGAGGAATGTGCCCCCAAGGGCACATGATAAATATTACACCAAGTTCTTCCAGTAAATAGATTGCTCCCAGTTTGGGAACAAAAAAAAGAGACACTAAAAGAGGATAATATGGTGCCCTGAAGCAGTAATTTAGTAAAGAGCTGTGTAATCAAGCTCCAAAATAATGAAGACACCTGCAAGGAATTCTGTGACATCATTCCAGCTGCCAACTTAGTAAAGAATTCTTCTGGCAGGTTGCAAGGAGGATAGTCAGGGGACAGCTCTCCATAATTCATATAGTTGTAAAGTTGAAAGGGGCCTTAGAAGTCATTTAGTCCCTCCTCTCATTTTGCAAATGAGGATTCTGAGACCCAGAGAGACAGTATCTTGCCCAAGGTCACCCATTCAGCAATGTTTAAACCAAGACTATAACCTATTTGCTCAATTCCCAGTATTCACTTATGATGCAACATTGGCTCTCCCATAGCGAAGGAGCTATAGTTGTACTCTTAAGAATGACTAATGTTTTTTTTAAGATCATAAAGGAAGAAACATGGAGGGGTCTGCTGTGTTCCAAAGGTGGCAAGTATAAGAAAGAAGCCAAAAAAGGAAAGAGCCAGCATGACATACTGGCGTGGTATCCCACTTAAACAGAAAATGGAGCTACTAAACCATGCAGAAGTGTCCTTGGAAATCACATATTGACTTAGTTTTAAGATATACTATTGTTTATATTTTATTGTATTTCTATTATATTGACTATTTCCCAACTATTTTCCAACACTTGGAAGTTTTGGGGGCTGCATGCAGATCACATGTTTGACACCTTGGACTCAGGAAGTCCTGTGCTCAAATTCCATTCTAGACAAATTACTAGCTATATGATCCTGGGCAATTCACTTAACCTCACTGAGCCTCAGTTTCCTCATTTGCAAAATTAGGTGGTTAGACTTGGTGACTCCTAAGATCCCTTGTAGCTCTAAATTACAATCCTCAGGTAGTAGGACTGAAGGAAACCTGCTTTTTCACCTCTCTCCTATCTCTTATCTCCTCTGTACTCCCATTTCTTTTTTTTTCCTTTTTTTCTTTTTGGAGGGGCAATTGGGGTTAAGTGACTTGCCCAAGGTCACATGGCTAGTAAGTGTTAAGTGTCTGAGACCAGATTTGAACTCAGGTCCTGTGGCAGCAAGCACCCCAAGCGTCCTCAGTGTTTGCTGCCAACACAGGTTCTTAGATCTGCTTTGTTAAAGGAAAGCAACTCAAAATGGGTTAACAAGCTTACTTTAATCAGTCAGACATATATCCTTTACCTTGTTCAGGGGAAAAAGGTCAGCACCCTGAACTTCAAAGTATACAGGCAGAATTATCAAGACAGAAACAGACCAAGTAGACAGCTTCCCAAACTGTCCAACCATTACATCCATACCAAATCAACATCTGAGTTTTTCAAAGCCGGGGGACACTGGACAACGGCTTCCCAGAATCCAGATCAAATCACAGAACACTTCTCAAAGTGAGCCCCAAAACAAAGCTACACATCAGGGCTTATATAGCCTTCTCCTGGCTCAGAGAATGTAACAACCTTATTGACTCACTGGCCAATTAAGCAGTATCTACTGAAAAACAAGCTTCCCACCCCAGGCTCCAGGTGCACTTTAGCCTAGGGGCAGGGAAGATCTTTAAAATTTACATTCCCATTACAGGTCCTCCTGACCCTAGGGCTGGTGTTTTATTCACTATGCCACCAAGCTGCCTTTGTACTCCCATTTCTTATCCTACCATCACAGATTCAGAGGTGGAAGGGAACTTATAAGTCACTCAATCTACCCACTTCTCTCATTTTCTTTCTTTTTTTTTGCCTTTTGGAGGGCAGTTAGGGTTAAGTAACTTGCCCAAAGTTACACAGCTAGTTTTTTGTGTTAAGTGTCTGAGGCTGGATCTGAACTCAGGTCCTCCTGACTCTGGGGCCAGCTCTTTACTCACTGCACCACCTAGTTGCCCCCTTCTCTCATTTTCTAAATGAGGAAAAGTAGGCTCAAAGAATAAATGACTTGTCAAAGGTCACACAGGGAATAAGTGCCAGACTCAAGATTTGAACACAGGTCTTCTATCTCCAGAGCCAGTACTCTTTCAGGACAAACATTTGGGGTATCTGCTGTGTTCAAGACTCTATTCTAGATGCAAGAAATATGAAAATGGGAGATGAGGAAGAGATTTTGTCACACAATCTATGTAGAATAATAGATCTAGTCTTACTTGATTTACATGCCCTATAAGGATTTTAGGGCCATTGTACATGGCTTAAGCCCTAAGGATTCCTAAATAACTGTTTATATTATTAGAAGAAACAAAACTAAATGAGCTAAGCCTCAGGCAGTGGGATTTTTGTTTTAAGGGGGTGAGGAGAGAAATCCAGTCTACTATCTAACAGTGCTATAGTGGTGACCCTAAGCTCTCAAAGGCTTTTCTTCAAACTCTGGCAAGTTCTATTAAGGCAAAAAGACTTAAAGTCCAGCCCTGGTGACAGATTTTATGCCCTACCACCCAAAGGGTCAGATTTGCTAAGTTCAGAAATGCTCATTGCCATAGGGTTATATAGTTGAGGAGATACATACAGCTGATTTACCTATTTTCAGGATCAGATTGCACAGTATAATGAACACACACCATATTAGAATTAGTATAACATTTATTCTATCTATACACAAGGACAATATAAAGCAAGATTAAAGAAATATAGGACTATACATATAAAGATAAAGCCTACTAGAATAATAGACATATTTACATACATCGCCAAATTGGAGGAACACCTACATCTGGTCATGTGGCTGGGGAGTCCAGGTTCATCCTCCAGAGTCCTGATTGGGAAAAGGTCCTGGGCAAAGCGTGCTCCCCACAGGTGAACTCCAAAGAGTAGGGTGACCTCTCCAGGTTACATCCCATTTTAGACAAAACAGGCATCGGATCAATTAATCAGCTTGTTGCCAGAGCCTTACATGACTTAGAGTAATAAACAGCAATGGCTGTGTTGCAATTCTGGACCAGGCTCGAGTCCAAAGAAGCAAAACATTCCTGACTGATATAGCAAAATGTCTATGTTCAAGAGGACCCAGGATGGATTCCATTTGTTCCTAGAAGGGAGGCCAATACTTTCAGGAAGAGGAATCAGCCAAGGGCAGGTTGAACTTTTAGTCCTGGAAACCAGGACAAGGTGACTTTTTAGTCCTGTGAACTCAACCCCTGTTCCAAGGAGACAGCACAACATATGTATTCACATAGGCCTCTAAATGTACAGGGAAGGTCTTTAATATTTCATTAACCCTTGAAGGGCTGACCACCAAGTGATGAATTCTTGAGATCACAACAACTAAGGCAGATGTGGGTACATATCACAGTCTCTATACTTGAAGCATTAAAATTACAGGTTCATTCACTCACTTCCAGGGAACATTATTCCCTTCGTGATAGGATACCAGGGTTAGCCCAAGAAGATTGATAGTGTCTTACAAGGCAAATTAATATCTGGCCACAGCAGGAACTGATACTAGTGACAGCTGTGGTGTAAGGGGGATCCACAAGCCAATGTTCATGGTTTGTTGGGTATTGTCTCCTTTTTCCTTTGCCAGTTTTGAGTGTCTTAATATGGCACCTTCATTCTATACACATGGATGTGCAGAAGGGAGTGAGATGTGGAATAGGTTGTGGCTATTCCTTCCATATGGTTCTGTTAACCACCAATTTCTGCCTTGACTCATTTACTCACCCCACAAAGTATGGAGACTAAAAGTACTTAACAATTGAGTCTGCATTGTTAACTACATAGAGTGGTGTGGAGTCCAGCTTCATCTGACTGTGATGCCTCAGCTGTCTAGCACCCCAAGGACAGCATTTTTCCCTTTCCAAGTTCTTTCTGCTTTGTTACCTTTCTAGATCCTGTCCATTTGTATTCATTCCAAGCTGACCTCTTCTATCTTCAACATTTGAATTAGGTCCCTCCTCAGCTTCTACAAAGGTTCAAACTGAATTTTACAACTGAACTCCTCAAATGATAACAAAGGTGTCTAACTTCTTTTGAACTAAAAGTATGTCCTTTATCTCTAATTCTCCTTTGCCTCCTGACCGAAAGTAGCTTTCTTAGGAAGCTGAGTGGAGTGCTAGGGTTGGAGTCAGGAACATCTAGGTCTCAACACAGGCTCTGATATTTAGCAGCTTGTAAATATGAAGCTTCACTTCCTGGACCCTCCCTTTCCTCATCCATAAAATGAAAAGAATATTTGAAAAGCAGTTCTTTCAAACTCAATTAGAAACTGCCACATCTTGACTTAGAAAACCACAAATTTATATTATCTATGTTGTATTGTATTTTTATTTATTTTGTTAAACTTGTTAAAATTATTCAACAAATTGTAATGCTAAACAATTTTGTTAAATTGTTTCCCAATGACATTTAAACCTCATTCCTGCAGCACATAGGAGTTGTGAGTTTGATACCTCCACAGTAGAAAGTCTACCTTTCAGGGTAGTTGTTAAGACTCAAATGAGATCATTTATATAAATTGCTTTGTTAACGTTAACACACTATAGGAACTAGTTATTATTGATTACTCATTAACAATGTCCTCTAAACCAGAAGCTATGCACTCAAGTCAAACAAATGGCACCATATAGTCAAGCATTGTGAAATGAACAATTCAAGACAAAGGAATGTATCATGCAAGGTAAGGTGGTTTTCTTTTTTAAAGGCTGGATTTGTAGCCCCCAAAAAGATCAGATGTACTCAATTTACTTTTGGAACTGATCATACCTCTAGGCACACATCATTTTTACCCAATTTCTTTTCTCAAACATATTTAAAATCACTGGTCACTCTTAAAAGACATCTTGAAATCTTAAATTCACTTAGTGATTCTTTGTTCCTGAGAAACACATAAACTTGAAAGAACCCTGTTCCCTACCTGGTGAACTGTTTATTTCCAAAACTGATGACATGGCAAAGATGAAGGCAAAGATCATTATGAAAAGGTGCAGCTGGGCTGAGACACTCTTACTTAAGTTAAAGACATTTGTAAACTAAGACCTCTCAGCTCATTCATGCAAAAACTGCTATGGCATGATCTCTGCTTAATGCAAGCAAACACAATGAATCAGGAAGAACACACATAGAGAAGAAAAAAGTTGTATTTCTATACCCAATGGACAACTGCTTCAAGAAAGATTTCCAGCTGAAAACTGATCTGTCAGAATGAACTATTGTTCAACAGATGGGCATAATATGCATATAATTCAATGCTTCCACATCTGTATCTCTGAATATTACTGATGTTTTTTCTACCACCATCTTTACTCTTCCCCACAACCCACAGGCTTCCCTCCACTTTTTGTGTTCTCAGAGACCTGTATGGATGTATCTGAGTGTTTACTCTCTCTCATTCTCAGGTTTTCTCTACATTAACAATTTTCACATGACAGAAGAGGACACGAGGAAAAGCACTTGGAAAAATATGTTAAACTACAACAGAACTATAGAGTCTTGAGATTATTTAGACATAAAACCATACTGATTATTCATATATTAAATCATATACAAAATAGACTTAAAATTACAGTAATATTTGACCCATCATCATCGACTAGTTTCACCAAAAAAAATGGTTATGTAATGCTATGTTAATGTGTTATGAGAACAGGATTTGATGAATAATGATGAATTGGATTTACAACTTTATGGTAGGTTCGGATTATAGTATATTAACAATGTTATCAAGAAGTCACATGGGTCAGGGCAATATTATGAGGTCTATATTGGTAGTACATATTTGCAAGAATGTTTAAAGAATGTATATTTTAAACTGAGTGATGTCCCACATATTATAGGGGGAATCTAAAACACTGAAGTCTGAACTTCATTTTAAAAAATGAAGGGATTCCCTAAAGTGGAGGGATGAAGGGAGTGTATTCTAAGCATGTGAGATTGCTAGTGCAATGGCAAAAAGGACATGAAGCTAGCACTGAGGGGTGAAGGTACTGAAGGTCATAATGAAGGACAAAAAAAAGTTTAGAAGTGAGACACATGGAGATATAGAAAAATAAGGTATTATGTATGGTTAGGAGAATTTCAGAGTTCTTGATCATGGAAGTAGATGTGGGTGAAGATGAAATTAAAGGATTAATTGTCCTTTTTTGAGGATAAGTAATATGAAGGTGAAAGTCATGGGAGTAGAAGAGGCAGAGGAGGGCAAGGATTTACTACCTTCATTTCTTCTCCATTCAGGAAACAATACTGCTACACTCCGGTCATCATTTTTAGATAATTTCCTTTTTCATCTAAATCTATTCTAGACTAGTGCCCCACTAGAAGAAGATAAATGGTAAATGGTAAATGATAAATGTGCAGACACAGCAAATGGCAAAGAATTCTCGACAATCCAATCATGACTCATGCATATTAAAATTTTAATCCTAAAACCATTGCCCCCAGCCATTCAAAACATGCTTTGGCTGCCACCCTGTACCATTAGTAACCCTGTGGCAAAGCAAAACATAAATGATAACAATAAATATCCTATTAAAATAAAGTCATCGTTTATTCCAAAGTGAATTTCAAAATGACTTTGGTATTGCCTAGTGTTTTGAATTATTGATCCCACTGTTCTTCAATTAGCATGGACTAGCACTTAATTATATGCATAGCTGACTTTGTTTTTGTCTACAGGTGACAAAAGTTTTGTGTGTATGTATTTTCTTCAGTGAGCTTTTGCTCCTCTGTAATGGCAAGCAAAGCAGGTCTTTTTGCTGTTTTTCTGCATTGAGTTTTAGCCAATCAAGTACCTTTGATTGAGCCTCACCTTTGCTTGAATTAAGAGTCTTTGACTGAATTAAAAATTTTTGATTGGAAACAATAGAATGGAATTGGAATGGGAATCTGAAGATATTCCCTGCCCTTAATAGGCTGAATGTAATCACATGGAGCCTATGGTGGGAGGAGCTGGCCAAAAGGGTGGAATAGGAAGGGTAGAGCAGGAAGTAACAGAGTAGAGCACAAGATGAGCTGAGAGAGAGAATGTTTGTGACACTAGTGCTCTGTCTGTTGATTTGTGTTACTTTTCCAGAAAATATCCCTGTCTGTTGATCTGTGTTGATTTCTCAGACAGAAAGTGAATTGAGATGATAGTGCTGGTAATGTGTGTAAGTATTTTTGTAGTTCTGTTAAACTTTGTCTTCCTAGAAACAGAAGCTGCAGGCAGGAGCCCTTAGAGCCTGCTGTCATTTAGGAGCAGGAAGAGCTTGGAGTGCAGCAGTCCCTGTGAGCTGAGACAAGGAACAGGAACAGAGAGCTGCCTATGTGTGAAGCCAGGTGAGAACTGGGAACACTCAACCCACAGAGGAAGAGTGAGCCATGGGAGTCAACCTTGAGTCAAGATGAAAGAGGACTTGAAAGAGGATTTTCTGCTACCCGTTAAGGATGTGTTATGCTAGGGAAACTCTGGTCTGGGACCCCCTGACTTTGGGGGTGCAATAATATATGCTATGTGGGGATTCTGAGGAATGTTATAAGATATACTGAATGATATGTTTTGTTTAAGACTATGTGGCCGCCTTAGTAATATGTTATGTTGTTGTGAAAGTTATGCTTTCCTTTACTAAACAATGTTTAGTTCTAAATAAATAGAATTCATTATACTATTCAATTAGACCCTTAAAATTATTCACAGCAGCAGTCCTCAGGAGAGTTGCCATGATTGGCTTTACATCTGCCTTTTCCATTTGTCCTATTCTGCTTTTTAAGACATTCATCTCCTTACTGGCTTTTTGGACCTCTTTTGCTATTTGGGTTAGTCTATTTTTTTTTTTGCTTTTTTTGGAGGGGAAAAGGGAGGGCAATTGAGGTTAAGTGACTTGCCCAGGGTTATACGACTAGTAAGTGTTAAGTGAATGAAGCCAGATTTGAACTCAGGTCCTCCTGACTCCAGAGCCAGTGCTCTCTTCATTGCGCCACCTAGCTTCCCCATTAGTCTAATTTTAAGGTGTTATTTTCCTCACTATTTGGGGGGGAGTCTCCTTTAGCAAGGTGTTTACTCATTTTTCATGATCTTGCATCACTCTGATTTCTCTTCCCAATTTTTCCTCTGCTTCTCTTACTTGATTTTCAAAATCCTTTTTGAGCTCTTCCATGACCTGTGATCAGGTCATATTTTTCTTGGAAGCTTTTGATGTAGGAGTTTTGACTTTGTTGTCTTCTTCTGGTTGTATGCTTTGATATTCTTTGTCACCAAAGTAAGATTCTATAGCCTGAGGTTTTTTATACTGTTTGCTCATCTTCCCAGTCAAATACTTGACTTTCTAACTCTTTGTTGGGGAAGGACTCTGATTCCAGTGGGTGTGGGGTTGGTGGTGGGTGTATTGTCCCAGGCATCTGGGATTTTGTATTACTCATTCAATCCCCTACCATCAGTGGGTCAGGATCTTCAGAAGCAGCTACACCTGCTGCTGCTGCCACCACCATTGCTACCACCTCCTTCACCCCAGGGCTACATAAAGACTATGCTCCTCTCTCACCTAGGTCCAACAGAGTTTTCCCACTGATATTCTAGTTGTCTTTGACATTTGTGGATTGAGAAGTCTGGAAACCACCACCAGTCTGGAAACCTTCCAGTGATTCAGTGCCCTGAGGCTTGCTCCATCCCTGTCTGTACCAGCATGGCCCATGCCATACTGTACTCCGCTACCAGCCTGGTGTGATAGACCTTTCCTATGGACCTTCTAGGCTGTCTTGGGCTGGAGATTTGTTTCACTCCATCATTTTGTGGGTTCTGCAGTTCTAGAATTTGTTTAGAGTCATTTTTACAGGTATTTGGAGAGGCATGAGGGACATCTCAAGCAAGCCCCTGCTTTTACTCTGCCATCTTGGCTCCCTGGCATGGGGCATCTTAATGACTGTAGGAAGGATTGGGATATATATTTATTTTAATCTCACCAACACAGTGTCTCCTACTATTTCACTATAATAAGCACATCTTCTTTGTTTCTAGAGAGAAATCTTTTAAATGGATGAATGAGTTAATAAATGACTAGATGGACGGGTGAATGTGTAACATGTTCCACCTCATATTCCTAAGACTAGGCATACAACATCTGCCTCTCAAGGTTCTTGTACATCCTGAGGGATTTGGGAACAACGTTATTGACCTAGTCCTGAGCCCCCTCTAGCTGTCATCCCACCATTGTTAGGCACCAATGACTAGCATCCCAGTTCCATTTAATCACTTAATATCAGTTAACTTTTACAATATTAAAAAATATAAAGAACAAATGTACAATAATTTCCTTCCATTACCTCGGGGACAGGTGCTTAATTTAGTTCCTACATAACATAGGTCCTACCAAATTTATGTCCAGATGTGATTTGACTGCAGGATGAATCCTTCTATCAGCTTCCTCTGGCCTGAGTCCATAAGGTTACTCCTTGCTCCTCACTTTATCTAGGCCCCAAATACTGGGTTGCAAATGGTTATAAAACCTACACTCTGTAATGCCAGGATACCATTGTGCCCTCCTAACCTTAACTCATGAGATAAGAGACTTCATTCTCTTCACCTAAACAGAAAAGAACAAATGCAGAG
The DNA here is from genome assembly GCF_028583685.1 of Petaurus breviceps papuanus. Lineage (NCBI taxonomy): Eukaryota > Metazoa > Chordata > Mammalia > Diprotodontia > Petauridae > Petaurus > Petaurus breviceps. The sequence continues at coordinate 68,570,650 of NW_027185655.1, forward strand.
GTAACAAACAAAGAAGACCCTTTCCCAAGGCCATGTGGCCTCAGAAGGGAGAAGACCCCAAGGCTTCTTTTCTCACACATTGTATCTTACCAGATGCTGTGAGTGAAGGATTCAATCAGATCCCCCAAAAGCACATCTGAAGAGAATTAAGTGAAAAACTCAGACCAAAGCTGACTTGGCTTTTTTTTTTAAGATTCCCCTAGTTTCATAGGCAATTAAAAAAAGGATTCTTCTTAACCTTGTGCTTAGCAGACCAGAACCAGTTACAGAATGTATATGTATGTCCCATGGTCTCTATAAGGCATTTCCATCCCACCTTTTCATCACTCCCCCAGAAGTAGGTTCTTCAATCTCTCCACTTGGAGAGATGCCATCTGAGGCAATCTCTGAATCCCTGTTACAAATGAAAATGAGCCAGTGAATTTTAAAAACAACGATATCTATTAAACCTCTTTACATGCCAAGCACTACACTAAATTCAAGGGATAAAAATACAAAATAAAAAGTGTCTGCCCTCAAATAGGAGTGATTGTACACACAGGGGAGTGGTAGTTAGGGAGGTACAATAGGAAAGCAAATTGAAAGACTCCTTCCAGAAACATGGCAGAGTTGATTATTGATCATGGTTCGAGAACTGGAAGGGTTGGAGGCAGAGGATAAGTGGTTGTTGAAAAGATGGCCAGTGGATAGGGAATGGAGAGAAACTTAGTTGGAATCTGCCTGAAACAGTGAGCTTGGTGAAGCAATCGCCAATTAGGACAGCAATCTCTCAAGAAGTTTCAGATAAAGACTATCTTCATGTATGTATGTGTGTGCATTTGTGTAAGTATATGCCAAGCACAATGCTAGGGAATAGCTCTATAGATTTATGTGTGTGTATGTACATACATACATACACATATCCCATATAACTGATCCCTGAAGAATGTGTCAAATGCTGCAGAAAAGTCAGTCAGTCAGTCAACAAGAACTTATTAAATATTTTCAAATATTTGCAATACCAGGAACTAAGCTAAGAAATGGGGATACAAAAAAAGGCAAAAATACTGTCCCAGTTCTCAAACTGATAGAGTTCTGGGCTTGGAGTCAGGAAAACCTGAGTTCAAATCCAGCCTCAGATACTTACCACATTTGTGACCGCCCCCCCCCCCAAGTGACTTAACTCTGTTTGTCTCAGTTCCTCACCTGCAAAATGATCTAGAGAAGGAAATGGCAAACTGCTCTAGTATCTTTTCCAAGAAAACCCCAAATGGGGTCAAAAAGAATAGGATATGACTGAACAAGTCTCCAAGGGTACACAGTCTATCTAATGGGGAAGACAACACACAAACAACTATGTAAATGCAAATATAAACACTGTAAGTGGAAGGTAACCTCAGAGGGAGGTACAGGGGAGTTGGAGTTGGTTGGGAAGAGGAGGATTAGGGATGGGGAAAGAACAAGGAAAGGCCCCTTGCAGAAGATGGAATTTGAGAGGACTCTTAAAGGAAGCCAGGAGTCAGGGAAGAGAAAAGAGAACATTCCAGGCATGGAGTTGAGACCAGGAGGAAATATCTTCTGTTTGTGTCCCCAAAGGGATCTCATATGTTTATAACTATGTGGTCAAGCTATAACCAAAGCAGGTTAATCTATGATGGTGCCTTCTCCGAGGAGCATGGAAAACTTTAGTTCCTGTAGGGGGTCCTTGGTGGATCATAAGACCCTCCAAACTACTCTGAAGCTTGTAGAGATTCATAGGGTCATAGTTTGACAATCCACCTAGTCCAAAGCACCCTGGGTAGGCTTTACTGAGTTAAGGGATACTGAATATTGTGAGATCATAATATCTAATACAGAAAATTGGCAGAAGACAAATTTTGGCAGTGTCCTGTGGGTACATCCACATGAGCTTGATGAAAGAAAATACGTGGTGATCATGAAGAGGGTGATGACAATTCTGGATTCACTTCATTGAGTCATCTGCTTTTGCTTATACTCCATTGAACATCTGCTATGTATTTAGCAGGACTGATTAGTAGCTTCAGTCATATTTAAGCAGGTGAATGTATATGCCCAAGTATACATTAGAAAAGAGAAAAAAATTTAAGTAGGACACATAAGGCTGCTGGTAAAGGCTGAGGCATCACTTGTATTAAAAACAAAAGTATTGTTAGCACATATCACCCTTTTAAAAAGTATAACAAAATCCTCCTTACTTACACCTACCACCTTCTTGTCTATCTGGACCCCTACTGCCAATGTTAGGTGACCAAAATGGGGATAGAGTTCCTGAATACTACTGCTAAAATAAACACTATTCTGAGGAGGTGAGGGAAGCCCTCTGTGGTCTTCTTCAGTCTTTTTCCTTAACAACTATGCACATATACAGACTGAAGCCAATCCGCCGCCATTATAGAAATATTGATTTATCAGATGAACAATTAGCTAGCTATCTTCAGTGAAACTGTCTAAAAAATGCAGTATGGGGGAAGGTAGGTGGTGCAGTGAATATAGCACCGACCCTGGAGTCAGGAGGACCTGAGTTCAAATCCCATCTCAGACATTTACTTACTAGCTGTGTGACCTTGGGAAAGTCACTTATCCCCAATTGCCCTGCCTTGCCCCCTCCAAAAAGAAAAAAAAAACCAAACATAGTATGGTTAAAGAAGTGTGGTTCTTCAGGGCAAGATTCAAGGATAAATACAAAAGAGGTAGGGGACATAGCAAGAGAGAAAAAGATGCCAGGAAACAAACCCTCTGGTCATGGAAGAGGGCAGAAAGTGCACATAGGCAGCCAGTCTTAAAAGGGGCACTCAATGAGAGACCCTAAGCATTCCAGGACAAACATCAAAAGCAAAGCTGGTAGCCCTGAACAATTTCAATCTATCTTCCAAGAGAAGGAGAAGTGATAAGAGGAAGGAGAATTCTGAAAAGAAAATCTTTTCCTGCCTCACAATTTAGGTTAAAGTTTTTGTCTTGATTATGTTCAATGTTACAACAAATATTAGTGATACTTAAAGCCATAGTATTTGGTTTTTTCTTGCAAATTGTCCCCCTTAGATCCACAAAAAAAGTAGAAAAAAAGAATTATATGAAACCTTCTAAGTCTATAAAATGTTGATCAAACACTGGCCCATTTTTCTTTCCTCCTTTTTCTGCATTAATTTTTAAGATTTGGGTTTTTTTTTTGAAGTTTTGGTCAGCGATGCATTAACTGTTACACTAACAAGTGTTAATGTAGTTCCTGTCTTTCCCCCTAAGGGTTATAAAACTGCAAAGCTTTTAGGATTTAAGGCCTGGATATAAATATTGGACCCAGGTGTTTCTAAAGAACTTTCCACAATCTGAAATTATATGGGCCTTGCCTAGTACTAGCTAAATGTCTTGAGTAGAGGCCATGTTTGTATTAAGTTGAACTGCCTTCAGAATGAATCCATAAAATAAAACAAAGCCTCCTGACATATTTACTTTCAGGATGATTTTCATCCCATGAACTTTGTAATCATATTTGAAAATCCAGCTGTAGAAAGGTTATGTGTCTAGTGATAAATGATTTCTGTGGATTCTCTAGATCACAAAATTGAGCTGAAAGAAAATGAGGAAAAACTCCAGTCCCATGTTATGATAATTCAACCCTTTGTTTATTAGAATCCAGAAGGAGTAGTTCAATTTTGGTTGCTAAGGGTATTATGGTCCATTTTGATGCTGATTAGCAGATAAGGACTAGCTTCCAAAGGTTTTCTGGTGGTACCACAAAAAGTCACTTGATTTTTCCATCCATCCAGCAAAAGTCCTCTCCTTGCCTAGTGGTTCTATAAACAGAGAAGGCATGAAGCATTATTCCCCAAAATGAAGTGGAAAACTGCTAAGCTGCCAAGTCCAGTACAAATTCCCTCAGTAAACCTGTGCCGGCTATAATCAGCTTCTATTCTGAGATAGGCTCCAAACCTCACTGCCCTCCACTAGAAAAATTTGCCCTTTGTCATCTGAGTGATTGCTTCAATTAGCCAGCGAGCTGAGTTTGTGTTTCTAGACTAGAGTCCCAGGAAGGTAAGGGATTCATTGACATGCATCGAATCCATCTAATTAAGAAGAAAATTATCTTGCCTGCTCCAGGGACACTTGACTGGAGCCAAAGTGCATTCATGTGCTCAGTTTGAATGATCATCTCTCCAAATGAAAACCCACTCTGCTCACTGCTATGTTTACTTAGAACTGCTGAGCCCCAGACAATAAGTGGGTGTGATTAATGAATCTTTGGGTCTGAAACTGCAGGGCACTTCCAAACCTGAGATAGACAAGCTCTTACCAGCTTCCAGTCCCCAGGGCCATTATTTGGAAGAGGTTTTCAGCCTTGTGGTGATTCATAAAATATTAAAGGGAATTTTATTTAGAGGGAAATGACATGAAAAGCTTTACAAGTTATTGGTGCTAGGAGTCAGTAGATGACATGAATGAAGCCAAAGCATAAAACATATGTGATATGATTTCATGAAATTTACAGAATGGCTCTCTGTACTTCTGGCAGGATTGTTGTGTGTATGTTAAAAAAAATGAACAAATGCTATACTTGTTGGATTCCCTTTACCCCCATAAGTCAAAGGGTCATAGGAGTTGGAGTTGGAAGGAATCTTATAGATTATCCAGTACAACTCCTTATTTTTCTACATGAGGAAACTGAGTCCCAGAAAGATAAAGGAACTTGCCCAAGGTCACAAAAAAGTAGCAGTGAAGATTTGAACCCTGTTTCTCTTAACTCCAAATCTGGTGTTATTTCCACTGCAACCTGCAGTGATTTGGGAGTACAGGATAGAGTTCTGGACTTAGTACCAAGAGAACAGGATATAAATTCCTATTCTGATTCTTACTAGCTATGTAAGTACGTGCAAATCAGTTAAACTCACTCAGCCTTGGTTTCCTCAAGCTTAAAACAGGGATAATAATATTTGCGCATACTTTTCTCAGCGGATTGTTGTGAGATTCAAAAATAGATAAAGCAAGGGCCATCATTATGTAAATATCAGCTCTTATTAATCTCATCAAGAGGCAGCCTGGCATAGGGCATACAGGGCTTAACCTAGAAGTCAGGAAGACAAGGACTAAGGTCCTACCTTTGACCTCTACTGACTGTATAAACTGGGCAAATCTCTTAACTTTTTGGTGCCTTGGGCAACTCTCTAAGACTGTACATTACAGAGATTTGGATTAGTAATGGTAATTCCTCACCAGGAATTCCCCAAACCAAGGAAATTGTGGAGGGGCACTGTTTTTATAATGCCAGAGAAGTTCATCTGCTATTGTCCACTTTCCTCCTGCTCCTATAGAGCAAGGATCCTCTCTCCAGATCACCTTCCCTATTAAAACCTTTCCCACTTCCAAATCATCAACCTTGCTACACTGTCTATGTTTTGGTTCACCCTGGTTTGGGTATCAAGACAATATTTGCATCATAGATAGTATTTGGTAATATCTTTTCCTGTTTTTGCAAAGTGTTTGTGAATTTTTTGAATGTAGGTAGAATTTGCTCAAAAAATCCTTCTGGTTCTAATGTATTTGGGGGGGGGGTTCATTTATAGTATATTTAATTTTTTTCTTAGATTGAGTAATTCTCTATTTTTTATGTTAATCTGAGCATTTTATATTTTTTTAAAAAAAATACTCACAACCTATTGGTTTTACTAACATAGAGTTGAGCAAAATCAGCTCTAATAATTTTCTTTTTTATTCTATTGATTGTGAATTCTTTTTTGATTTTTGATAATATTAATCTAGTTTTCTTTTTTAAAAACAAATTAGCTAAATCATGTGTTATTCTGACTGTGACTTCATGATATTTGAATTGTTTCTTTCTGCCTGCTTATAATATTTTCTTCCTGACCTGGGAGCTCTGGAATTTGACTGTAATATTCCTGGGAGTTTTCACTTTGGGATTTCTGTCAGGAAGTGGTTGGTGAATTCTTTCCATTTCTTTTTTACCCTCTGGTTCTCAAATATCATCAAGGTAGTTTTCCTTAAGAATTTCTTGAAAGATCATGTCTAGGATCTTTTTTTTTTTAATCATGACTTGCAGGTAGTCCAAAAATTCTTAAATTATCTTTCCTGGATTTATTTTCCAGGTCAGTTGTTTTTCCAATGAGATATTTCACATTGTCTTCTATGTTTTCATTATTTTGATTTTTTAAATTGTTTTTGGATGTTTCATGAAGTCATTAGCTTCCATATGCCCACCCCTAATGTTTAAGAAATTATTTTCTTCAGTGAACTTTCATACCTCCTTTTCCATTTGGTTAATTCTACTTTTTATGCAGTTGGGTTTTTTTTCAGTGATTTTTTTTCCATCCTTTTCCATTTGGCCAATTCTACTTTTTAAGGTATTTTTCTCATCAGTGGATTTTTGTGCCTTTTTTTTTTACCATTTGGTCTATTCTATTTTTTAATATGTAATTTTTTTCAATATTTATTTTTGGTGCCTCCTTTAAAAACCTATTGACTTTTTTCTTGCATCACTTTCTTGCATCACTTGAATTTCTCTTCCCAGTTTTTCCTCTATCTCTCTTATTTGTTTTATTTTTTTTAATCCATTTTGAGTTCTTTCATTTTGGACCTGAGATCAATTCACATTTTTCCTTTGAGGCTTTGGATATAGCAGTTTTGACTTTGTGGTCTTATTCTGAGTTTGTGATTTGAACTTCCTTGTCACCATAGTAACTTTCTATGGAGAAGATCTTTTTTGTTGCTTGCTCATTTTTTCAGCCTTTATCTTTATGTAAAAATTGAGCTCTGCTCTTGAGGTATAGGATTTACTGTCTCAAGTTTCAGGAGTTTTCATGGGTTTTTTTGGAGCTAATTCTAGTGATGTGTCAGTTTTCAATTCTTCCAAGGTGGTATGATCCAAGGAGAAGTGTGCCTACTATTCTCCTGGTTTGTTCTTTGGTCTGTCAGTGACCATAAACACTCTTTTCTGCCCTGGAATTGTGACCAAAGTTCCCATTCCTTTTCAGCCTCAGGAATACAACCTGGGACTGGGACATGAATCTGCCTATGGGCAATGCAGCATAGTCCTGCCTCAAGTGCCAGCAAAGAGATTTCTGTAATCTTCTTTTGAACAATTGTCCAACCACCTTACCATTTGTGGGCTAAGAATTTCAGAAGCCATTTTGCTGCCACCAAGGGCTGCTGCTGGGGTGCTGGGGCACAGGCTGTGTGCTCCAATGCCACCCCAGAACAAAAACCTTTCCTGATAACCTTCTAAATTGCTTTGTGCTGGAAAATTGTTTTACTTCATTTTTTTTATGGATTCTGCTACTTAAGAATTTGTTTTGAGGTATTATTTAAAGTTCTTTGGAAGGGAATTTGGGAGGGTTCAGAAGAGTTCCTGTCTTTTCTTTGCCATCTTGGCTCCACACCGCACCCCCTCCCATGATTTATCTAACTCTTTCTTCCTCCAGAATTTATTTTTTTTTTAGTTTACAGCATTCATTTCCACAAGATTTTGAGTTACAAATTTTCTCCCCATCTTTCCACTACCCCCCCAAGATGTCAAGCATATTGAATATCCTTTTCTCCAGTCTGCCCTCTCTTATATCCTCCCTATCCTACCCATTACCCCTTTGCCCCTTACTTTCTTGTAGGGCAAGATGAATTTCTATATTCCATCACCTGTATATCTTGATTTATCTGACTCTTAAGGAGTATTTTGAGGTCCCAGCTGTTATAGATTTGTTACCTATCTGTCCCTCTGACTCATTCAATTTTTAAGTATTTAGTTACTATGCCATTCAGTGCTTATATATTAAGCTATTCATCACCCATGCCACCTTTCAGAAAGATGTAGTTTTCCTCTTCATTACTTTTAATTGTTATTTTTGCTGTTGCCTTGCCATATTGAAACACCCCCTTCCATGTCCCTGCTTTTTGAGTTCAGTTATAGCATAATATATTTTGCCCCAGCCCCTTATTTTAATTCTATGTTAGTTTTTACATTTCAAGTATACTCTTGTAAATAATAAATTGTTGCTTTCTACTCCATTCTACTATGCCCTTCCATTTCATGGGTGAGTTTTAATCCATTAATATTTACAGTTGCAATCATTAATTGGCAGCTAGGTGGTACAGTGGATAGAGTACCAGGTCTTGAGTCAAGAAGACTTGAGTCCAAGTTCATCCTGAGACACTTATTAGCTTTGTAACCCTGAGTACCCTGTTTGCCTCAGTTTCCTCATGTGTAAATTGGAGATTATAATAATCTTTCTAGGGTTGTTGTGAGTATCAAGTGATATAACAATTAATAAAGTGCTTAACATAGTGCCTGGTACATAGTAAACACCATATAAATGTTAGCTATTACAACTATTTTTATTCCCTTCATCTTATTGATCCCAAGACCTTTATATAGAAGAAGGTAGTGAAAAAGGAGTATAGTCAGCACCGTTGCTTTATGCTTGATGAGATCAGCTTCATCTTACTCTGCCTCTCTTCTCTTCCCCTTCAATTGCTGGATAGATTTTCTGTGGATGATCTATGAAAGGATATGCACAAGAATTACATAAGATGAGGTGTGAATGAAATACTATCTGCACCATGGGAGAGAGCACACACAACAATGAGATCACAGATCTACCAAAGTATTATATTTACAATGTTAACCACAAGCTACAAAATAAATAAATAAAGTAATTTTGAGAAAACAAGGATCAATATTGTCATGTTATACATCTGGGGCAACTGATCCTCTGTCTCCACTATTCAATGCTGTAATTTATCCTCTTGGTAAATTGTAGAATTATAGCATATCACCAGACAACAGAAGTCAATGCTTTTGCCATTCAAACCTGTCCTGCATGGAAGAAAGTATATATTGTTTATAAAACATAATATATTACAATGACATACATTATGAATTCTATTTCACTCCTAAATGTTTTCTGAGTTTGTTTTTTTTTTAAACAAGACTCTTTAGGATCCTAGAAGTAAGGAATAAAGTGTTACATAAGAACTTTGAGATCATTTAGTCAAATTCTTTCATTTTTTTTAAAGGTGAGGAAACTAATGCTCAGAAATGTTCAGTGATTTGGTCAAGATCACATAGGTTCTAAGTCGCAGAGTTAATATTTGAAGTGAGATCCTTATCCCAAATACATCACTCTTGCTAGACTTCTTAGCATAACTTTTTTTTTTTTGCCTTTTGGAGGGCAGTTGGGGTTAAGTAACTTGCCCAAGCTTACACGGCTAGTTGTGTGTGTGTGTGTGTGTGTGTGTGTGTGTGTGTGTGTGTGTGTGTGTGTTAAGTGTCTGAGGCTGGAACCGAACTCAGGTCCTCCTGACTCTGGGGCCGGCGATTTACTCACTGAGCCACCTAGCCACCCTTAGCATAACTTTTTAAATACTGAGTAACAAAAAACAAAAACAAAAAAACATATACTTCAATAAATGTTCTGGCTTTAAAAGTCCAATTCTGACTAGTTTTAGACATAGCCACAGATTTTTGTTTAACCAATACGGGATATTATTTTTAATTCATCCAAATCCAATATTGAAACTTTAACAAGATGGATCAGAAGTTTATTTTTACCATGGGTCTATCCTGTGGGCAAATGGTGATAACCTAAGGTTAACACAAATTGATTAATGTTGTACTAAATTAGGCAATGATGTATTCCCTAGTTAGTCTTATCCATTTTTCCAGATCCTAACTCAGTCATGAATGATCTTTTGAACTTTTCCCCTCTTAGTTTCTTAAACATAACTTTTTATTTCTCATGGGAAAACAGCATTCTTTTGAATATGAAGTGGTGCCCTTCATTAGCTGTGGAAGCAAAATAACATTGCTTTTGAAGTATAGAATGCATAATAATAGCTCATATTTATATAATGCCTTAGGATTTACAAAAGGATTTTCCTTACCACAATTCTGTGAGCAAGATAATACAATTGTTATTATCCCTATTTTTTCCACATAATAAAACTAAGGAGAAAGTAAGTAACCCTAGGTCTTACAGATAAGAAATTCATAACTAGGACACACCCAGATAATTTGAATCCTGGTCCTGTGTTCTTTCTACCATACAAACATCTATGAAATTATAAAAAATTACTTCTATATATTAAAAATATAATAATGAAAAAAAAACCTAAATGTACAGGCATACAAGTAATCATTTGCAGAGGATGGAATCAAATGACAAATGATAACTCTATTAGACATCTATTGGGCTAACTTAATTGATATGGAGGCACTAGACCTGCCACCTACCAACTAAACCCAGAAAGAGACAGAATTAGATGGAAAAGACTCATATTACCAATTCAAGCAATGGTCTTTTAGGATAAGGACTTTGTTGGTTTTTACTTTTCAAGGGAATGAATGTTCTGGTACCTTGCCAGTACCTTGACACTTCAATATAGCTTCATTTGCCCTTTTGTCTAGGGATATTTAACGCTTTACTGAATAAACATATGGCAGCACAAGTTTGCAAGATGATCTTTGGGAAGGAGGATGAGAGAGGAGAAGGAAATGTGGAAGGAGAAAAAGCCTGTGGCAGAGGTTTGGAGGACTTTGAAATTTATCTTCTCTTTCTGAGGACAGATGTCACAGTGGTATGCTGGAACCAGCTCTGACCAGCTTGTTGTAATGGTAATGGAATTTGAACCCCACCATGGGATGGACTTGTTGACATGACAAGAGGGGGCTGAACTGGGAGGAGCTGGTCCACAGATAGAGAGAGAGGCCCAAGCAGAGAAAGGCCAGAATAACTTCTGGGAGCCATCATCTGGAGGCTGCTGCTACTGCTGGAGAGAGAGAAATGAGAACTGAGGACTGAACTGGGAGGAAGTATGACTGTGGTGCCAGCATTTGGTCTGTCTGTTGTGATGTTACTTTGTCAGTTGTCTGCTGATGGAGGATGTCGCTGTTGTTGCAGAAGTTCTGGTACCTTGCTGTTGGTTCAGAAGCCCTGAAAGAGGATTTTCTTGTATGTTTACAGAAATCCTGGAGGAGGGTCTTGCTGAGGTTTGCAGGGGTCCTGGGACTGTACTGTGCTAATACCTCAGACCTTGTTGTTGTAGCTAGGTTGATTTCACAGGCAGAGTGAATTGATGAAAATGCTGGCAATGTGTATCTATGTTGTGTCTTTGTTAAATCCTGTCTTCCTAGGAACAGAAACTGCTGAGAACTTGCCTTGGGTCAAGATGAAGAAAAGATCTCTCCATGGGTATTGAATGCTGTGATGATATTGTAACTTAGTTGTGACCTAGGGGTGAATGGCCTTTGTGTTTTGTGACTGATCAAATGAATGTACTTTGTATATTATTGGAAACTAATCTCCAATTGAGACTACTCAGGGGTGGAGTACTTTAACTTTTGTGCTTTGTGATTGAACTGAGAACTTACTAAATGATTGAGTTACTCTGTATTTTGATTTTTCTCTTTTCTGTGAATGTTTTGCCTTAACCTGTTACTGAATAAATGGAGAGTTATTATGCTCCTAATCCAAACCTGGAAGTTGCTTGTACTTGGCATTACACTTGTAAGAGCTTTTTGTTAAATTTTCTATATAAGCACTTATGCCTCAGAAATCAGGGAATGCTAGAAATCGGCCCCTGACTTTACTGATTTGTTGATGTTTTTGACTTAGGAAAGTAAAGAAGAAAATGTTAATAATGCAGATTAAACTTAAAAATGTATGGGTCATACATTTCCCCCTCCATCCCCCATATCCAATTTTTAAACATTGACCAGCACATTCCTGAATGTTGAATACAGATGTAGCCATACTTTTGAAGTCCCAGAATTTTTTTTTACCACTCTTGATAATGTTTGGCATACAGAGTTGAGGTGGTCCATGTCTTTCCAGACTCTCATCCAACTTTTCTTCCAACATGAGAACAATGCTCCAAGGTAGCATGGTAGTAGCTTTTAAGTTGGATCCATGCCAGTGTTCCTGAGGCCATAGGAAAGTTCTAACCCTATCTTACCCATTTCTCTTAGACAACGGATTCTTAACCTGGGGTCCACTAACTTGTTTTACTTTTTAAAATATTTTAATAACTATTTTAATATAATTTGTTTTTTTAATCTTGCGAATTTTATTTTATGCATTTAAAAAGGTTATTCAGAAAGGTATTCATAGGTTTTGCCAGACTTCCAAAAGAATCCATGAAACAGAAAAAGGTTAATAATCTTCGCCCTAAGATGAGATGTGATAGGAGAGAATAGCTCAAACAAGGGAGCCTAGACTTAAGGTTTCCTAACCATTTGAATGAAGCTGTGGGGGATGGGGATGGAGAACTTTGGTTTTATTTACTTCATATTATTCTCTTAGGGCATGGGGGTGGTGTAGGGAATGACACATCAGAACTGTTAGGTTATATTCAATTTTGGACTGAGGTGAGGCACTTGTAAGTAAGAGGTTGAAGTTTACTTTGTAAATATAGTGTTTAGCTTCTACAGACACTGTCCCAACCCCCTCTCCATATGGAAATGCAGGGCAGAATTTAGTGTTCTCATGGTCTTCAAACATCAAAAATGGAGAGAACTCATTGACTCCATGTGAATAGGACTGGTGACGGTCTTATGCATCTAATTCTAGTTTCAAGATAGTGATAGCCATGGGACAGGGGCAGGAGGGGGTGTCATTCTGAAGGGCAAGTTCCAGGCTGAACGTGTTACTTGAATGTATCTTCAACACCCCTGTGGCTTGGGATTTCCCCTGGCCATTGGCATCTTTCTGTCTTTTCCATAAATTTGGCTTCTTTGGCTGCTGTCGCTACATGTCCTCCCTACTCCTCTTCTTACTCCCATTAATTTCTTTAACCTCTCAAGGTCAGGTGGAAAGTCTCCTGGCAAGAGCAGGAGTGTTGAAGCTAGGAAAAAATATGACCAGCAAAAAGGGTTTAAAAACTGTTGAAGGAGGGGCGGCTAGGTGGCACAGTTAATAGAGCACCGGCGCTGGAGTCAGGAGGACCTGAGTTCAAATGTGGCCTCAGACACTTGACACACTTACTAGCTTTATGACTTTGGGCAAGTCACTTAACCCCAATTGCCCTCCAAAAAGAAAAAAAACTGTTGAAGGTAAGAGGCTAAACAAGGACTAACTGAATACTACTTGCGAGGAAAAGAGGCAGAGAGAGATTATCCATAAGTTCCTAAAGAATTTGTTATATTTGAACCTAAGTTTTGTTTTTTTTTTCTATTTGCTAGTCCAGCATTCTAACCAATCCCATATACTGTCTCTTGATTTTTTTTAAAGTTTCTCTTTTAATGAAATTAGAGATAATTGCAGTCTTTTTTCTAAAAGCAGAGTTTGACATCAGATCCTCCACAGTCAAAGGAAGGGGGTATACAGAGTAGACATATTTAGTATGAAAAGACTAGTCCTGGGAGATAAGGGATCACAAACAAGATGAGGAAGATAACCCACTTCACCCAATTTATAAATGGAATAATTACCATTTCCAGTGAGGTAGTTGATTCTCATATTGCCATACATACACTCACACATATATTCATTAGATGACTCTCCTCATCTACAATACTTTTTCTTTGGCAATAATTGACAATACCTTTTGAGCCCTTCCCAACTGCCTCCAGCTCACCCATGTCAAAGACCCTAGCAGTCAAGAGATTCTTGAGATATTAGCAATTCTGCTAATTTTGAATTTATTTCTTTTTATTTTTAATAAGTTCTTACATTTAGTACTTTTTAACACAAACCAGTGACTTTTTATCATCCAATAACGTATACAATCATTTTTCTAGCATCACTTATAAGTGTCTTAGTATATGCATGCATTTTATTGAAGTAGACATTTTATTTCTTGATAGGTATGACTAATTTGATTAATATTTTCTCTCCCCCCTCTCATTTATTTTCAATCTATTGCTACTGCTAGATGTTCTATAGAATGCCTAGTTACCATATGGATTCCCATATATTAGTTAGTAATGGTGATGATTTCATTCTTAGGTGGAGCAGAGTTTGGACACATCCAACCAGGAATGAAGCTAAGTTACCACTTTGATCTTTATAAGAATACAGCCATTTGCAGCTTATCAGAAAATTCAGTTTGAGCCATGGTTACTTGAGTTTACAAAGTTGAATTGGAACTTTTTATTCCCATAATAAAAAATACAACTTCTCCTTAGACAAGGCTAAATTATCAAACTTCAAATCAGTGAAGTTTGAACTATATTACCAAGGAGCTCTGTGTTCCTATTAAACTCAAATAAGAACAGAGAAAGTCTTTTGAATAAGTCAACACAAATCATCTAAGCGCATACCTCCTCTAGCTTTAAAATTCCTGCATCTAAAAAAATGTTGATGGAGTGTATTAAGTGCTCATGTAACACTTAGAAGTTAATGTCATGTCCATTTATTCAATTCACTCATTTATTCAATTCATACACTTTTGAAATGCCTACTATGTGTATTACATTATAAAAACAATGAAACAGACACAGCTTTCCAGAAGCTTAGATTACCCTTGGACTATGTCTATTTACACAGATAAGTATGTATAAGTCAAGGTAGGGGGTGAAGGGGGTTAAGGCAAAGTCAGACAAAATGCTCAAAGCATAGTTAATAATGGAGAGGAAATTAACAGGAAGTAAATCATGGAAGGCTAGATGGAGGAGGTGGCACTTAGACCATACAAGAATAATAAGGAATCTAATGGTTACATTTGAGGCAATAACTTGTAGATTTTTTTCAAATATCTGAAACAGTAGAAGAAGAGCTTTAAAGGCCCTCTTCAAACTATGTGATTCCTATACATTTTGACATCACTGCTGAAGACAGAGTGAATTCTAGGATGAGAGATAGCTTTGAGAAAGTACATGGAAGTGGGAGAAGAAATGTTGAATTGGGGAACATCTAGTAGTCAAGTTGGGATAGAACATAGTGTGTTAAAGGGAGCAATATGAAATTAGGCTGGGACATCAGACTTGAGCTCGATTACAGTAGACCATAAATAAATACCAGGTTGAAGATTTTGTGAGGCAATAGGGTGTTACTAGAGATTTTTGATCATGGTGTCATAGGTCATTCCCATGCTTTAGGAAATTACACACACACACACACACACACACACACACACACCCCACATTATATATATATATATATATATATATATATATAGAGAGAGAGAGAGAGAGAGAGAGAGAGAGAGAGAGAGTTATGTAGAAAATAAAATGGGGAGAAAAGAGACTAGAAGTAGGGAGACCAATTAAGAGGCTATTATGACAGTTTAAGTGAGAGGGGACAAGAACCTGCCATTGCATGGAATCTTTGTGAATGAAGAGAGGGAGAAAGATGGAATAAAGATAGAGATATCCAACAAACAATTGGCAATGTGGAATTTTGGTGAAATATTAAGGCTGGGTACATAGATTTGGGAGTAATATTGGTAGACTCCATGTGAGTTAATGAACTCATCAAGGGAGAAACTATGGTAGGGAAGAGGACATAGTTCTGTGTTATACCCAAGCTTAGAGGAGAGGAGATAAATAATGATCTAGCAAAGGAGGCTAAGAAGAAGTTATAAGGAGTTAGAATATCTAGGAATAGAGGATGATCAACAATGTCAAAAGTATCTGAGATGGTCAAAAAGGATGGAGACTCAGTCTGATGGCCACAAACTTAGCAATTAAAAGGTCACTGGTGTACCTGGAGACAGTAATTCTAGTGCAGTAAGATAGGTGCCAGATTACAAGGAAATGGAAAGTGAATAGGTTCTAAGGAAATGGAGGGAGGGAGGGTAGATTACCTTTTAAAAGTGTCTCATCTGGGCACATCCCATCCCCCAACATACATGCACACACATGTGACTATGACTGCCAGATAGGGTTACACCAGATTCAGGGAACTCTGTCAGTCCCTATGCATTAAGAACCATAGTTCATGACACTGACTAATACATATACCATTACTAGCTGTCCAAAGAACAGCTAGTTCAAAGCATAGGCATGTAATGAATGTCAAAGTAAGAAAAGCAGCAATAAAACATTTCCTTCATAAACCAGAATGGTTTGGTAAAGCTCATATGTAGGGAACACACATGTTCAGAGTACATATAAAAAGGGGTGAAAACATGATTCTAATACTGCAGAGCTGTTGATATCTGGTGTTGTCATCATACTGTTCTCACTCATACTGTTGATTTTATCAGATGTGTAGTCTTCTGTAATATTAATACCTTCCCTCCGAGATTGCCTCCAATTTATCGTATACATATCTTGCTTGTACATGCTGTTTGCATGTTGTCTTCCCCATTAGTGATTAGTAATTCTTCCCCTTCCCTCCCCTTTCTTTGTATCCCTAGCCCTTAGCACAGTGCTTGGCACATAGAAGATGCCACAGTAAATGCTTGACTTGACTCCTCTAGATACATCATCTCTGCCAGACATGGTCTTTTGGGCATTTCTTCCTATTAGTCTCATGTGAATGATGTTCAATTGTCTTGTCCTGCGGTCATCAGGCACAACTTAATTGGAAATGTAACTGGAGTTTCACTTCACCTCTCTCTGTCTTTCCCCGCTAAACCTCCTTTAGAAGGCAGAAGTCCTTAAAACACTCAGGCAAAGGATCGGGTAAAATCCTTCCATGAGGGGAAAAAAACCATGACACGACACCACACACACACACACACACACACCACAACCTTCTTGGTTTTTCTGTTACTTTAACAGATAGCTTTTGGCCAGCTAGGTGGTACAGTGGATAGAATGCTGGACCCAGAGTCAGGAAGACTCATCTTCATTAATTCAAATCTGGCCTCAGTATTATTTACTAGCTACAAGACCCTGGGCAAGTCACTTAACCTTGTTTGCCTTAGTTGCCGCATCTGCAGAATGAGCTGGAGAAGGAAATGGCAAAACACTCCAGTATCTTTACCAAGAAAACCCCAATGAGGTCACAAAGGGTTGGACTGGACTGAACAAAGAAAAGGCTTTTTCACTTCCTGATGATTCTTTGCCTCAGGCACCAAGTCCTTTAAAACACTGAGGAGAATCATTTCTAGCTATCCAAGGCCCAAGTCT
>NW_027185655.1:68592663-68643857 GCF_028583685.1 Petaurus breviceps papuanus
AGGGAGGGAGGGAGGGAGGAAGGAAGGAAGGGAGGGAGGGAGAGAGGGAGGAAGGAAGGAAGCAAATTAAAAATAGCATGCTTCAGTCTGTATTCAGACAGTATCAGTTCTTTCTCTGGAGACCAATTGTGTGCTTTATCATTATTCATTTGAGATTATGTTGGATTATTGTATTGCTAAGAGTAGCTAAGTTATTCACAATTCTTTATCATATACTATTGCTATTACCATGTACAGCATTCTCCTGATTCTGCTCACTTCACCGTACATCAGTTCACCTAAGTCCAGGTTTTTCTGAAATCATCCTGCTTGTCATTTTCAAAAGCACAATAATATTCCATCACAATCGTATACCTCAGCTTGTTTAGCCACTCCTCAAATGATGGGCATCCTCTCACTTTCTAATTCTTATGGGCTGTGATTCTTTTATGCCTAACATTTCTTCTTTCTATGAATGAATAAACCACCTGCATATACCCAATTCATATTTATACATTAAGTACTCTTGCTCCTAATTCTTTTTTTGGAGGAGGTCTTAGACTTAAACCAAAAAATAATATTATTCCCAGAGTGGGGCCTTGTGAGCAAACCAGTAAGTATGAGAATTGGAAGCCTAATATCTTAACTAAACTCAGGCTTCTTTGGAACTGAAACTGGTTGGCTAGAACTTGGAGGAGTGACCCACTTCTGTACTCCTAGTAGCAGTGCCTTAATGTTAAACAGAAACAAATGCAAAACAGCTCTTTCCCTCAAGGATAAAACACATAGAGGACATTAAACTAATATTAAGCTATATTTGGCCCTCCCCTTATCCATTATGGTTTTAGCCCATAGTGGAGTGGTGAATTGGTTCAGCCACTCTGGAAGGCCATTTGGAATTATGATAAACAAATGAATAAAATATTCATACCCTTTGACCCAGAGGTTCCACTGCCAAGCGTATATGCCCAAAGAAGAGAAATAGAGAAAGAAAAATTCCATGTATACCAGAATATTCAAAGAAGCACTTTTTCTTTACAGAAGCAAAGAACTGAATGAAGTAAGTACTTCTTGCTTGCAGAATGGCTAAACAAAATGTTTTAAACAAAATGTGGTATATGAATGAGATTGACTATTAATGTCCAATGATTCTACAGAATTTCATAAAGTACAGAAAGACATAGTAACTGAGGTAGAGTTGGTTAACTGGCATTTATGTTAAGCACCTACTATGTTCCCGGCACTGTGCTAAGCACTGGTGATAGAAAATAAAGGCAAATACCAGTGCCTGCCCTCAAAGATTTCACAGTCTAATGGAGGAGACAACATGCAAACAGTTGTGTACAAACAAGATCTATAGAGAGGATAACTTGGGACCCAGCAATACCACTTCTAGGTCTGTATCCCAAAGAGAACATACAAATGAGAAAAGGACCCATGTACAAAAATATTTATAGCAGCTCTTTTTGTGGTAGCCAAGAACTGGAAATTGAAGGGATGCCCATCAGTTGAGGAATAGCTGAACAAGTTGTGGTATATGAATGTAATGGAATACTATTGTGCTATAAGAAATTATGAGCAGGCAGATTTTGAAAAAAATTGAAAAGACTTTCAGAACATTGTACACAGTAACAGCCGCATTGTGTGCAATGACGATCTTTGATAGATTTCTCTCTCCTTAGCAATGCAAGGATCTAAGAGAAGTTCAAAAGACTCATGATGGAAAATGCTGTCCACATCCAGAAAAAGAACTATGGAGTCTAAATGCAGATTGAAGCATATTATTTGTGCTCTCTCTTTTTGTTTATTCGTTTCTTCTTTCTTGTGGTTTCTTCCATTTGTTCTAATTCTTCTTTACATGTTACATTCTGTCTTAGGGTAGGGGGAGAGGAAAGATGGGGAGAAAGTTTGAAATTTATGATCTTATTGAAGAGAATGTTGAAAACTAAAAATAAATAAACAAACAAATAAAATGAAGATGGGAAAGTGGAAGAGAAAAAGAAAAATACCTACAGAGGTGTATAGGCATTGAGATCTTTACCATTAAGGCAGAATTCACACTGATGAAAATTCCTAGTTTTCTATTCCTAGAAATAATTTTCCAGTCAAAGACAACTTAGAAGGTCAGCAGGAAAGCTCTGTTATCACCTGGGTGAGAGTGCAGCACAATCCAGCATAGGCCACACTAGAGTAGGCCAGGTCCCAGCAGACCAGGAGCAGGTCTTCAGAGCCACTGAATCAGTATCTATAGTGGCTGCTTCTGGAGCTCTCAGCCTACAGATGGTAAAGAGATCAAACAACTGGTCAGAAGGAGATTATGGGGTCTCTTTGCTAGCACTGGGAGTAGGACTCTGTTGCTTTGCCTATACTCAGTTCTGGGTTGCAGTCCTGGGTGGCAGTCCCAGGGTGAGAAGGGGCACTAACACACAAAGGCTTGCAGCTGCATGGAAACAGGGCTATTCATCACACTTTCAGGGCACTAAAGATTGCTTGTGGTCACTCACAGACCAGAGAACAAGCCAAGAGAGTAGTAAGCACATTTCTCCTTAGATCATACCACTATGGAAGAACTGAAAACTTACAAAGCACTAGCATTAACTTTGAAAAAAACTGCATAAAAATTTCTGAAACTTGGGACAGTACTTCCTATACCCCAAGAGCAGAGCCTCACTTTAACAAAGAGTTGAAATTCAAGAAAGAGATTGAAATTTTTTTTTAAATGAGCAAAGAACAGAAAAAAATTCTGACCTTGGAAAGTGACTATGGTGACAAGAAAGATCAAAACACATGCTCAGAAGAAGATAACAAAGTCAAAGTTTAATATTAAAAACCTCCAAGAAAAATACAAATTGGTCTCAGACCATGAAGGAGCTCAAAAAGGATTCTGAAAATCAAGTAAGAGAGGTAGAAGAAAAATTGGAAAGAGAAATGAGAGTGATGTAAGAAAATAGTGGAAAAAGAGTCAACAACTTGGTAAAGGAGACACACACATAAAAACATTGAAGAAAATAACACCTTAAAAAACAGACTAGGTCAAATGGTGAAAGAGGTACAAAAAGGCAATGAGGAGAAGAATGCCTTAAAAAGCAGAATTGCCCAAATGCGAAGAGAGGCACAAAAATTCACTGAAGAAAAAACTCCATTAAAAGTTGAATTGGTGAAATGGAAAAAGAAATCCAAAAGCTCACTGAAGATAATTCCTTAAAAATTAGAGTGAAGCAAATGGAAGCTAACTACTTTATGAGAAATCAAGAAACAATGAAACAAAATAAAAAGAATGAAAAAACAGAAGACAATGGGAAATATCTCATTTGAAAAACAACTGACCTGGAAAAGTAGATTCAAGAGAGATAATTTTAAAAGTATTGGACTACCTGAAAGCCATGATCAAAAAAAGAGCCTAGACAATTATAATCATTCAAGAAATTATCAAGGTAAACTGGTCTGATGTTTTGGAACCAAAGGGTAAACTAGAAATTGAAAGAATCCACCAATCACCTCCTGAAAGAGATACCAAAGTGAAAATTCCCAGGAATATGATAGCCAAATTCCAGAGAGAAGGTCAAGGAGAAAATATTGCAAGCAGTCAGAAAGAAATAATTCAAATATCATGGAACCACAGTCAGGATAACACAAAATTAAGCAGCCTCTCCATTAAAGGATCAGGAGACTTGGAATATGATATTCTGGAGGGTAAAGGAACTAGGATTACAACCAAAAATCACCTCTCCAACAAAACTGAGGATAATCCTTCAAGGGAAAAATGAAATAGAGAATTTTCCAGTGAGTTATTTCACATTGTCTTCTATTTTTTTCTTTTGATTTTGTTTCATTGTTTCTTGATTTCTCATAAAGTCACTAGCTACCATTTGCTCCATTCTAATTTTTAAGGAATTATTTTCTTCAGTGAGCTTTTGAATCTCCTTTTCCATTTGACCTATTCTGATTTTTAAGGCATTCTTCTCCTTATTGGCTTTTTGTTCCTCTTTCACCATTTGGCCCAGTCTGTTTTTTTATGGTATTATTTTCTTCAGTATTTTTTGTGTCTCCATTACCAAGCTGTTGACTCTTTCTCCATTATTTTCTTGCATTGTTTTAATTTCTTTTTCCAATTTTTCCTCTACCTTTCTTACTTGATTTTCAAAATACTTTTTGAGTTCTTCCATGACCTGACACCCATTCATATTTTTCTTGGAGGATTTGGATGTAGGAGCTTAGCCTTTGTTGTCATCTTCTGAGTATGTATTTTGGTCTTCCTTGTCCCCATAGTAACTTTCTATAGTCAGAGTTTTTTCCATTGTTTGCTCATTTTCCTAGCCTGTTACTTGACTTTTAACTCTTTGTTTACTCTTAGGTTCTGTTTCCAAGGTAGAGGGACACTATCCCAAACTTTAGGAGTTTTGTTCAGCTGTTTTCAGAGATACATCTAGAGACTTGTAAGTTTTCAGTTCTTCCAAGAAGGGATAATCTAAGGAGATGTGTTTACTACTCTCCTGGACTGTGCTTTAGTCTGTGAGTGACCACAAGCACTCTTTTCTGCCCTGGAACCGTGAGGAGGGTCCCCCGCTTTGCTGTGGCTGCAAGCTCTGCTATAGTAGTACTCCTCTTCATCCTGTGACTGCCACCTCAGTCTGAAACCCAGATCTGAGTGTGTGAAAGGCAAGAGTCCTGTTTCAGTGCTAGCAAACAGACCCCTGGAATCTTCTGAGCAGTTGTTTGACCCATTTATCATCTTGTGGACTGAGAGCTCTAGAAGCAGCCAGTGCTGCTGCTGCTGCCACTGCTATTGCTGATTCAGTTACTCCCAAGGCCTGGTTCTGGGTTGCTGTGGCCTGGGCTGTGCTGGCATGGGCTGCCCTGGACTATACTCCACTTTCACCCAGGTATGAAAGACCTTTCCTGCCTGTTTCATTCCATCTTTTTGTGGGTTCTGCTTCTCTAGAATTTGTTGAGTCCTTTTTTAAAAAGTATCTGGAGGGGTTTGGGCAAGAGCTCAGGTGAGTCCCTGTCTTACTCCACCATCTTGGCTCAGCCTTGACATAGAGGACTTTCAAGCATTCTTAATGAAAAGACCAGAGATGAATAGAAAATTTGACTTTCAAATACAAGATTTAAGCATATAAAAGTAAACAGGAAAGAAAAATCATCAGGGACTTAATAAGGTTAAACTGTTTACATTCCTACATGGGAAGATGATACTTGTAACTAATAAAACCTTCCTCATATTTAGGGCACTTAGAAGGAATATATATATATATAAGCAGATACACGAGGTGAGTCGAATATGAAGGGATATCTAAAAAAAATAAAATTAAGGACTGAGAAAGTGGAATGCACTGGGAGAAAGGGAAAGCAGGAGG
The DNA here is from genome assembly GCF_028583685.1 of Petaurus breviceps papuanus. Classification (NCBI taxonomy): domain Eukaryota; kingdom Metazoa; phylum Chordata; class Mammalia; order Diprotodontia; family Petauridae; genus Petaurus; species Petaurus breviceps. The sequence continues at coordinate 68,598,003 of NW_027185655.1, forward strand.
TAGAATGGTGTAAATTGTCTCATGTAAAAGAGGCAAGAAAAAGCTTTTGTAGTGGAGGGGAAGATGGGAGAAAGAGGAGGTGGAGTAAGTGAATCTTACTCTCATCAGAATTGGCTCAAAGAGGGAATGACATACACACTCAATTGGATAGAGAAATCTATCTTACCCTAGGGTAAGATGGGGGGGGGGTAGGAGGGGATAAGAAAAGGGAGAGGTGATAGAAGGGAGGGAAAATTGGGGGAGGGTATAGTCAGAAGCAAAACACTTTTGAGGGGTGACAGTGAAAGCAAAAGAGAGAATAGAATAACTGGGAGGGGGGTCAGAAATAGAATGGAGATAAATACATTTAGCAATCATAACTGCGAAAAAAATTGAAGCAAGTTTCTCTGATAGAGGTTTCATTTGTCAAACATGTAGATAACTGAGTCAAATTTATCAAAATAAGAGCCATTCCCCAAATGAAAAATGATAAAAAGATATGAACAGTTTTCAGATGAAGTAATCAAAGCTATCTGTAAGCATAAGAAAAAATGCTCTAAATCAGTATTGATTGGAGAAATGGAAATTAAAACAATCCTGAGGAACTACCTCATACCTGTTAGATTGACTAAAAGGACATAAAAGGAAAATGACAAATGTTGGAAAAATGAAACATTAATGCACTTTTGGTGGAGTTATGACTTGATTCAACCATTCTGTAGAGCAATTTGGAGCTGTGCCCAAAGGACTATAAAACCATGCATACCCTTTGACCTAGCAATACAACTGCTTGGTCTGTATCCAAAAATAGATTTTAAAAAACATAAAGGAAAAGGACTTATATGTACAAAAATATTTATAGCAGTTCTTTTCTGGTAAAGAACTGGAAATTGAGGGGATGCCCATTAATTGTTGAATGGCTGAACAAGTTGTGGTATGTGATTCTGAAGGAATACTATTGTGTCATAAGAAATGATGAGCAGGATGCTCTCAGAAAAACCTGGAAAGATTTACATGAGTGTAAGAAGCCTGTCCTGCAGTAGGACTGCTAGCTCTGTGGTCCCCAGGCAAGGCTGAGAAAGTGTCACTGACCCAGAGGTTGCTAGTGAGTACATAAAAGAGAGGCGGGACTTTTGGAATGGTGAAAGTAGACAGACAATCCAAGCACCAGCTTTATAGAGCCACAAATCTCTTTCCTGATTGTTTTCCTCTGCAGACATTGTGCACTTCTCTGTTCCCAGGCCGTGGGTGTACTTGACATGCTTATCTTGAGGACCTAATCACACCTGTATGTTTGTGCACTTTTCCTGGGGGATGGGGAACCAATCCACACCCATCAGCAGGCCAAACACCTGAGAGGGCTTGTTTAGCCTTCAGGGTCCTAGTCCCCCTGGCCTTTGGTACTCAACACATGAGCTTATGCAAAGTGAAATGTACTGTGCAAAAAGTGACAGCAATATTGTAAGATGAACTATCTATGAATGACTTAGCTATTCTCAACAATACAATGATCCAAGATAACTCTGAAGGACTTATGATGAAAAATGCTATCTATCCCCAGAGAAAGAACTGATGATGTCTGAATACAGATTAAATTACACTTTTTAAACTTTTTTTTCTCGAGATTTTTTTTTTTGGTCTAGGTTTTTTCCACAACATGACTAATATGGAAATGTCTTATGTGACTACACATGTATAACCCATATCAAGTTGCTTGCCTTTTCAGTGAAGGGAGTGGGGGAGGGGTGAAGGGAGAGAATTTGGAACTTAAAATTTTAAAAACAAATGTTAAAAATTATTTTTACATGTAATTGGGGCAAAAGGAACAGTGATTACATTTTTAAAAGGAAGAAAAGATGGGAAAGAATGTTGATGAATCATGTGAAAAAATAAACAGAAGATAGCAAAGGGAAGTTCAGAAGGGGACATAGATATGCAGAGAAATTTTGGAATTCCTATGATAAACCTGAATTATATCACCAAAAAAAAATCCCATAAAACTAAACTCACTAAGCTTTTTCATAGTAGAAAAAACACTGAGCATGACAGAAGCTGAGTTTCATTGTAAACTTTTGTTTACAAATGTTTATAAACTTGTTCTACAATTTTTTTCATTGACTACTGAAGTATTCATATTTGTTGATATATCTATATGAAGTTCATAATAAATGAAAAACATTAAAACCCCAAATGTGAAGCCACTGGATCATTAAAAGAAAGACTGGCTGGAGTCAGATTGCAATGGTTTTAAAAGCAATGCTGAAAATGTTTTTGGTTTCTTGAACAAGGGAGTAGCATGATCATACTTGTGTTTGAATAATATGAGCCATTATTCTGTTTTTCTTTGGAGAGGGGAAGGCAGGGCAATTGGGGTTAAGTGACTTGCCCGAGGTCACACGGCTAGTAAGTGTGTCAAGTTACTCAGTCTTCATTAATCTTAAATTGGATCAGGTAACTTGGGCTGCGCTGAAGCTTCCCTTTTTATTACTAGTTTGGGTGGGAGGGAAATCCTGGCAAAGAAAAGGAATTATATAAATAAGTATCACAAGAGGCTTGCTCAAGAGAACAAAAGGCTTTCAAAAGATTTAGCCACATGGCACTGGTGAAACAGATAAAGTTATCTATTCTTTAAAGCAGGCGTTTTGAGTGACTGTATTTGGAAAGAAATACACTTCTTTAATATTAATTTTGTCAGAAGTTTCATTCATTTAAGCTAGTCTCAGTCTGTTCTACATTAATTGGAGGACATATATACCCATATACATACATATAAAACATAAAAACATTTTATATATAGTAAATATGTTAAAATATATTTAAAATATGGTGGATTTAACATGTAAATGTGTATATTTCCACAGAAAGATTATATATTATATGTATAATATGTAATACTAGATTATATAAGATGTAACATGATATGCATTATATATTATAATGTAATATATATTATAAATAATATATTGTATATTGAGGATGAGGTTGATGCTTATATACAAAAGGGACAGTGAAAGGATCTGGATGGGATTAAGGAGTGTTAAATAGTCTGGGGAGGGCCAGGTACAACAGTGAAAGAAATGTCTAGTGAGCAAATAGGTGATCTAGGTAGGCTGGGGTAGGCCAGGTGCCTTAGGTGGAGGTTCCAGTGATCTGTGCAATGTATGGGAAAATTCAGGGACTGGGTAGCTTTTAAAGACATGGTCTTTTCCTTTTAGGTTTCCAGGTCCTATCACCCTCTGTGTAGATGTGTTTTGCTTGCCTATACTAATTTATAATTGATCATATTTAACACATTACTCTGGCAAATATTTCAGTTTGTTTATTTTTCTTTGGGAAAAGCAAATTAGCTCATTAAGTGAGTAGAGTAACTTTAAAACAAGTGTGCTCTATTTTAAGATAAGAGTTAAGTTTCCTCTTAAATAAAACATCACAGTTTCAAAGACTCAGAATAATTATATTAAGAATACTTGTGGTAGGGGGGTGTCAATGGGTAGGAAAACAAATTATCTAGGAGGAGTAATGAGCAATGTATGTGTGGAGAAGTGAAAGACAGAGGGATCTTTGCTGGCTGCAAACAGTACGTCTGCTACATAAACCTTTTTAATTAAGGTGATAGTGTTGAGCACAACTCCACCTTCCCTTCCCCTAATTGATCCGTGAGCAGAAATTTCAGCACAACTCCACCCTTCCCTCCCGTAATTGATCCTGGATGGGAGTTTCAGTTCAGGGAAAAAGCCCTGCTCCATTCTTTTTTATATATTTTATATATCCATAAATACTGAAACACATGGTAAGATGTTACTGAGATTTTCTAGAAAACTTTAGTCTGACTCTAAACAAAATAACTTGTAATAAAGTAGTTGAAAGTTGTCTTGTGGGAGTCAAGATGGTGGAACAGGAGCAATACTTCCCCGAGGTTCTGGCTTCCACCTTCCCCAATCCATGTAAAAAGGGGACTCTGAACAAACTTTGGAGCTGCAGAACCCACAAAATGACACAGAGAAGTTGACCTCCCACTGAGTACAGCCCAGCAGGCCAGCAGGAATCAGCCAGCACAGTGCTCTGGGAGCTGAGCCCAGCCCCAAGCCAAGGCTTTAGCCCCAGGGCAGGCCTGAACTGGAGGGACTCCAGATCAGCAGCAGCTGTGGCCGTTTCCAGATTTATCAACACGTAGATGCAAAGGACAAAGTGAGAGGTCAGTGCAATCTGGACTTTGGGACCCAGTAAGTGGGAGTGCGTAGCTTTTGCCCCAGGGGCAAGAAGCCGCTGAGATGCTAGCACAGCCAGCCGGCACCACGTGGCAGCTTCAGCTCCTGGCCTGCAGAGTGTAGGGGGACCAAGCACCAGTCTGAGGGGTAATCGCTCTTGCTTTAACCTGCTTGGATCTGGATTGCAGTCTAGGGTGGAGGTCCTGGGTGTGTGTCCAGTTTGCCAGAGTGTGTGGAGACCTCAGAGAGGGCACCCATCTAATACCTCTGGCAGCTGAGAAAACCCCAGCATTTGGGACAAAAGCTCCCCTGTCTGGTGGCAGAGTCCTACTGTGGCAAAAAGCCCAGGGGTCAAGTGACTGAGGGGTGACATGACCAGGCAAAGGAAACAAAGCAGACAGAAGATTCCAACATTACACTCTTATTTTGGAGACAAAGAGGAGCAAAGCATGGAACAGGAGGAAGACAGTGAAGTCAGAACTCCTGCACCAACAGCTTCAAAGGAAAATACGAGCTGGTTACAGGCCATAGAGGCCCTTAAGAAGCAGATAAGAGAAGTGGAGGAAAAACTGGGAAGAGAAATGAGAACAATGCAAGAAAATTATGAAATGAGAGTCAACAGCCTGACTGAGGAAAATAATACCTTAAAAAACAGACTGACTCAAATGGCAAAAGAGGCTCAAAAAGGCAATAAGGAGAAGAATGCCTTAAGAAGCCAAATTTGCCAGATGGAAAAAGAATCTCAAAAGCTCAATGAGGAGAATCATTGCTTCAGAATTAGATTGGAGCAAATGGAAGCTAATGACTTTATGAGAAATCAAGATGCTACTAAACAGATCCAAACAAATGAAAGAATAGAAGGCAATGTGAAATATCTCATGGGAAAAGCCACTGACCTGGAAAATAGATCCAGGAGAGATCCTTTAAAAATCATTGGACTACCTGAAAGCCATGATCAAAGTAAGACCCTAGAAATCATCCTCCAGGAAGTTCTCAAAGAAAACTGCCCTGATGTTTTAGAACCAGAGGGCAAAATAGTGGTTGAAAGAATCCACTGACCACCTCCCAAAAAAAGATCCCAAAAAGAAAACTCCTAGGAATATTATAGCCAGGTTCCAGAATTCCCAGATTAAGGAGAGAATATTTTAATCAGCCAGGAAGAAACAATTTGAATATTGTGGAAACACAATCAGGATAACCCAGGATCTGGCAGCTTCTACACTGAGGGATTGAAGGGCTTGAAATATGATATTCCAGAGGTCAAAGGAGCTGGGATTAAAACCAAGAGTCACAAAAAAAAAGTTGTCTTGTGTTTAAATATATGGTGATGATATCAAAGTATGTTGCATCCCCAATAAAACATGAGAAAACATGAATTTCAAGTGTAGTTGGAATAATTCCTGTAATACGTCTCCATCCCTTGGATTAGAACCTGGTAGCTCTCCAAGGTTCTAGCTGCCATCATAGACCCTCTCCTTCCCACACACTTCATTTCCTCAAAGCTTTCTATGACTGAAGCAGGGGGGAGTGTCTTATGTCATAAAGTTTCAGTGAAACCTGTGTAACTGAAATTCCAATAAAAAAACAAACATAAAACTACTTGGATTATTATCCACTGTGTGTCAAGTGATGAAACATTTGCAGGAGGAACAATATCCCAACCTCTACTTCCATACAAGTTAGGCCTGGTATTCCTTCCATCCTCAAAACTTGATTGGTTCAAGAGACTAATGGTTCATACTCTTTAGGTGACCTGTTTACCGGAAAACAAAATAGTTACAGGGATCTCCAGGCACCGTCTGGTAATTCAAAACACAAGCAAGGAGATTTTGCTCAGTTAAATCAGTTCAGAATGTGTATAATGCCTATTTTGTTGGAATACCCTCCTCCCGCTATAGGTAAGTCAATCTTTTTTGTTAACTGTTGAATGCTCTAATAGAATCTCATTTTGTTCCAATATGCAGTAGAAACTACCACTAGCCTGAGTCAGGCTTAGACCAAAACAACAGTTAAGGTTTTAAATATTATTCCTGGTAGTCTTCAGTTTTCTCTTGGGTACAAATTCTTTTTGTGATGTCCTATTTGCTTTGCTCTATTACGTAAGTTTTTCTAGACATTTTCCCCTGGTGCCCTTTCTCCCTGCCTCCAAACTCAGTCTATAACACACCTGATCAGGTCTGTGAATCTGCTAAATAGGGTTTTGTTGTTTTGACTTCACAAGTCCATTGTGTCCAGAGAATAAACGATGGTCTGGAAATCCAAATTGTTTTCTGATAACATCTACATAACAGGTATTCACGTCCAACATTCAACTAGCAGGATTAAAGCCTTCCCTATACTCACAAATCTGTCCATGTCCTACCCAGGACCTTTATTTTACTAGCAATACTTAATAATCCTTGTGTCAGTCTTTCAATGAAACAAAGAGTTTGAACATACTTTGTGAAGGAATTCTTTTGTGCTTTATTTTAGAGTATTCATGAAACAAATTTGAAGAAATGCATACCTAGCAATGGCAAGTATACTTCCCACTTGCAAACACACAATTCCCAATGTTGACTTTTATCCACCTTCACAACCTTGTAATCTTTTTCTTTCTCGGTTTCGTCCTGGTCTATTTCTTTTGTCCTTTTTAGTAACTCTAAAGATTCTTAAAAAGCATGGAAAGAGAAACATTCCTCAAATCCTTTCATTTTCTTTGCAGTAGAGGTCACCAATTTATATTTATAATCCTGAATAGTTAGAGAGGGATCTAAACAGAGCATATACCCAACAGGATACAGATATACACAGCTCCACCTTTCTTTACCTAGTGGATCTCACTTTGTGGTTTTCTTAAAATTCCTGTTAATTGGCATGGCAAATTGCTTATTTGCTGAATCCTTCTGCCACCAGGTTCCTGGGAAAATCTTGAAGTATGAAAAGAGGACACCTGAACACCAAGGTTATCATAATACAGGAATCAAACAGGCCAGTGACTACTAGAAGCAATTGAGCATGAAGTAGAAGGCATGTATGGGAAAAACTCACTTGCTTCACCCTTAAGATCTCTTGGCAGTGGAGATCTATTTCACTCCTGTCTGCCTGCCACCTGCTTCCTGCTTTTACCTATCTTTATAGAAAAAGTTGACTGAGCAACTAGAATTTAGAACTATCTCTATGCAGTTATCTTGATGTTATTTTCTTGAGACTCTATTAAAGCACTAGTCTTAAAAGGAGTGAGTTATGAAGTTCTGTGTATGGTAACAGTACAGGAAGTCCCTCATGCATGCCAGACAGAATCTAGGTTGTTTACCTTGTTTGCCAGTGCCACCTGGTAGTAATCACAAACTTTTATGAAAGTATGGCTAGTGTTACTAGGAAAAAATTATGCAAGAGTAGTTAGGTGAACAGCAGGACTAAGAAGTGGGTACCATGGGCACTACTGCTATGTCACTTGACCAACCCATGACCTCACCAGTGTTAATCGATTATTAGAAGTTGCCAGAAGAAAAATTGCCTTATCTCTTAGCTCCATCACAGCAGGAAATGGGAATAGTACAGAATAGGGTGCACAAGGTATCCAATCTTTTCATGCTGACAAGAAATTGCAAAGAAACTACTAAAATACGAGTATCTCCTTTTCATAGCTCCTTATAAAATAGTAATTGCTGTTGGATTCTTGTCACCAACAAACCCTTTTCCCAACAATTAAAGCATCTCTGCAAACTTCTCAGCTTTGTATTTAAAATAGGACTCCAACTACTTTTCAGATGCATTTCAACTTACTCTTCCAAATATACTCTTATGTTCCAGCCTACTGGATTCCAGCTTTCCATTTCTTGTGTCTTTTCTTTCCCACATGTCCGGAATACTTTCCATCCCTCCTCTGCCTCTTGGAATCCCCTTCAAGGCTCAGCTCATGTACTGTCTCCCAAGGAAAAGTTTTCTTGATTTCCCTGGTTACTATTCCCTCCTGCAAGTTTCATAGACATATTTATCTATAGTATGTTACATCTCCCCAGGACATTGTAAATTCCTCGAGGGCAAGGACTATTTGGTTTTGGTTTTGTATCTCCAGAGCCTAGGACCTGTTGTTATATACTTTGCTTGTATTCAACCAGCAACTGAATTTCTGTCATGGACAATGCCTAGTGCAAAGGAATATGGTGCAAAGAAAAACAGGAAAACAATCCTTGCCCTTCAGGTGATTTGTTTTCATTTTAGTTATCTGTGCAATTGTGTCATATTATTAGACTGTTTCCTAAAGGTAGAGCTGGGCTTTAAACTTTCTCCCCTAAGAACTGGTACATGTTTGAGTTGAATCATCTGATCATTTTCAAAGCTTAATAAGTTACATTTTGGAGTTCACAGAACAATGGTTGGACAACTTCAACAAATACTCAAACCCCCTGAACCTCTTTTTCCGTCTTTTCTTTTGCTTCGACTCTACTGCATTGGCCCTCACCCTATTCCACTGAACTTAGTAATATAGAAAACAATACGTACATTACATGCATGTGTTTGGGTGCACATACATACACAGCAATACCTATATGGAGTGAACAGTCAATAAGACTGAACTTCAATCTAAACTTTTGGACCATACTGTGTGATCCTAGACAAACATTTAAACCTCTCAGTGCCTCAGAAAAGCCTTTAAGACAGTAAGATGGAAAGATGTTAGCTACTTATTTTGGCAGAGGGAATATTCTCCCTTGGAATTCTCCACAAAGATGAGATCTAGTCCTCTGTATTGCAGAGATGCACTTCTTTTTTTGCACTTAACATTCTTATGTTCTCTCTTCTCAATTTTTAAAGTTGGTAAGATCAGCTTATATATCCTTTATAAGAAAAAAAAATGTTTATGGCTCAATGGTTGATTCAGAGTTCTTTTTTCTTTCCTCTGTGGCTCAGTGGCCTATGACAGACAGGCTGCTTCCCCATTCACCCTTAGTCCCTTAAAAGTACATCCCCAAACAAATTAGTATGGAATTCCCCAAATTTCCAAAGAAATTAGACCTTTTTAGGTTTTTCCTACCTGAGGTCCTTCTTTACCAGCTTCCTTCACACTTGACACAGTTTTATAGTAAAAGAAGCTTGTCATTTTCACTAAAAGTATATTTAAGACACAAGTGGCAATGAAAGTTTTAATTTTTGTAGTTTCATAAATTTACAGCTTAAAAAAATCCTAAAAGCTTTACACACCTCCTTTTCTACATCTGAGAATTTTAAAAAACTGTAACAGACAAGCCTAGGAATCATTAAAAAGTAAAAGTTAAACTGTTATTTGAGCTCTAGAAGTGTGGTAGTTTGTAAAGTTGGCAAGGTTCCCTTTAATACTTCCCCAAGTGCCTGTCAACCATGTGAGGGGCACTATGAGGAAGGGCATTAAACCAAAATGTCCCAAAACCTGCATATCATTTTAAAAATAAGTATTTTAGAATGATAGAATAAACAAGACAACACATACATGATCAGAATGGCATACGGGGCTATTTTTCACCTAAGTAAAAACCTGTTTTCTAACTTGAGGTAATTAACTCTTTCTAAATCTACCACTGAATATAACTGGATTACATTTCACCTGATTTCCCAAGGGTATAGTACTGATAGAGCAAAAAGTTGCTGCTGCCTTCTTATTACAGTAAAAACTTTTTTATCCAGCTTAATAAGAAGTTCAATCTATTTCAAAATTCCATTTAACAGTTTAAATCACATGGTCTTTGGTGGTCTTCCTGTTAAGGATTCCATAAGTCATTTTAAAATCTACAAGTCAATCAAAAGGTTAACAGTTGACATTTACTAATTATAGGTTTTCCAAAGCCTTGAAAGGCCTTTAAAATTAAATTTAAACTTCTTTTTTAACTTTTTAAAAAAAATTATTCTCTCTCCTTCCACTACTTTCCAAACTAAATTAAAAATCAAAACAAAACCCTCATGACACTCATATAGTCCATCAAAACAAATACTCACACTGTTAATGTCTAAAAATGAATGTCTCAGCCTAATTTAAGTCTTTCACTCCTCCAGTAGGAGATGGGTGGCACAATTCCTCTTCAGTCCTCTGGACTAATAGTTAAGGCAGTGATTCTTTCCCCCACCACAAACAAGTGGGACAATAAATAATAACAAACAATTACAAATCTGAAACATAAATGAATGACTGTGGGGCTGTTTTCATCAAAGGTTTATTCCAATTGTAAAATTGTGTTACATGAACTTTAGGTACAAATTTGCCATGTAAAGTGTATGTATGTGTGGGAGGGCATATTTGATGATGCTATAGCTAAAGTCAAAACTTCATATACAAAACTTAATAACATAAAGCAAAAAATTTCTGGTCACTTAATATGTTATGTGTGGGATTAAAAAAAAAAGTGCCAGTTTTCTAAATATACTTTTCAACCACCACCACAACCAAACGGCAACCTAAGTAAAGGCATTCAGTCTTGTCTTCTCATGTTCTTAGACTCCGCAGAACATTGACGGTTTTGCATTAATGTGTGAAATAGATAGGAACCACAAGGTGGCGCTATAATTCCACTGACAAGGCAATTTAAATGTCAGTCCACAAGTTTGTTCCATTAATAGTATCTGCTACTTTTTCAACTGTAATTCTTCTTTAGATCAGAAGAATGTAATAATGAACAATTAATTAAAAGCCAACTGTCTGTATTTCTTATAACTCACAGGGGTGTTGTGAGGAAAGACTTTTTTAACCTTAAACTCCTATATAAATGTGAGCAGCTGACATAATTTCAAACCTTAAGAACTTGCAAAGTCATTTAAAAAAATGTCACACCAGTAATGCCTTAAGTTTAACATTATTTTATTTTAATTTAGTGTCATACAAAACATTTTAAGCTAAAAATTAAAATTCTTAATCATATACATTTGGGGAAAAAGAAAATCAAAGGAAAAAGCTGTTTCCCCCTTCATAATAAAGGATTCATCTTCTTCCGAAGCCTGTTCAGGGTAAACTTGTATTATGATTTTTTTAAATTGAAAATTTTTAAATTCCCTTTCTTGTCTTGACTCAATTTCATGTAAACTGTCCATGAATCTAATCCACATCTCCAAAGAAATTTGTAACTTCAAATCATAGTGTTCCCTCCCTCTTCCCCCCCCCAAAAAAAAACAGGACAAAACCCCAAAACCTGCTTGTGTATCTTTGTAACTCTGGATGGTCTCCATCTGTGCTGCTGGTCTTAAAATGTGTTACTGAATATGACACTAAAACACTCAACACCTTTTTTTCACAGTAAGACTTCAGACCTACACACAAATACAGAAATACAGGATTATACTGATCTCTACTATTTCAAGATTAATTGAGAATCTAATGCATCACTAATTTTCTAAGTTGAAAAAAAAAGTTGCATTTTTAAAAATAAAAACATTTTCATTCTCAATGTGTACATTTAACTTTTTCACTGCAACTTATTTGACTACACAGATGGGAAAATGGTATGCATGTAAATCTCTTGGGTGCAATATGCAAGTCCCCGTTGGAGAGTTTCCAACAGGATGTAAATTGTGGTCCTCAAGCCTGCGCTTTAAAAACATATTACTTAGCACACCGCCAACAAATGTCAACACGAAAATACACTGCTGTAATGACTTCACTCTGCAAAAGAAATCTACTGGAACAACAGGAATATTTTCCTCACAAAAAGCTCAAACACAGTAAAGTACTGTAATTACAGCTCAAAAGAATTAAATTATTTCTTCAATAAAGAATACACCAAATGGAATTCTTAATGTAGCAATATCAATACATACATTTAAAACTGTACAAATAAAACTTAAAGAAAACGTTCAGTGTCGAGTCTCAGAAGTCCATGGAGATACTTCTAAGATGAGTTGTTGGAATACTTCAACAAGTCAGCAGTTTCCTGAAACCTAAAAATGTTTTTAAAATTATTACAATAAAATAGGCTATTTAAGAAATTAAAATTTTCCAAATCCTAAAACAATTTTTTAATGCTTACAGAATGAGGCAGTTTACTACTAATAAAAAAGCAGTTAAAACCAGGATAGGAAAAGAAAATGAAGAATGAATTATAATTCTTTCTTCCATAAAATATTATGATCTAAGATATAAGCAATAGAAATAATTTTTACAATAATAGGGCTTCTTTGATATTTTTATAATAGTAAAAAACAATATTTTAAAGCAACTGACCACAAATGTTGTTTAGTGTTTTGTGTTTTTTTTGTAAATGAAATGATAGATAATGCCCTTAAACTGGACTTTTTAATCCCCAGTTAATTCCATTAACAACCCTTTACATTACTACTCAGAAACCCAAACAATGACTCATCCCACAAACATGTAACTGAAGGTGGATTTATTATCCTCTAGAGTCCTGATTGAGAGACCATTAGTTTGGAACACATATGCACATTCTATAGGTACCTTAGTCCAATATGATTCCCTACAGATAAATGAATTCTTGCTGCCCTTTTCTATTACTTACATTTTTTTTATCCTTTCTATTTTCTCCATTGTTGTCTCCTGTAATTGAAAAAGCAACAAAGTTAGATGATTCTTCTAAGATAACCAACTTCAAAAATAGACCCTAATCTTACAAAATAGTCTGAAATATTGGTGTACATATCAGAATTTTTATGAGCAGCTGAGAGATTTTTGAAAGTTTTGTTTTTTTTCCAAGTACAATTAAAGCTAATGCTCACTTGTTCTCCTGACCTTACAAGAAAATCAACTAAGCATTTGCCAGTTTTACTTACCTTTGAAGCTTCTGTCAAACCAAAGTAATTCATGGTACTGGGTTGGGGAGAGGAATCTGTGGATAATAGTAAGTTGTATCCAGATGACTGCTGATGAAGACTCTCTGGCATCTCTTCTTTCCTTTTTCTATCTGTGGAGAAATTAATTTTTAAGTTACTTTTGTCTTTCTGCTTTCACAGTGGGGTCAACTATCGAACAGTCTGATTTACAATATGTGCAAAAAAGAAGGTATTGTTTAAAATATGAAAAGGGTACTGGTACAGGTCCAAGATTTGTCCTCATAGCCTTTTACTATAACTATATATATAGGGTGCTGTATGACCTACACACCCACACTTTCTCTCTCCCCCATCCCAAAATGAAACCTAAAACAGGAATGCTATTCATCGACTCAAATATTTAATTCAAAAATTCAATATTCAAACTGACAAAATCTTGTTAATTCAAACACTTAGGCAAGTCAAATTAAGAGTACATGTTCAAAATCATTTTCAAAATAAGCTGCAAGTGCTAACAATATTTAATTACATCAAAAGGATGCTTATGTATCTCATGAATTACCTGATAGAAAATCCTTTCATTCAAGATTTAGAGTGCTCCCAAGAGTCGCACTAATAAACTGAGCTAGGTCTTGGTGCCAAGTTATGAAAATTGAGGGAAAAAATTAAGCAATTTTTGAAGTCATATGAGTTAATTTGTAATTTTTTAAAAAGCAACTATGGCTCAAATTCCTAATTTGTAGGGATCCTACTCTAAAAAAAAACAACTGGAGAAACTGTCACCCATGTCATTTTTCAATTAGCAGAAATGCCAATAACCTCAAGTACTAAATCACATGCAAGGTACCCAGATACACATTTACCTGTCTACATATAAATAGCAAATATATATTCCAATGGATGTGTGATCTATTCCAATGGATGTGTGATCTTATCAATATAAGCATTCCTTTCAGTGATACAGAGAGCAACCCATTCTTGCCTGTTCATCCTGTGAAACTTCCATCCATGTCCTCAAATAGGGTTACCACAAGGGCTGACCAAATGTGCTAGGGACTTTCCTTAATTCCTTTATATCACATGAATACCAATGGAGCACATGGCGTATATTCTTGCCACTCTGCTCTATCTTTTTTTCAAGCATACATTTGCCTGATAGCTTTTAGACTCCCCTCTTGGATTGGTAATGTGTTATAGCCTCCTCATGCCTAATATGGGAATCTTAATTATTCTGTGTGGGCCTTTAAATTCTCTGCAGCCTAAGGTACTCCAAAGGCAATCCAACTCACTCTCTTCCTCTTCTTTAATTCTGGGTTCCAATTTACTATTCTTTTGTAGTCTTTCCAAGATACATTTTCTGATGGATGAACTCTCTAAGTTATCCAGCCAAGTCCATATCACAGAGCAGTATTTCCCAAGTAGAGAGCCTTGGATGACTCCACGGGGTTTGTAATCAACCAATTAGAGAGTAGAGGAAAGAAAAAGGAACATACCACCTCTCCTCCCTCCAACATAACACACTCACTTTGCTTTCTCGAAGGTTTCTACATTTGTATAGTCCTTTCAGGGCGATTATCACCTAACCCCACTACCAGCACCCTAAGAAGTCATTGCGCAGGCAAAATTCTCCCATCATCCCACATCTTGCCCACATTATCTTGTAGCTGCAGCAGCAGGCATTCCTTGGAAAGGTGAGCTTTGTAATCTGGGGTAGTGGTGAGTGAATACTTAAAAAGGACAAAGATTCACACAGAATGACCAGACACGGATGGGCTATCAGATATCATATACAGGTCAGTTTCTCTTCCAAACTTTCCTATTTCTGTTAAAAGAACCACTATTAAGACTGTTATAGGGGTGGCCAGGTAGCACAACGAGTAAGAGCACTGGCTCCAGTGTCAGAACGACCTGGAGATCGAATCCTGGGCTCAGACACTTAGCACCCACCCAGAAACACCTGGCCATGTAACCTTGAGCAAGTTACTTAACCCCAATTGCTTAGGGGCGGCCAGGTGGCTCAGCGAGTAAGAGTACCGAGTACCGGCTCCAGTGTTTGGGATGACCTGGATCAAATCCGGGCTCAGATATTCAGCACCACACCCAGAAATAGCTGGCCGTGTAACCTTGAGCAAGTTACTTAACCCCGATTGCTTATAAAAAAAAAAAAAAAGATTGTTATATATCATCTTTTCATTCCGATGCTGCATGTTGTTTCATTTTTGGTAAAGATACTGTAATGGTTTGCCATTTCCTTTTCCAGTTCATTTTCCAGATGAGGAAATCAAGACAAACAGGGCAAAGTGACTTTCCCAGGGTCACACAGCTAGACTATCTAAGGCTAGAATTGAACTCTGGAAGATGAGCACTCTATCCATTTTGCCACCTGGCTGCCCATTCATTCTCATGCCTCATAGTCAATCTTTACTCACATAGCTACCACCCTAGTTCAGGTTTTTATCAACTCTTGCTTTAACTATGGCAACAGCCTTCTAACTGGCCTCTTATATCAAATTTCTCCCTACTCTAATCCATCATCCACAAAGCTGAGAAAATCATCTTCCTAAAGTTCAAATCTGATCATGCATTTCTCCTACTCAATAAATTTAGGAGCACAGATCTGGAGCTAGAAGGTACTGCAGAAGTCATCTACTCTCATTTTACAGATGAGGAAACTTAAGCCCAGGGAGACTAAGTGACTTGCCAAAAACCATATAGATAGTAAGTATATGTCACAAGCAGAATCGGAACCCAGGCCCTGTAACTCCAGATGATGGTTTTTCCACTGTACCAAATATTAATCTATCTCCTTTCAATATATTTTTTGTGTAAGTTTGTAACTCAAATAATTACTAGTATAATTGTACATGTCTGTAACTTAAAATTAAGTTAGTATACTTATACTAGGGGTGGATACTAAAACTTTCTTTTACTGATGGGGTTGCACAACCACAAAATTTTGGAACCAATGGGTTTAGATGATGAGCAATCTTTCTTAACTTTGTAGTCTGTGGAGAGGTAGAACAATCAGTTTTGAGCATTTATGGATTTTGTCCAGGAGGTTCTATGATGTTTTGGGGCTTGATGCAATCAGCACAATGTCAGAACAATGTCAGAGGGTTTCATCAACTAAAGGTGTACTTATACAGACTTAAGACTGTGTAACAGATCTTCTCCACATGGAAAAGAAAAACTATGGTGATCATTCACCTCTCTATTTTATTACCAGAAGGTCTCTGAGGTGCTTTTTGCATTACCAAATCAAGTATACTTCTTCAGGAGAGTGGAAATGGCCCTTAAAAAAAAAAAGATAGGAAAGGCAAATTAACTAGACCAAGAAAAGATAGTGTTGGAGGCAACTCAATTATTTCCTGCATTTTATATATATTTTATATCTATTCGTGTGGTCTCCCCTTATAACAAATATGCTACTGGATGGCAGGGACTATTTTTTGGACATCATATCTCTAGTTCCTAGCATAGTACCTGGCACAGAGTAAGAGCTTAATGAATATTTGTTGATTAGCAGAGAGTGCTAAGTAAACAGTTCTAATGAAATAAGGAGAAGATACTAAAGATGTGGGGAAAATCTTAAGATAATATTATTACCAAATAAAAGATATCAAAAAAACACTAATAGGCACCAACCCATATCATTTCCTTCCTATCTACATACAATTTTAATACAAATAATCTATCCACACAAGGGTATTTCTGGGGATTAAGCAGAACAGACAAGCAGTCTTTTGTGAGTGATACTCCACAATACAGCACATCTTTACTCTCAGAAAACTGAATGAATCCTGAAGAAAGTACAAGCTCTCACTGCGCTTAGTGCTGATATACATAAAGAAGTGTAGGTAGACACATGAATAGGGGAATACAGAAGTGAATTGATAGTTATATATAACGTATTGTGTATTAGGCACTGTGCTACATATTTTTTGCAAATATTATCTTAATTGATCCTCAACAACCCTATAAGGAAAGTGTCATTGTTATCTCCATTTTAAAGTTAAGGAAACTAAGACACAGGGGTTAAGTGACCTCCTTGGGGTCATACAGCTAGTTTAAGTATCTGAGAATGGATTTGAATCAGGTCTTCCTGATTCCAGGCCCAGTGCTTTATTCAGTGCATCACTAGTTGTCTTTAATAATAAATACCTCCCTTTCCCATAACAAACATCCACCAAAGGAAAACTAAGCCATTACCAACTACAAAAAATAAATGGTGTCAAAGCATCAAGCTGGTAGCCATATTCATGTGAAGAAGAAAATTGAGATAATTCTAAGAAATACATTCGTTGACTGGTTCTAATGTTTATAATGAATAAAAATGAATATTATAAACAAATAAACTTTCTAATTTCAGATTCAGTGTTTGTACTTATGCAGCATAATAATTTTTTCCCTAAAACTATACCTCTGAAGATAACTTTCTCTGAATACCTTAATGAAAACCAATTAGTAATCAGTTAATGAACAAGTGTTTTCCCCTTCTAACTACTTCACTTTTAAGATAATTGCTTCACAAATAACCTAAAACTGTATGAAACACTTGTGAATTCTATATCTGACTTACCATTACTAAACATTACACTCTTATTTCTAAACAAATACATTCCTGTTGATTTGTTAGTAAAGATATTCTCCACCACTAGGAATGTTACTTGTTCAGAGACTTTTAGACAGTGTGAAATTATTTTGTCAGTAAAACAACATTTTCAGTCTCTTGTGTTCAGCAGGAGTAAGCCCTCATGACCCCTTAATGCTTCCTTTACTTAAAAAGAAAAGTATTCCATATACAAAAAAAGCAAGCAGAAGCATAGAAATTTATCAGAGTACCTTTAAAACCTTCCCTTTTAGGGGTACACTAAAAGGGGCATGGAAGAGGATCTCATCATTACTCAAGAATAATTCCAATGACAGAAGTCAACGTTAGGTATCATTAGTATACCAAACACAAGCGCCATCTCCTGAAGGGCACTTCCCTTCTTAGCTTGGTCCATAAAGACCTCTCCTCTCTTCTTGCTGCTCTTCATGGATTTCCACTTTCACTCCCAACACTCCCATATTCAATCATGCTCAGCATATGTATGTATTCAAAGAAGATTCTACACCATTACTACATAACCTATACTTGTCTCTACTGTCTCATATCCCAGTCACTTCTCAATTCCCCTTATTTGGCTTTCAACTTTAGAATTCAACTGAAACTGCTCTAAAATTACTAATGATCTACTATTAATTGCTAAATTAATGGCCTTTTCTCAGTGCTTATTCTTATTTCTCTTCAGCACTTGACACTACTGACCACCCCCTTCTTCTAAAGACTCCCTCATCAGTAGATTTTCATTACAAAAATCTCTCCTGGTGGTCCTCCATGTTTGGCTTCTAAACCTCTGTCCTACTCTTTTAACTATGGGCATACCTCAGGGTTCTGTCTTGGGTGCTCTTGTCTTCCCATAACCTCTTTTAATAATCTCTTTAACTTGATGGATTCAACTACTGCCTCTTTGGAGACAACTCCCAGACCTAGATATCAAGCTCCAGTATCTTCTGAACTCTAGTCACATACTAGGTGTATGGACACTGGACATTGCAAACTGGATATCTCACAGGCATTATCAATTACCACCAACTTTTTTCTCCAAACCCTTCTATCTTTCTAACTTCCCTATTTCTGTTGAGGGAAGCACCATTTTTCCTAAGCTTGCAACTAAGATCATCCTTGACTCTTCCTACTCTATTACATCTAATAAGCGGCAAGTCTATTTGATTCTACGTGTTTCTCTCCACTCATATCAAAACCAAATTACTGGGGCAGCCAGGTAGCACAGCAAGTAAGAGCACCAGCCCCAGTGTCGGGATGACCTGGGGATCAAATCCAGGCTCAGATACTTAGCACCCACCCAGAAACAACTGGCTGTGTAACCTTGAGCAAGTTACTTAACCCCAATTGCTTAAAAAAACAAAACAAAACAAAACAAATTACTACTCTTTTTCCTACTATCACTACTACAATTACTATTACTACTAAGAACAATAATAGATAACATTTATACAGAACTTGCTATGTGCCAGTCATGGTGCTGACCACTTGACAATTATCTCATTTGATCCTCAAAACCCTGGGAAGTTGGTGCAATTATTACCCCTGTTTTACAGACAAGGAAACAGGTTAAGTAACTTGCCCAGGATCACACTGCTAATGTCTGAGGCAGGATTTGAACTTAGGTCTTCCTGACTAGGCCTAACACTCTATCCACTACACCACCTAGCTGTCCTATCAGTTCAGGCCTGTAAATTACCACTTCTGCCTGGACTATTACAATAGTCTCTAACTGGTCTCCTAAGCTTTTTCCCCCCTTTTCCAACTCATCTTTCACACAGCAGCCAAGATTGATATTCGAAAAGCATGGGTCTGACTGTGTCACTTGGCTACTCCACTCAGCTCCAGTGAAAAATACCAACTCACCTGTTTGGCTTTTAAAACCTGTCACAATGTGACTCCAGAATAATTTCTCTGCTTACTGTATATAATATACTTTCCTTGTTACAGTCAGACTGGCCCGCATGCTATTTATCCCACACAAAATGCTCCATCATCTCTCACTTCCATGTCTTTGTACAGATAGGCTACATTTTCCTCCCTGATGCTGGAAATACATTCCCTTGTCACTTGCCAAGATGAGTTAAAATGGCCCTCGTACAGGAAGCCTATCCTAAGCCCCTTTTGTGGTTGTCTTCTTCCCAATATAAACAACTCCATTTGTAATTTTCCATGTATGTATTCACTCCCTCCTACCCCTGTCTCCTCCAGAACTACACTTCCTGATGGCATGCACTGTTTCATTATTTGGCACAAAGCAGGCACTTAATATGTATTTGTTGACTACACACTGACTGCACAGGAACTTTCTAAGCATCTGACCTTCTAAGTCGCTCTTGAAAAAAGCAAACATTATCTATTTTGGGGTGACTTGGATCTCCTTTGAACACCACCTCCCCGTCTCTATCTGATATACTGACAATGACTTCTGCCATCAGCTTTATCCTCCTTCCTGCTTCAAGGATATCCTCCTCTGCCATTTTAGTAAGCTGCCCTGAGTCAATGAACGGATGCAGTTTTCTTCTAGGCTGAAATAATTACTGAAGCCAGAGATGAGAGTTGAAACAAAGACCTGCTGACACTGGCTTCCAATAAACATTACAAAAGTTCCTATTAGGGAACTGCTTATTCAGTAAGTCAGAAAGTTTCATTAATTTAGATTTGAAAGCTAAGGTACTTCACTGATATGAACAATAAACATATTTATTGATGAGTACTAACTACTCCTTTTACACTGTGAAAAAGCCCAAGTCAAATGCTACACCCTTCAGGAAGCCTACCCCAACCACCTGCTTCAGTGCCCAAGTCATTAAACATTCTCTCAGCTGAACCTTACAAAACATTTTATCTCCAACTTTCTTAAACACTTAGCAAATACTATAGTTTTTCTGTATGTCATATCATCCCAAGTAGAGCTTTCCAAGCCAGGCAAGATTCCCTTATTTAAAACTTGAAGTCTCAATTACCAACCTAGTTTTTTGTTGAATTGACTAATTTGTCTTATAAACATATGTGTGTATGTATGTATGTATGTATGTATGTATGAATAAGTATTTGCCAGGGTTATATTACAGAACTATGCTCACATATACTGTAAACTATTGCTCCATGGAGCAAATGTTAGGATTCTTGGTCATGATTTGTTATTATTTTATCCTATAGGAAGTTAACTTTGATACTGTATTGAAAGTAAATGAAGAATGATGAATGTCAAAATTCAAATACTTTACAATTTTTCAAGAACATTTATTATATAATAAAGTGGAGTTGAAAATAGATGGGACTTCTATAAAAAGAATAATTCTTCATGCATTTAATTATCAAATCAAATAAAATTTTGAGGGGCTTCATGAACCTTACAAATGTGACACTTTAGATGTGACATATAAACATGCCTTTAATTTAAAATAAAAAGGCAAAATGAAATTGTTTCCTCAGTCTAGTGTGTCTATTTTAAGAAAACTACTTTTACAATCATTAATTTTAGAACTAGAAAGAACATCTCATCCAATCTAAAAGGTTAGAATTGAGGCTCAGACCAGCAAAAGTGACTTACCCAAAATCATCCAGCTTTGTCTTATCAGCTGGCAAGTTCTGGGCTAAAAATACATCTCAGTAAAGTTTAGTGTCCTTTGTAAATGTGTTCTGTTGAGGACCAATTATCTTTCTGTGTACAATCAGAAGGGATTTCCCCAAAGCGTCATCAATTAAGGGATCCAATTTATACTGAACATTTTGACAAAGAATGCTTTTCACATTTTTTAAACACAGAGGTATAGAAGAATAAATGGGGGGGGGGGGGAGGAGAGAAGGTGCAGTTAGGTGGCGCAGTGAATAGAGCACCTGCCCTGCAGTCAGGAGGACCTGATTCAAATCCGACCTCAGACACTTGTGACCTTGGGCAAGTCACTTCACCCTAATTGCCCTTCCTTCCCCCCTCCATAAAAGCAAAAAAAAAAAAAATTCAAGATATAATCAAGAAATCAAAGGGTTTGGTAAACCATTTTTTTCCAAATGCTTCTTGTTGTTCATTATACCTTTAATGAAAGATATAAGATAAAAATAAAATGGTTCTTTTCCCCCCTCATATAGGGTCTCTCATATTTCAGAACAACAAACTTTTCAATTCTTAATTTTAATAGTTTGCACTGTCTTTATAGTTATTGTAAGGCTCTCAACAACAGCGATAACTCTCTTTGAATTTATCAATTTCATTTTGGTTAAACTTTTATAGCTTCAAATAACTGTAACTTATAAACTGTGTTATAATTGAACACTGTTAGTTAATACTAAATTTTTAGAAGGCATCTCATTCAACTCACCCATCTTCCTCTACCTTCTATTCCTTTAGCTGCATCTATAAGAAACATTTCCAAATTGTACTATGTTTTGGTTTAAAACATTCTTCACTTTTTTGGTAAGGTTTATGTATAAAAATCTAGAATCATAAGAAGTGTAAAGAAGGTTGGAAATCTGATCATCCAAATGGTGAGCAAATTTTCCTTAGAAAAATCCCCTTTAATAATACTGTAGAAATATTTTGAAGCAAAATTATGAATAAAACCAGAACCATTTCCAACACTGACATTTCTAATCTTCACCACTTATAACACTTTATTCTCTACAAAAATACTGGTTTATTATTGTAGACTCCGAACCGTACTCCACTCTTTCCTGACCTACCACATCTTTCTGACTAAATAAAACTCTTAACTTGATACCTTTATCACAGCTGACTATACAACCCAACCATTTACTCTAACAGGCTGCTTCTGGGAGTGAGCGTTCTAGTCCTTTGAG
Organism: Petaurus breviceps papuanus; assembly: GCF_028583685.1. Lineage (NCBI taxonomy): Eukaryota > Metazoa > Chordata > Mammalia > Diprotodontia > Petauridae > Petaurus > Petaurus breviceps. Next base: position 68,620,332 of record NW_027185655.1, read on the forward strand.
GAACTACTGCTCCCTGTGTGGTAACTGAAGGATGGGAACCTGAAAAAGATGGTAGTCAAATCATGGTTACCCATATATAAAATGCTTATTGTCTGAAAGACTTTGAAAGATTTTCCCACCCAATTTAATATACCCCGAGGTCAGTTTTACTCCCTCCACTTAACATGTTTATAATAGCTTCCCAAAAGTTTGAGTAGTACCTCTCAATCCCATCTCTCCACTCAATCTAAAAAACACTTCTGTATTAAAAGTTCATATTATCTACTTTATATTTGGTACTTTAACCGAGTGATTAAATTTTATTCATTTGCAAAGGCTTATTTTTAATCTAAAAAAAACCCAAACCTATCAAATGTTCCTTTTTTGTTTTTTAAACCAGCTAAGAGGTCACTGCTCTTGTAGTTGATTAAGAATGCTACCAGATTAGGACCATAATGAATAAAGGAAATTATGAAAATTGCTTTGAATTAAGAAATTTATTGCTATTATTTGGCTTTTAATATGCTCTTGTTGAATAAAATGAATAGCTAAACTTAGACCTTTCTATTATTAGGAAGCCTCTAGGAAATTTCTGTTTTGATGCCTATAACTAGATGGAAGGTGATCTTGAATTCTCAAAGACTATATCAGCATAGGACAAACTGGGAAGGCTTCAGGATGACACTATCTGCTACTGTTAGAGGTACAACATAGCAAGTGCCTCACTGCCAACAGGTGGGCTTACCATGGCTTTGGTAAGATATACAGCAGAAGAAAACATTAAAATGGTACTCAAGTCTTGTGCAGCCCCTGCCCCATTTTTGTACCAACAGATGCAAAGGGAAGGACAGAGGATGCTATGAATTCTACAGTGTTTATTAATTAAACTACTGGCATTCTGAATGTGAGATCTTTGTGACACACCACCAGAAAACATAAGTAAATTGCAGCTACAAGGAAGAATGGTTCACATGTCCTGAGAGAGACAAATGGACATCACAATAAACAGAGTTGTAGTGTACACATCTACATCTTTTGGAAATGAATTAGTAGAAAATTTCTATGAAGAATTCTGTAAGATTCTCCAAATCAAATCAATATATACCTTAACACCCAGTGACATTAACAAAAAGGTGGGAAAACTGTTAGAAAATATGATCTGGGACTAACAAATGGAAGTTGTCAAAAGTCTGTAGATAGTCAGAAATCCCACACCTATTATTATCATTAAGAGCTATAAGAGCTGTTGGACATGGTGAACATTGAACAATGTCACAAAAAATGAAACTGATAAATCCTTATTGGAAATGACTGGATGAAGGTGTCATTTCAGAATTAAGTGACCTATATGCAGTCAGATTATCAACTGATTAAAGAACATACTGAATTTATTACCAAACTAGAAGAAAGGATGATTAGTATATAGAACAGAACATCCATGGAATATTTATGGGAGGATATGGACAAGAATCTCATTGGATGGTGAGGATGGGCTGCAGTATATGCCACTGGAGGGAACACCCACATGGATGAAATAGAGATCCACTGAAGTATCAAAGAAGTTGCAATAGCTGATCTAGTCATTGGAACAATTCCATCATTATGATTTACAGTACCTTTTACTAGAAGAGTCACAAAGAATTTATAAAGATCTTATTATTAATAAAGCAGTGAAACTATTTTAATGGAAGGTTTTAATATATTAACCCTCCCCACCTCCCTGGCCAAAAAAGACATTTTTGTTTGGACCACGCAAAAGAATACCAGGCTCTTTTTCAGCAGCCAAGTCATTTTTTCCTCCTTCAAGTAATAAGTTGTTGTGAGTGAATCCTCCCAAGTGATAAGGATATTCGATACCTGTTATAAAAATATCAAACATATTGATTGTAACACAGCTAACAAAGATACACTACCAATTTGGATACAGATATATTTTCAATGTAAGATTCTTTCTCAATTAAACAAGATAATCTATGTCTTAGTATGCCTTTGAGAACAAAACCTTGGGTTTATGACATGAACCTAACAAAACGAAACAAGACAGGTATTTCCTGTCATATGGTGAGCTGAAAGCAATCCTCTGTCCAAGCCCTACTCTGCCTCATGCTGGTGTGGCAGTGACCACTTTGAAGGCTGCGCTAGTACAGGACGAGGACTCTGGCAGAGCCTACAAAGTTGGAGAAGCTTTTGGATAGGCCCAAGGATCCACTGCATAGCTGTCATTTGAAGATTAGTTAACCTAAATTAGAGACTAATGGCCCCAGGTTGACTTTGGGCCATAGTGACTCTCAAAGATTATCTGCTAAATTACAGAGGGACTATGTAATCAGTTTCAATAGAAGTGATAACAATGTCAAACACAGATTCTCAAAGTACTGAGAGGAAAACTGATGTTTTGTTTTGGGAAAAGAGGAGGAAATTCCTCCCTCTAAATCAGAGTGGTGTGGGGAGGGGGGGGAGGTGATGAAATCATATTACGGTTATGAAATCATAGTAACTGAGCTCAAATCTCAGCTTTATTATTTACTACGTAGATGAACCATAATCCTATAAAACATATAGATCAGTATTTCACTCCTTAAGATTAGGAGGATTTAAGAGAATCATAGATTATGAGCTTGAAGGGATCTTAAAAGTTATAGAGTCTAATCCCCTTATTTTACAGACAAGTCAACTAAGGCCCAAAGAGGCTGAGTGGCTGTCCCACAATCGCAGAGGGAGCAAACAGGGATTTGAACCCATGTTCTCTGACTCCAAATCCAATATGCTTTCTATTGTTTTACTTAATTCAGAGTTAAAATCTTGGAATGACTTAAAATAATTTTTTTCCAAGAAAAATGTTACTGTTTCACAAAATTTGAACTATTCTTTACAACACCAAGAAAAAACTTCATTTTTTTACCAAGCATATTACATATATTTTAAGGCAATGATTTGGATATTTTAGTAGAAATCCTCGTAATGTCAGAAAAGTAAATGATGATTTCAGCTATTTAACAAATCCAAAGAAGAGAGGTAAATCAATTTAATTATGGGTATTGAAACCTATGGGATTTTTTTTTGATAATTTATTTAAAGTACGTATATAACTTCCATAAGAAAATTTATAGGATATTTTGTTTAACCAGAAAGGAGACCACAAACTATGAATATTCTTTAACAGAGACATAATCATTTTAAGGCAAGATGTGTGTGTATATATGTATACACACACATATATACTTTACACAGTTGTATTCTAAAAGTTAAATTATTCAAGTAGATTGATATGGGATATTTAAAATACTAGATTTTACTATTAGTTTAGTAGCATCACCCTTTTCCTTCCTAATTATTCACAGCCAGGACAAAGATAAACGCCCTTGCCTTTTCTATTCTCAAATACTTTCTAAATTTATTAAAAACAAGCCCTAAAATTCAGAAAGAAAATAATATTTTCTTTTATATAGAAGAAACAACAGTTATTATCAATAAGAATTATCACTTTGGAAATATCAGATGACTACAAATACCCTGATTCCTTAAAATCCAATCAAATATATATGTATTTCCATAACAGTCCATCCTTAGTCTCACCATTTATTATAATTAGTATTATAGAAGGATAAGGCTGGAGCCTTATGTCACCAATTCTCCACAAGGACCAATTTTGATAATAAGAATGGAAAATATTGAAACAGTGTACCTGTTTGTTTCAGATCTATAAAAAATTCCCCTAAATATTACATGAATGTACTATGTATTTTACAATAATACTATCTTTGAATTTTAACGTCACAAATTTAAACTATCTTCATTTAAGACAGTAGAGATAAAAACGTTGTGGTCCCTAAAGTGGTTGTGAATGGAAAAAGTTTAAGAAACCCTGAGTTCTAAAGTAATTTGCATTGTGTGCTTCTAGTTCCCTAGGAAAATAAGCAGGAATAATTTCCAGAGTCTTATAATCTCTGGAAAATCAGGATGGAGTCCCTTGATAAGATGAAAACAATCCCTAAATGCAGAGTTCTCTGGGTCAGCAGCTTCTTTAACTCCAACCCTAGCAATCTCTAGCTCTACCACGTATGGGTACCAACAATTTCTTACCTGCTAACACTGATGGCCTTGTTTCAGTCCTCGTCTCTCTTGGCCTCTTTGATCTATCTGGTACTCTCCGCTACCCCTTTTTCCTGGACACTGCTTCTTCCTTTGGGTTCTATGACACTGCTCTCTCTTACTACTCCTTCTACCTATCTGATCTAATCCCCCTTCTCACCTTTGCCAATGATAATCCTCCCACCCAATGGGGATGTAGCTAATAATACTGGTGGTAATCATCTTAAACTTAACATTTTCAAAACAACAGCCATAAAAACCATCCTTCATCCGCTCTTACCTGCTTATGTCAAATATACCACCATCCTTAAAGTTACACAGATTTACAACTGTATAGTCATTCTTTACCTTTCTGTCTTCCTTCTCTACATCTTCCCCATCTGTTCTTTCTCTCCACTCACAAAATCCCTACCATAAATTAGATACATAAATGAAGTTCTTGCCTGTATTAAGGTAGAATGCCTAATTAGACTATTTCTAGTCTCCTTGCTCTATTATTAATTTACCTTTACACTTGTGTTTCTTCTCTCCATTAAAGTCTTCATGCAGAGGTTATATGATCACATATGAATTGAACTTAAGGGCCCTGAGGGCTTGTTCCAACTCTCAAATTTTGTGATCATCTCAACAAGTTCAGAAATATCATCTGCTCCCTCCAATTTCTTACAAAATGTTTTTCTTGTAATTTTTCCATCACAATTCTTTTTAACAGCAATCAGAGTTCACTGACATAAGAGGATGTCTTAGTTCTAATTATTTTTAAACTTTACCCATCATGACATGGAAAATCACTGAGTTATAAAATGACACATTCTCATATTTCTCAACTCCTACAACTTTAAAATAAATTATTTCAAAATTTTCAAAACGGGTTTTTGTAATTTTTTATAACATAAGAACTAAAAACAGAAAACACTATATGCCTCACATTCTACCTTTTATCATAATCACAATCATTTACATATGTATTTATGTGTATATGGTATATATATATCTATCTTTCCACCCTTACTGGATTATAAACTACATAAATGATCAATGACCATATCTTAATCTATAGCTATGACCTTCATGTTACCTAGCACCACAGTACCCTGCATGAAGGCTCAATATTTGCTGAATTAATAAATGAATAAGGGGAAAGGGTCTTTATTTGCAAAATGGTGAAAAAAATCTTGGCAGAGGATAGTTGTGATGATCAAGTAAGGAAGTGTATATTAAAAACATATTCAAAGGTGTAAATGACCTGCCCTGGGTCACATAGCTGAGAGACAGCAGAGCTGGTGTGCCCTCCTGATCCTTGCTACCTCTAGACAGCACTGTCCATCTTGATTAGCAAAGTTTCTAATTTATTGCCATGTTTTTGTCAGCATGCTGATCAAAGGGGAGGGGGTCTGGATGTCCAAGATGATTAATTTCCTAGGTATGTGTCTGCAAGCTTGAGTCTACAAAATGTGAAACCTCTAAAATGCCAATCAGACTCTATGCCACATGCAATTTTGGACAAAGTTTAGCCAAATAAACTTGGTTTTTTCCTCTCTCTTTTTTTTTTTTACAAAAGCACTCAAAACACAGAAATTGGGTAAATGTTTAAAAGAAAAATTTAAATTAAGCACAAATTCTTATTAACCTTATTTGAGACTAACATTGGCGTAAATTTGTTTGTAAAATTTTATCCTTTTCATGTAACAGCTTCATGACAGCTGTAATACAATGGGAATCATAATGTTCCATTAGGCAGTAAAATAAAGGACATTATAAAATCTAACTTGTGTCACAGGTTGTTCTCTTTGTTTCTTTATACTATAACTCAACTTGGAATCCATGAAATTACTGAAAGATTAAATAAAAATGGCTTCCTTTTTTTTTTCACACTTTAAAAAAAAAAAGTGAGAAGGGGCCCAATAGGCTTCAACAAACTGCCAAGGTGGTACATGACATGAAGTTCTATACCTTCGTTTATTTCCAGAATGTGAATAACATAAAGCCAATAAGTGCTAATAAAACACCTGAAATCTGATAAGATAGCACTCTTTAATGAGAAACATTTGATTAACTTATTTGAGACAGTATGAATCTTTTCATCCCTATTTAATCAGGCTTCTTTCTAGAATTACGTATTTCTAAAACTTTTAGGCATTTTTACATTCAAATTAAACTACAAAAGGAATTATGTGGGTTTCTCAACATTCAGAGGGATGCCTAAATAGTTAATATCTGGGTTGGAAGCACAGGAAAGTTTCAGGACAATAGCACTAAAATTAAATTTGATACTGATTTCAAATGACAAAGGTGTAAAAGGCATAATGCTCAAGGTCTTTAGTATTTGACTATACTAGCTGTCACCTGAAACCTAAGAAATCAAACTGAACTTTATTAAAGACAAGACACTATACTCAAAATGTCACTACACTCACAGACACCATCCCACAGACAGCCCTATGTAACCTTGAATGTAAGAAACGCACTACTGGAAGATCAATTGGCTTTGCCAACTTTCTGTAAAATCTAGAATTTTCCAAAACATGATTTTTTAAATTTTTGAGAAATATTAATACGACTATTTCAAATGCCATTTTGAATACATGCACTGAAATTATTGTAAGGGCTTATATGGTTAATACATGTAGATGAAAAGGCTTGTAAATTTATTTATTTACAGGTAAACATCTAGGAAACAAAAAATTTTCTCTAGTAGACAAAAAAAATCAGTAATATATTTTGTTGAAAAAAAAATTTAAACTGTCAAAGGCAAAAAAAGTCATATAATTTTGAATTACAATCTAATTCAACCTGAAATATAGGACAGAACTTAGTTATTTCATCTTTGCCCACAAGAATTATAAGAAATAATAAAACAGAAGTTGTTACTAACATCCAGATTAAACACTTTTAGCTCTGCTATTATTTCCATTTGAGAAAACTGCAATGTAGAACACCAGTAAAATAAGCCATGGTCCAAGTCTAGACCATCCATGGTCAAACTTATGACAATCCACCTTTTTTAACTGAGTTGGTAGCAAATACACACACACACACACACACACACACACACACATATATATACACATGTATGTCTCTATGTATTTATGTGTGTGTATGTGTATATATACATATATATGTATTTTACAGTTCTACAATACTTTTTATATTACCAGATAAAGTAATGTCTCCTCTCTCTAACATTTACTACAGATGAATAAGCAACTACTTAAATGTAAATTCAGCACTTTGTATCTCCATTAATAATTTTAGGGCATATTAAGTAAATTATTATTTAGAGGATCACAGATATAGAATTTTAAGGTACTTCAAAGACCATCTTGTCCAACTTTGTCATTTTGCAAGTAAGAAAACCGAGGCTTAGGAAGATTTAGGAACTCTGTTCAATGTCAAAAAGCTAAGGATCAGAGACAGAATTTTGTCTTAGGCCTGACTTTGGGGTCAGTGTTCTTTCCCTTCCCCCATCCATGGAGTATAGTAATATTTTATAGCCATATGAAAAAGAAAGTATCTCCCAAAGTCCCTCAATCATAGGCTCCAGGCCCATTTTATATAATTACTGACTCCCTTGAAATTTTTAAAGGTAAACTTATTACCAAGTATGTCTTAACAAAATTATCAAATAGGCATAATAAAAATACTGAGACTGTCATATTTAACAAAGTATTTTATGTAGGTATTTTAATTATGAATACCAAAGTATAATAATTTATCATAATTAGTAAACATAACTAATATCTATTCTCATGGTAAACTATGATCTTTACAATATTCTGAGGTAGGCATGGCAAATACTGCTATTATTCAAGAACTTACCAGGAGGTGACAGATCCCTGTTCCTGCTGTACTTATGGTCTTCTTTCATATCAACAGTTTCTAAAGGTATATCATGCTGAAATAAAATTTTTAGGACTTAAGATATAGATACATAAGTATAAATATATAACCATATTTTACTTTCAATAAAGTAACACTGGCATTTTTATGTAAATAAAAGCTATCTTTTCTATAAGTAAACACAATGGATAGTATTTTTCTGAAACAACTGTTATTAGCATATTAGTTTTGCCTAAAGGGAAGAGGAGAAAAGTAATTAATTTTTCTGGCAGACCAGAGAATGCAGTTTTCATAATGTGAGAGCCAAAGCCACAGCAAATGTTTCAATGCAATTTATTAGGCTGTTGTGATAGAAGGGAAAGAAAACGAGCAAAGAGAACAGTTGCATATCATTATGATCAAAGAAAATATAAACTGTTCAATTTACTGTTCTCCTCAGGCTACATATCAAATGACAGAATTTCAGAGACTCTTTGAAAACAAAGTCAGATAGTAACTTACCTGATTTTAAATACTATTAGAAACAAAGTTATTTCAAAACCACCATCAGGTTTATCAGATTCTCTGGCCTGATATAGGGGATAGAGGGCTGGAGGAAGCATCAGGAATTTTGTTTCAAACACCAACTAGGCATATAACTGTAAGCAAGTCATTAACCTGATGCTTAGTTTCCAAACCTATAAAATGGGGATAATACATGCAGTATTTACTTCACAGTTATTGAAAAGTCTCAAAATAATGTAGGCACAGTCCTGTGTAAATTTTAAAGAACTATTTAAATGGCAGTTAATACTGGTTATTTAATAAAGAGAAAAAGTCACTGTGTAATCATGGTTATTAAAATGTTTTTTCACCACATATATAATTTCACAAAGGTGAACATAAAGATTCAACACATCTCAAAAATGCTTTAAGATGTAAAATACCTTTTTAAAGTGTAGGAGCATTTCTGTTTCAAGGAGGGTGACACGACTTAAAAGATTATTCCAGACCATTTCATCTATGATAACTTTTCCTTTCAGCTGTTCTTCCAAATAACGTAACTTATCCTCAATCAAAGCCTGTTTTTTAAGTTTTTCTTGGCATTCAGCAAGAACGTTCCGTATTTCTGCAATTTCAGAATTAACATCAGAGTCCTGAAATTAAAAAAAATATATAGGTTTTATAATCCAATGCTCATGATGAAAATTCTTCTCAGAGAATGGTTAACTTTTTTCCTATTTCCAAAAGGTTATTCAGCATTTTCAGTAAAAGACCTCAGCATCTAGTCTTCAGCAAAAGCAAAAAGACTTTTTGGTTGTTTTTCAGTCATGTCCAACTCTTCATGACCCCATTTGGGGTTTTTCTAGCAAAGATATTGGAGTGGTTTGCCATTTCCTTCTCACAGATGAGGAAACAGAGGCAAAACACAGTTAAGTGACTTGCCCTGGGTCACACAGTTAGCAAGTGTCTGAGGCCACATGTGAACTTAGGTCTTCCTGATTCCATGTTCAGAGCTGTATCCACTGAGCAACTTAGGTGCCCCTACACAAAGGCTAGATTAACATAAATAAAAACAATGTCAAAAAGGGCAGCTGAACTCAGTCAAACAAATCTTGGCTCTGCAGAACAAAAAATGGAAGCATATACCTCTCTTCACATTAAGTGGCAGGTGTATGGGAAGGATAATAGGCTCAGAATGTTGCATATGTTCACAATAGTGGCCTTCCAGTGTTATCTCTTGTTTTTTTACCTCACCTACATTTCCCAAAGTATCCTTCATCTCTCCTCTTAGCAATGGCCACAAATTGCACAGGGAAAACCCTTCAGAAAAACCAATACATTGAAAAAGTCTGATATTTATTATCTGAAGTGTTTCACACTCAAAGTTTCCTGTCTATGCAAAGAAGGAAAAGAGGAGACAACTTTGGCTGACATACTTTCACAGCATTCAGTTTCAAATTTTCTGACTGATTTCTTTCCATTTCACATTGTTGTGGTCACTGAGGTCACTATGGTTTTGCTGTAACTTCATTTTGCATTGAATTGCAAGAATCCCATAATTCTTCCCATACTTCTTTGTATTTATCAGTCACTATTTCTTACCAAAGAGTAATATTCCAATGTATTCATACGCTACACTTTATTTAGCTGTTTCCCAACTGAAGTTTATTTATTTTGAGTTCTTTGCTAAGATAAAGAGGAGTGCTATAAGTATTTTTATGTAAACATTTTATGTAATTTTAAATATAGAATCTTTTTTTCCTCTTTTTTATCCCTGGCCCCACCCCATACCACCTTTGAAGTATATGCCTCAAAAGTATCAGAATCTCTGGTTCAAAGGGTATGGGCATTTTCACTTTTTTTTTTTTTGCACAAATCCAAATTTGTGTGCCATCTTTCCGTACCCCTCTAAAACTGGTCATTCCTATCGTTTGTCACCTTCACCAATTTGCTAGGTATAAGGTGAAGCTTCAAAGTGTTTTGATGTACATTTCTCTTATTACTGGTGATCTGTAGCATTCTTTCACATGGATATTAATTGGGTACAATCCCTCCTTTGAGAAAGAACTTTCTGTTCATATTCTTAGACCATGTATCTTTTGGGGAATAGTTTTTGACCTTCATACCCTTGTATCAAAGATATTTGATAGATATTTTCTCAGTTGACTTCTTCCTTTCTGATTCTGTATATTCTCCTTCTACATAAATGATTCTAAAAAACTGAAAACACACCACCAAACTCCCTGTCTAAAACAAATGTAGTCCAGACACCTAAATCAGGGAAAGACAAAGCAAAGAAAGAGAATTAGAGATCAGTATCACTAAAGAAAAAAGTTTGTAAAGTTTTAAATAAAACCCTGAGGAAAAAAAATCTATAGCAATATATCCCTAAAATTATTCAGTATGAGCAAGCTGAAGTTATAACTAGGGATGCAAGAATGGTTCACTATTAGTTAATCAATTAACATAAGTAATCATATTAAAAAACAAAAATACCACAACCACAGGATCACATCAATAGATACAGGGAAATCTTTTATAAATTATAACACTCACTTATGCTAAACTCCTTATAAAAAATGAGAACAGCAAATTTTGGAGGGGTTATGGGAAAAAAAGGCACACTGGGGCACTGCTGGTAGAGGTATGAATCAGAACAACCACTTTGAAAAGCAATTTGGAATTATGCAAATAGTGACTAAAATATCCTTACCCTTTTGACCCCAAAATTCCATTAAGTTTATGTCTCAGGAGGCCAATGATAAGAGGAAAGTCCCTATATACCCCAAAGTATTTATAGTAATACTTTTTATGATAGCAAAGAATTGGAAGGAAATAAAGCAGATGGCATTCTGTTGGGAAATGGCTAGATGAAGTGTTGTATACAAATATAGTGGAACATAATTGTGCTGACAAAAAAATGACAAATGTGATTAAAAAAAAGAGCATGGAAAGCTCTACATGAATTGATACAGGGTGAAATAAGAAAAGTCAAGAAAACAATATATACAGTGTCTATCATGTAAACACAAAGAACTATACAACAACACACACACATATTCACAAAATCAAAAGTGAATATTGCAAAACTATAAAGAATAAAGCATGGCTCAAAAGAAGAGAGATGAAAAGACACTCCCCCACTTTGCCCCTTTCTAGCAGTGGGGGGCCCAGAAATTGTGTACAGTGTAATAATAACTAGCATTTATTTAAAGCCTGATATGTTCCAGGCCACCTAGTTGTCTCTACATTTTCAAATTTTTCAATATATTGATCAGATACACTGATTTTTTTTTCACTTCTTTTTCTTATCATCTTTAAAAAATATATTACTTGTTATAAGGCATGGCTCTCTGGAAGGGAGGGAAAAGGGTATTGGTGAAAATTATAGTGATATAAAAAACCTATGAATAAAACTTATTTTAAAACAGAAAAATAAAAACCCTACAAACCTTATGATTATATCAATAGATACAGGAAAGCCTTTGACAAACTACAACACTCATTTATGCTAAAATTCCTATAAAGCATAGATATAGAAGGCATATTTTTAATATGACAAAAATGATATATCTAAAAACAAAAGCTAGTATTATCTGTGATGGGAAAGCACTATAAACTTTCTCATTAAATACAAGACTAAGATAAGAATGCTCCCTCACTTTCCACACAATCTGACATAGTTGTAAAAATGTTATTAAAAACAATAAGCAGCGAAAGAAATTAAAGGCCCAAACACTAACAGGAAATACTATCCTTATTTGCTGACAACATTATGGCTTATTTAGAAAATCTTTCAGAACTGCAAGGAAACTAAGACAATAGTTTTCAGTAAAAGTACAGGAAAAAAAATTCACAAAAATTAAGAGCATTTGGGGGCAATTAGGTGGCACAGTGAATACAGCACCAGCCCTGGAATCAGGAGGACCTGAGTTCAAATTCGGCCTCAGATATTTAACACTTACTAGTCGTGTGACCTTAGGCCAGTCACTAAACCCCAATTGCCCTGCCTTCCCCCCTCCAAAAAAAAAGAGCATTTGTATACAGCATTAAATTCAAGAGAAAATAATAGGAAGGTAATCTCATTCAAAATAACCACAAAATTCATCAAAACATGGGAGTTGATATAAGGCATATTCAAGAATTATATAAATTATAAAATACTCTTTAAAGAAAGCCTTAAATAATTTGAGAGATATTTCACTGCTCATGGCTGGGCTATGCCAATATGATTAAAACAATTATAATACTACTTAAATTAAGTTGTAAATTTAATGCTATATTAACCAAACTACCAAGGATATATTAATTTGTAGAACTAGGAAAAATAACGAGATTCATTTGGCAGAACAAAAAGTCTAATATCTTTGCTAGGAAACAATAGGAAAAAGTTGGAAGATGGAATTATCACTTTTCACCTCAAATTACACTAAAAAGCAGTCATCACCAAAACTATTTGGCACTAGTTAAAAAATAAAGGAGTAAGAAGATAGATGAGCAAGAACCAAAAAGAACTAAATGCAATAATTCAGTATTCAATAAAGGTAAGAACAAAAATTACTTGGAGAACTCCTCCATATTTGAAAAGAAATGCTGAGAAAATTAAAAAGCAGCTTGGCAGAAATTAGGTTTAGACAAGCAATTTTTACCATTTACTGTCACAAAAAATTCAAAATGGATATTTAACCTAAATATTAAAGATTATATCTTAGCAAAACTGAAGGAAAGTCAGATCGAGTGTCTTAATTCTCAACCAAAAAAGGAAAAGACACTCAAAAGATAAAATAGATAATTTTGATTACATGCAAATGAAAATGTCTTAATACAAACAAAATCAATTCAACTAGTTTAAGAAAAGAAGTTGTCAATTGGGGGGAAAGAATTACACTGAACATCTCTAATAAGGGTCTGATATTAAAGATACAAAGGTAACTAACAAAAGTAGACCAAGAGGCACTCCCCAAGGTATAAGTGCTAAAAGGTATAAACAAATAGTTCTCAAAGGAAGAACTGCAGATTATTAGTAACTATAAGTGAGATGGTTCCAAGTAACTAATGGGAGAGAGGAAAATCGAACAATTCTGAGGTTTTACTTAATACCTAGTAATTAAGCAAAGTGGCAAAGATTACATGAAAATTGAACAGCCATATGTTGGGGATGGGGAAAAGCACACTGATACACTGTGTTTGGAGTTGTGACAGAGTCCAACCACTCAGGAAAGCAATTTGGTGATGACAAAAAAAAAAGTTATCAAAACATACACTGAGCATAAAGCCTTATATGTAGCACAATGTTGACAGAAGCCCTTTCTGTGGTACCAAAAAGGTAAACACAAAGTAGCTGCCTATTGACTAGGGAATGGGTAAGCATGAATGTAAAGGAATATTACTGTACCATAAGAAACTATGAATACTAAATTCAGAGAGAACAGGAAGATTTTATGGAATGATATAGAGTAAAGTTAAGTGGAACCAAGAAATATAAATAGAAAGAACATTAACAAAAGAAAAGAAATTTAATATTATATACTTATGACCAAATCAGGTCATAAAATCTAAATTAAAGATATGAAAACACACCTCCCTTCCTTCTATGCAAAAGTGGAGGAATATGAGACATGGAACCCTTTTAACTGTCAGTCCTGGCTTCGTTGGATTAGTTGTGTTAAACTATTCTTGTGTGTGTGTGTGTATGTGTGTTTTCTTGATTTCAAGAGATAGCTTGCTGGGGAGAGGAATAAATCAAAGTGATTCGGTAAATTGTAAAGTTATTTCTAAATTAAAGTGATGTAAAAACAAAAGATATATTTTTAAATTAAAAAGATTATTCCAGACCAGTTCCTGCATAATCACTTTTCCTTTCAGTTGTTCTTCCAAATAACGTAACTTATCCTCTATCAATATCTGTTTTTTAAGTTTTTCTTGGCATTCAGCAAGCATACTCCGTAGATCTTCAATCTTAGCATTAAGTTCTGTGTCCTGAAATAATTATTAAAAAAAAAAAAAACCTGTTAGGTTTTAGAATACAATACTCAAGACTGAAGTTCTTTTAAGAGTATTTGACTTTATTTCCATTTGCTACCTAGCAAATGTTCAGGAAAAACATCTAGTACAAGACCAAGAAAATACCATATGTAACAACTACAATGATTTTAAAAAGCAAAAACAAAGAAAAAAAAGCCTTCAGCATCAAAAGGCAGCTGAACTCAGATCAACTGCAAAGAACAATCTTCAGACTGGAAAACAGATGGAATACATCCTTCCTCACAAGAAAGTGTGGAGGCAAACAAGAGATGGCGAATGTTGCATCAAATGCTGTCAGACATAGTTCCATACTAAGTAGATTTTGCTTAACTGTTTGTATTTGTTACAAGGTAAAATCTACTGAGTGTGTGGGGTCAGAGCAAAGAAATATTGGGAAATACTTATGATGTAAAAACAAAACAAGCAGGAGACTTCAATAAAAATCTATAAAATAAACTAGTGTGTCTATTATTTTCTGAAGTTATATCTAACACATTTCTGATTAGTGAAGGTTTACCAAAAACAAAGGAAAGGAGCACTTGGGCTGGTATAGTATTTATCAAAGGCGAACTGAGAAGTATGGGTGAATCAATAAAGGACAAAAAAGATAAGAAAAAAAGTGAAGAGAAAAAAGAGGGTGGTAGAAAGTAGAAGTGAAAAAAGAGGGTGGTAGAAAGTAGAAGTGGTAATGAGGCCGCAGCAACAGCAGAGTATTAAAGGAGATTAGAAGTAGTGGTAGGTGTAGAGAGATACAAAGAGAAGCCAGGATAACAGGCCAACTCTAAAAAAATGTAGAGGACAAACAGCTACATTGACATGAAAACCTTAGTTTCCTGGCAGAGCATGTCATAACGCTGTAATTCATAAGGGCATCAGCATGAACTATTAAGGCATGATAATCTTTACAGTTCAGCAGTTGCAGGGTGAGGGAGCAGGGGGCATTCACTGCATATAGTACTAGAGTAGGCAAGTCAAGTCATTCAGTCGTATGCTTTACACCAGTAGTGCCTGTATACATACATACAAATTAAGTACAAGTTAAGAATCAGTTAAGAACATTAAAAAAAAATAGTGGCTGTGCATAACATTT
The DNA here is from genome assembly GCF_028583685.1 of Petaurus breviceps papuanus. NCBI lineage: Eukaryota > Metazoa > Chordata > Mammalia > Diprotodontia > Petauridae > Petaurus > Petaurus breviceps. The sequence goes on from NW_027185655.1 coordinate 68,635,840, forward strand.
GTAAAATGACCAAGCTTGGCACAGAAGCAGATAGAAGGCTCAGTGAACAGAACACTGGGTCTGGACTCAGGAAGACCTGAGTTCAAATGCAGTCTCGAACATTTACTAGCTGCATGATCTTGGACAAGTCACTTAACTTCTGTTTGCTTTAATCCACTGGTGAAGGAAATGGCAAACCAATCCAGTATCTTTGCCAAGAAAATCCCATATAGGGTCATGAAAAATTGAACACAGCTGAATAACTGAACAACAGCTTGGTACTGGAGATAAGAAAAGAGTATCTCCCTCCCTTCCTCACAGAAGTAGAGAATTAAAAGTGGGTATACTGCTTACACTTAAATTGAGTTAGCTCACCTGTTTTTTTTTTTAATTCCTTCTTACAAAATATGATATTTGGAAAGATATAAAAATAAAATATCTGGAAAAAATAACTCAAGTCAGACTAATGGCATCTTCTCTGCATGCCCGACAGTAAGTAATGTACACACACACACACACACACACACACACAAACAAACAAACAAATACGCAGGTAGCTCCCAACTTAAGCGTTTTGCTGTAACACTTATTTATACCTGAATAGTTTAAAACTTAAGTTGATTAAACTCATAGAAAGAATTCTTTTTTCCTTCATCCCAGTTTAAATTTTGCTATAGTGATAACCCACCTCCACAACCTATACTTAGGTCAAAGTTACAGCAAACCACTCTCTAAAGAGAAACAGTTAACCAAGCCTGATTTCTCATGTTTAAAACACATCAGGGAGTGGAGCCAAGATGGCAGAGTAAAAGCAGGAACTTGCTTGAGCTCTCACTCCAATCACCTCCAATACCTGTAAAATATGGCTCTAAACAAATTTTAAGAGCTGCAGAACCCACAAAGTGACAGAGAGAAACAAATCTCCTGCTGAAGGCTGCCTGGCAGGGCAACAGGAAGGGTCTATCGCACTGGGCTGGGAGCCAAGCTCAAACCTGTGTGACACTGACTGGCTGCAGCAGACTTCAGGAGAGTGAATCACTGGCAGCTGTGGCAGTTTCCAGACTTCTCATAAACACCAAAGATAAAGTAAAAGGTCAGTAGAGAACACTGTTGGAACGGGGTGAGAGAACAGCATGGTCTAGCCCCTGCCCCCAGGGCGAGAGGGGGCAAGCCACTTCCCTGTGGCTGCCTCCGGAGTTCCTGGCCTGCAGATCATAAGGGGATCTAGAAACCATTCAGAGGGTAATCCCTCTTGCTTTGACCTGCCTGGATCAGGATCACAGTCTTAAGGTGGTAGTCCTGGGGTGAAGAACACTAGTATGCCAGAGCTTGTGGTGGCTATAGAGAGAGTGCCCTCCTCATAGCTCTGACAACAACTACAAAAACCCCAGCAATTTGGGACATAGCTCTCTCCACTCTGGAAGCAGAGTTATACCATGGCAAAGAGTTCAAAAATCAAGTAAACTGGCTGGCAATGTGAACAAGTGGAGGAAGTGCAATCAGACAATAGAATCTTCTTTGGGGGTACGAAAAGGATCAAAACATGGAGCCAGAAGAAGACAACAAAGACAAAATTCATGCATCAAAAATTTCGAAGAAAAATATGAACTGATCGTAGGCCACGGAGGAGCTCAAGAAGGATTTTGAAAATCAAGTAAGAGAAGTAGAGGAAAAATTGGGAAGAGAAATGAGAATGATGAAAGAAATTCATGAAAAGAGAGTCAACAGCCTGACTGAAGAAAATAACAGTTTAATAGACTTAACTCAAATGGCCAAAGAGGCCCAAAAAGCCAAAGAGGAGAAGAATGTCTTAAAAAGCCAAATTTGCCAGATGGAAAAGGAATTTCAAAAACTCACTGAAGAGAATAATTCCTTCAAAATTAGACTGGAGCAAATGGAAGTTAATGACTTTATGAGAAATCAAGATAATATAAAACAGATCAAACAAATGAAAAAACAGAAGGCAATCTAAATATCTCATTGGGAAAACCACTGATCTGGAAAACAGATCCAGGGGAGATAATTTTAAAATTATTGGACTACCTGAAAGCCATCATCAAAAAAAGAACCTAGAAATCATCCTTCAAGAAATTCTCAATGACAACTGCCCTGATATTCTAGAACCAGAGGGCAAAATAGAAACTGAAAGAATTCACTGACTGCCTCTTAAAAAAGAGCCAAACAAGAAAACTCCTAGGAATATTATAGCCAAATTCCAGAGTTCCCAGGTCAAGGAGAAAATATTATAAGCAGTTAGGAAGAAACAATTTGAGTATTGTGGAAACACAGTCAGGATAACACAAGACCTAGCAGTTTCTACATTTAGGGATTGAAGGGCTTGGAATATGATATTCTGGAGGCCAAAGGAGCTAGGATTAAAGCCGAGAATCACCTAACCAGCAAAACTGCGTATCATGTTCCAGGGGAAAATATGATCATTCAATGAAATAGAGGACTTTCAAGCATTCTTGATGAAAAAACCAGAGCTGAACAGAAAATCTGACTTTCAAATACAAGAAGCAAGAGAAGCATGAGAAGGTAAACAGGAAAAAGAAATCATAAGGAACTTATTAAAGTTTAACTATTTACATTACTACATGGAAAAATTATAATTGTAATTCATGAGACTTTTTTTCAGTATGAGGATAGTTGAAGGAAATGTATTATGTGTATACATACATATACATGTATGTATAGGAGAGTGTATGTGTGTATAAATATATATGTGAATGTGTGTACATGTAAACAGAGGACACAGAATCAGTTGAACATGAAGGGATGATATCAAAAAATAAAATTAAGAGGTGAGAAGGGAATATATTTGGAGGAGAAAGGGAAAGATAGAATAGGGTAAATTATCTCACATAAAAGAGCCAAGAGAAAATTGTTACAATGGAGGGGAAGAGCAGGAAGGCAAAAGGAAATGGGTCAACTTTACTCTCATTGAATTTAACTTAAGGAGGGAATAACATACACACTCAATTGGGTATTTTACCCTACAGGAAAGTAGGGGAGAAGGGAATAAGAGGGGGGATGATAGAAGGGAGGGCAGATTAGGGGAGAGGGTAGTTAAAAGCAAACACTTTTGAAAAGGGACAGGGTCAAAGTAGAAAACAAAATAAGTGGGAGGGGTGGGATAGGGTAGAGGGAAATATAGTTTGTCTTTCACAATATAACTACTATGGAAATGTTTTGTGTAACTACACATGTACAACCTATAATGAATTGCATGTTCTCCCAGTGGGGGTGGGTGCAGAAGGAAAAAGGTAAAGAATCTGGAAATCAAAGTTTAAAAACATGTTTAAAAAATTGTTTTTTACATGCAACTGGGAAATAAGATATATAGGCACTGGGGTATAGATATCCATCTTGCTCTACTAGAAAGTTGGGGGGGGATATGGGGGAGGATATAAAAGAGAACAGATTGGGGGAAGGAGTATTCAGTAGGTTTGCTATCTTGGGTTGGGGGGGGCAGGGGAAAGACGGGGAGAAAATTTGTAACTCAAAATCTTGTGGAAATGAATGTTGAAAACTAAAAAGAAATAAATTGAAAAAAAAACCACACATCAACTTTTGTTAGTCTGCATTTATTTATCAGTGCTCAAAATATCTTGTGGTCTCTTTTAAGAAATATGAGGAATGTGAAAAAAAATCTCCATCAAAATTGTTTATAGTTTTTGTGCTTCAGTAAATTTCAGATATCTGGAAAATATACTTAGAAGTTCCCAATAATTTCAGATAAATGAGGTACTACTGAAAATTTTTTCCCATTGCTAGTGTAACTCGGTGATGTGGGAATGGAGTTCAGGAGGGAAACTGGATCTGAAATATATAGGTATGGAAGGCATCTGCATAGAAATAATAGTAGAATACAACTGAGCTGACAAGATAAAAAAAGAATTTAGAGAGTGGTCATTATAGTAGATGACTCTCAGATCTACACACATTCTGCAAAAGTATCTCTGGAACTCCAATTCCCCATATTATCAACTACCAAGTGTACATTTTGAACTGAATGCTCCATATGCATCTCAAACTCACCATATCTAAAATACAGATCATTATCTGCTCCTCAAAATCCTCACCCCTCTTCTTCCTAGCCTCCTTATTTCTTTGGAGGTCAGCACAGCCCTTCCAGCTACTCTGGTTTGCAACCTCAGCTTAACTCGTCCCTCTATCTCAACCTACAAGTTGTCAAATTTTCTTGATTTTTCACATCTCACATCAGTTTTCTTCTCTCTACTCATATAATACCAACCTACCTCAGGTACTCATTATCTCTTGCCTGCAACACTGAAAATGATTTCTAATCTCCCTGACTCTAGGATCTCCTTTCTCCACTACATTCTACATGGAGATAACAAAATGCAGTCTGAAAGCACTGGTCAAATCCTGTTACTCATCTACTGAAGATGCTCTCCTGTCTCATCTCCCAAACCAATTCTTTATTCTCAAAGAGGATCTCTAATCTCTCCATTCTTAGATATTCTGTCAGGCCATCACCCCTGCTCTAAACTCACTTTCCTCATTTCCTGACCGCAATCCTATAATAATCCAGGTTCAACAATGCACAGCCTCAAATCTTTTCCCTCCAGTTTATCAACGCTGAATCCTGGATTATTTCCATTATCTTTCTTATTCTCCTACTGATGTGTTAGTGAACAAACTTGGGGGAAATTACATAAACTGAGTCTACTACAGATTTCTATTATCTAATCTCAAGAGAGTCCTCATCACATCCAGGCAAATTCTTTTACTCCTTCCCTTCTCTGTTAAGCAGCTCAATATTACACTGTTACACAGTTCTCTTAAATTTCTTGCTTTCCTACCATTTGCCACTTATGGATTGTTTCCTGGTCTTAATCTTCTTTTCAGTTTTTTAAAACCAACCCAATAGTTATTCTCATTTATTATTTTAGTATTCATTATTTAAAAATTCTGAGCTCCCAAGTTCTTGCCATCCTTTCCACCCCTTGCCCACCCACTGAGAAAACAAGAAATGTGATAGAATTTATACATGTGAAATCATGCAAAATATATTTCCATATTACGATGTTACATTTTTTAAAGCAAGAAAAATAAAGTGAAAAAAAGTATGCTTCAATTTGCACTCAAAAGTTCATCAGTTCACTGGAGATGGGAAACATGTTTCATCATAAGTCCTTTGGAATTTCCTTGGATCATTATATTGATTAGAATAGCTAAATCACTCACAATTGATCATCATGAAATATTGCTGTTACTGTGTACAATGTTCTTTTGGGTCTGCTAATTTTACTGTACATAATTTCAGGCCCTCACCAGCTCTAGCTCCTAGATTAATAATCTTTTTTTTTTTTTTTTTTTGTTTTTTGGAGTGGGAAGGGTAGGGCAATTGGGGTTAATTGCTGGAGGTTACACAGCTAGTAAGTGTTAAGTGTCTGAGGTCAGATTTGAAATCAGGTCCTCCTGACTCCAGGAGTCACTGCACCACCTAGCCACCCCTTGATAAGCTTTTAATTTGTCTTCTTGCCTTATTTCCCCTCTCCAATTCATCACATAACTGGCAAAGTGATTTTCCCTAGAATACAGGGCTGACCGTGTCTCATTTCCCTACTCAAAAAACTCCAAAGGCTTCCTATTGCCTCTAAGATCAAATATAAACATCTCTATTTAGATTTACAGTCTTTTACATACAATACTGTCTAGCTAGACTGCTGTTTTTGATGTTTCATGTGTGCACAGAGTGTACCCCCATCTTATCTCTGATTCTTCCAATTTCTAATTTCCTTCAGGACTCTACTCAAGCATCCCTTTCTACACAAGAGCTTTCCTAATCTCTGAGCTGTTACTTTCTCCCTTTGCCCCTGTAATACCACATATATTTTTTTACCAACCTTTATACATATATAATGTCTACATGACAGAATATAAACTCCTTGAGAGCAAGGGCTATTTCATTTTGGTCTTTATATTCCCAATGTCCCCTAGTACAACAAGGTCTGGCATGAAGTGGGTGCTAACAAATTTTGGGTGAAATATAAACAACTCTCTTTGACTTTTAAAGCCCTTTAAAACCAGCCTACCTTTCAAGGCATATTGCACATTTGCCTCCATTTACTCTCTAACCAAATGGGTCTATTCATTGTTTTCTTTATGCAACATCCCATTTCCCATCCTCAGTATCTTTGTGTAGGCTTCCTCTCATTCCCCTCAAATCCTAGAAGGCACCCCATCTCACTTAGACCTCTGTGAATCTCTAGCTTCCTTCAAGGTGCAGTGAGGTGACACCTCCTACAGAAAGTCTATCCTGATCTCCCCACAACTATCAGTTCTTTGCCTCCAGAAATAATTTTGTGTATTTATATATTCATCATACAAGTTGTTTTTCTCTCAATGGAAGCTCTTTGAAAGCACACTTCAAGATGGTTTTTTTTTTGTCTGGTGCCTAGAATGTTGTAGGTACTTACTAAATGTTTGATGAATGAATGTAAATTCTAGTCAAATACCAAAACCATAATTAAATGGCTTCAAAGGAATGAAATTCTACTAAAATTATAGATCTTTTTGGTTCACTCAAGTTTAACTGTTGCAATCTAACTACAAATATACTTCATATCATTAGTCCCAACTAAATATTATCCTTATCTAATATATTTCATTAATTCAATTAACAGTCTAAGGTATAAAGAACAGTAATATACACCACAGATTAAGAGTTACACCTGACTTCACAAGGTAAGGTAAAGATCAACATAAATAGCTAGAAATTAATCAGACTAAATAAAGGAATAAAAACATACTTTGGAAGCCGAATAAAGCTTTTAAACTCTCCATTTTAATTATACAATCAGATACTGTTATTTATTGTAAAGGTATAAAAATACTTACTTGTGATTCACATGTGACCTCAATAACATCTCTTCTAGGTTCATCGAAATTTTCATTACCTTCAGTTTCAGAAAAGAGTGCGTGAGCAAAATTTTCACTATTTGGGTGACGTTCCACAATTGGCTTTTTCTAGGTTAAAAAACAAAGTAAATCACGCATGAAATATTAACTAATCAATAAGCATTTATTAAGTTAGTACTCTATACCAGACACTGCACTAAGTACTAGGGATATGAAGACAAAAGAGAAATATTCCATTCTCAGAAGGATCTTACATTCTATTAGGGGAAATGAGATAGGCGCAAAGTAAATACAAGATAATTTCATAGGGGATGGGTAAAGAATTGGGTAAAAATCAAGAAAAGTCTCAGGTAGGAGGACAGTGGATTTTTTTCCCTTTTAAACTGGGTCTATCCATCTTACCTTGGCAGAAGTACAGGTATTATTCACAGTTCTGATCTACCTCTATAGGCACAAGGACAATGACTTGCTCTGTTTCTTAACAGGGCTGGTTTATGCCTCCTTAGGCAGCTTGGTGGCTACCCACTACAGTAGGTTCTCCATATGAATACTGAACTTAGTACAAATTTAGTCCATAATTCAGCTTGGCCCATGAAACTCAGAACTCTTACGCTTAAGAGATCCACCAAACTCATCCTATCAATATGCACAACACCCAGCTTTAAGTTGATCTTTGAAATAAACTAGGGATTCTAATCAATGAATTAAAAAAATTATAAAACTCTTAGTATGTGCAAAACATTGTGTATATAAATAGATAAGCAAGACAGTCCCTCTTCTCAAGGAGTTCTTTTTCTAAAGGAGGAAGACAATATATATCATAAGTTTCAGCTGTTAAGTTAGAGGGAAAAGCTCCTTGGATCATATATATAACACATCTTTGTCATTTCCATTAATAAAATCGTATCTATTTCTGATGCTGGACCATTTGCCAAGAGGAAGGTATTGGGAACATTTCTGTTTAAGTCTTCAGTTGTTGAGGTTGCAGGTACAGCACCTGCAGGAAAGGCTGACTAGCTGCATCCCACAAGAGGACTATGCTGCAGGTTTGGTAGTCAGTCTAGGGGGCACAGCTGGGTGGGGGATTAGTTAGTAGGAAGAGCTTATGGGAATGCCTCTTTTACAAAAAGGTTGCTGTCCTAGGTGAT
>NW_027185655.1:68644257-68798767 GCF_028583685.1 Petaurus breviceps papuanus
TAATAAGACAGTGTCTTATTATCAGGGAAACACGGTAGGACACAACAATTCCTGAGGGTCCAAGACTCTGGATATGTTTCCACTGGGGTATTATTATAGGAGATGGTCATCAAAGTGCTACTGGTGGTTTGACCCATGTGGCACAGGCCATGTCTAATCTGCCCCACAGGAGCAAATTGGTAAATTAATTGGTGACAGGGGATAGGAGGGAATGTTGTGTCCCTTTTTCACAAAGTCTGCTCTCCTGGATGATAGTTGTGAAGGGTAGAGGCAGAGCTTGTGACCTAAGCATATTGCTATTTCTAAGACTCTGGGAGCTTACCTCCCCATCTATGGGCAGTGGTTGGTAACCAGTGATTTCACAGACCAAAATTCTATTTCCTACAAGTCGCTCCCTTCAATTATGGCTATTGGGGCAAAGGGTCAGAGAGGGGTCACTGAAATTCCCAGGGTGTCACCACAGTAAGGCATAGTAGCTAATGATAATTTCCTTTGAGCATTTCAAAGGCATGGAAATGGGAGACAGATTCTTGTGTAAGGAACAGTAAAGTCAGAATGGGTTAATTGTACAGTGAGTAAAGAGAAGTACTATATAACACACCAGGAGAAGCAGACTGTAACCAAATTGTAAAGAGCTTTAAAGGCCAGGGTATATGTAATATATGTAAGTATATGTAATCCTAGAAGTCTCAAGAAACCACTAAAGCTTACTGATGGAATCTAGCCACTGCCCCCAACCCCAATCTAGCTACCACCTCCACTCCCAATATCTCAGCTTCCTCATATGCCTCACTAGAAAAGCAGGTGTGTTCATGTTCTTAAACACATCATTCATTTAGGCTCAGACAGGACCACAATAACCAGCCAATCAGAAAGCAACATTAACAGGACATAGACTAGAATGTCTGACCACTAAATCACAGCCTAAGTGGATGTCTGTGCAGTAATACTAAAGAACTGTCCTAAGGTGAACTTATGACAGAGAGAGACTTATTTTAATATCATTATCATAAATAACTGCCTCTCATCCCCCCACCCTGGGGCTTTTCTGTATGCATTTTGGGTAATTGCATGTGTAATTTCACCAAGGATAGGACCCCTTCCATATCAATAAAGCCCTCCTACATTTTAATATTCATATGTTCTATAATGATGTAATGGCATCTTTTGCTCTAAAAATCCCTGACTTACTCTGCTAAGCTGCTGGTTCCCTCTTGGAACTTAGAGCACTTTCTGAAAGGTTTATTTCTCAATAAATGCCTTTGCTTGGGTTGGAGATGATTCAAGTCTATGAATTCTTTTTGAAAAAACCCTGCAACACACCTTGAACCTCAACACTTATTGGTTAGTGAAGCAATTTAAAGTATTTACTATGTGCTAGGCATTAAGCTAAGCACTAGTAATATAAAGAAAAAAAAATAGCTCCTGTCCTCAAGGAGCTAATACTTTTAATAGGTAAGACAACAAGTACATACAAAGGTATACACTACACACACTACACACACACACACACACACACACACACACACACAGAGTAGATACAAAGTAACTTTAAAAGGTAGCACTAGATCTGAGTTTGGTTTGGTGGTTTTTTTTTTTAGAGGGAAAGGCAAGGCAATTAGGGTTAACTGACTTGCCCAAGGTCACACAGCTAGTAAGTGTGTCAAGTGTCTGAGGCCAGATTTGAGCTCAGGTCCTCCTGATTCCAGGGCCAATGCTCACTCTATTCACTATGCCACCTATGTCCGTAGATCTGAGTTCTAAAGGAAGTCAGAGACAGTAGGAGGGCTATGCCTTCCAAACATCTGGGCCAACCAGTGAAAATGCAGATACCAGAACTGGGGGCTTCACATGAGAGAAAGAGTAAATAAGTAGGTATGGATAAACCACACATGGTGTGGAAGGTACTAACATGCAAGAGAACTGAGGTTGCAGAAGGCCTTAAATAACAAAGTAGTTTGTATTCAGTATTAGAAATAAAATAAAAACAATAGTTGATTGAGTGGGAGGGAGGTGGCTGGATGATAGAGACCAATTTTTTTTTTAAATCACTTTTACAACTATGTGAGGGAGGAATTCAATTGGAGTAGAGATGGACTTCAGGATAACCAATGTCATTACTCTTGTTCATGAACCCTTAGTTGCTCCCTATTGCCAAATATGATGTACCACAAATATTTTAGCTTGGCATTTAAAGTATTTTACTCAGACTTTAGTCTACCTTCCTAGATTTACTTCATATAACTCTCCTTCAAGCACCACACTGCAAACAAAAAGGTCTACTTGATATTACCCAAATTTAGCATTTCACCTCCCATCTCCATGCTTTCCCCAAGTTGTCCCTAAGTACCTGGAATGCACTTCTGCTTTACTTTCTTTTAGCTCTAGTTTCCCTAAAGCCTGGATTGAATCTGTGGAACTCAGTGGCTGCCTTTCTTGATGTGTCCCAACTCCCATTATTAGAGTTTTCATTTTCCTCAAATGATTATATTTATACTTATCTCAGTATACTTTATATCTCCTTCTCTCCACCCCAGGTAAAATGTATGCTTCTTGAGTTAAGTTTTTCTTTTGTCTGTATTCTCAGCACCTAACAAAATCCCTCATGCATAGTGGGCACTTAATAAAAGCTTCTTGGATTCTATTAGAAGCTGTAGCTCTCTCAAGAGAAGATAAGTTCTCTGAGAACAAGGACTGTTTGTCTTGGTATACCCCTCCAGTGCCTTGAAGATATAATTTAATTTAATTCAATTCTGTGGTATACATCAATGATGCTTTCCATGGGACTGTGTAAAGTACACTTCTATCAAAATTATCAACATTCTTTACTTAGCCTGTATCAGAAAAGTACCTCTTAGGTTTTGCTTGATTACACAAATCACATTTATTCCAAATCATAAGGTATTTATTATGAAGCAAAACATACTTTAAACATCCATACCTGCTCTGAAGGCATACCCCTAAATGTGATGTCAGGAACAACAGGTTCTACAAGAGTTTTCTCAAAATTTATAAAAGCCTCTGACTTGATGGGCCGAATTTTCTTTTTCTGTGTTACAGCCTAAAGAAGGAAGATATTCAAAACAATATTTTTTTGACAAAAGTATCACATAGCTTTAAACAATGTCACTACTTAATTATTCATATAAGATGTGACTACAGAGCAATGAAGCTGCTTTTGTGAGATCTGTTGGAGGTCAGAAGAAGAGTGATCACTATCTCTTATAAGTATCTTCTAAGTCGAGGAAGAAAAATTTCAAAGCTGATCACTCAGTTTTGTGATTGTAGCTATGCTAAAAAAAATTATATTTTATTTCAGGAGTAAAAAGAAAATTAAACAAATCTGTACTTGGCATGTCCAAAGAAGCTTATGGAAATGATGTGATGTCAATTTTGGTTGACATACAAAGTTTAAATAATATAGGAAAGATATCCATAATGATAAATGAAATACTATGTAATCATAGACATGTGATATATATTTTAGCTTCCTTATCTACACAATGACAGATGCATCCATAAATAGCTAAATGTTGCTGTATCAAATGAGAAAATATATGTAAAGTGCTTAATAATTATTAATAAAGTACTCATAATTATTACTATTTAGTTAGCTGAAAAGTCTAAACTAGAAACTCAATCTCCTGGCTTCTATATAAAGCACTTTAAACTACAGCAGACTGCCATCTAATTTCAATCAAATAATTAATGACCAAAATGACTGAAAGGTTAATTTAAATAAATTTAATCTGAAAGAAAACTTGAATTTGACAAAAGTTTTTACAAAAACTGGAATATATGTTTGGAGTGATGAGAAGTAAAGACTTAACATCTATTCTGACTGCTCAGTTTAAAGGTGAACAAAACAAAAAAGCTGGGAAGCCTATATAAGGCAGGGATTATGTAGGAAAAAATGTCATAGAACCCATGGCAAAGCATAAAAATCTACAAATGGAAAACTCAAGTATTGAGTTTTGAGAAAACATGCAAATTAAACCACAAAGACTATGCTGAACTTCATTAATTTAAATGGACTTGTTCATGAAGAATTCATCCCACTAGGTAAAAATTCAGGATAAATTACAGGAACAACTCACTTCTCTGTATATCACTTAATAAAATCAATAATCAGTAATTAAATTTTAAAAGGCTTTTAAAACTGTATATATTCCAAGCGTTATGTAAATCAGTTATTATTACTGGTATTGTCCTTGTTACTGAGAAATGAGACAACACTCAGACTTAAAAGTTTTAATATATTTATAAAATTACTCTCAAGTAAAAAGTTTTGTATTTACCAAGTGGAAAAAAGAAAAACAAAATTGTAACTAAATTAACTGTCAAATAAATGATATTAAATCTAAAGCACACCATTCTGGAGGTTAAAAGTTTTGTGAAGCTTCTAATTTTTTTTAAAGAAACAACAAACATGAAGAATAGAAAGATTTATGCAATCTGATGTGAAGTGAAGTAAAGCAGAGCAACAGAAAAAATATACATAATGACTAGGACAATGTAAATGGAAAGAATAACTACAAAATTATAAAAAGTGAATGTTAACTAATTTCTAAGAAGTATGGCCCTAAAAATGAAATACGAGAAGACATTCTACCTCCTTTGTCAGAGGTAAAAAGTCAAATGGGTATGATATATTGCATATATTTTTAGACTTTTTCCATAGACTGATCAGTTTTGCTAATTTTTTTCTCTTCTTTTTAAAATTTAAATTTGCTATATCTAATGACTAGGGATGAAGGATGTGAAAAGACTGGAAGATAATTAGGAGATTAAAAAAAAAACTTTTTAAATAAAGAGATCTGTCAGAGGTCAGAAGAAGGCAAGTTATTTTAAAGGTCCCTTCTATCAGTGTAACACTAATGATTAAAATGAATTTTCTGAATATAATACATTTTATGCATTCAAATATTAGATAATTTGCCAAGGAATTACCTTATCCAGGTTACACAGTTCCTTGTGTTTTTTCATCACTAAATTCAAAATATCACAGACAATCTGTATCTTCCATTCCACAAACCCATACTGGAAAAACTGCTTTTTTGTCAAAATTGGTTTATAATGAAACTTATCTCGAAGAAGCTGCAAAGACAAAAAAAAAATCAACATGGAATTTATTTTCAAAATAAGAATTCTTCCTGTTTAGAATATTATCTTAGTGTGTATGGATGGGACAATGCATCTGTTTCATTTACTTTCCTAGAGTATAAAATGATATCTCCCCTAATTGGAATAGTACATACTGATAGTTTACTGGCTTTTAGCTATTTTGAGTTCTTAGTGACTCTGAATATACAAAATGAACTACAGCTAAATGACTTAAAAGGATGAATATAAAAATTAGGAGACAATAAATGCAATCAAAATACTAGAAGCTTGGCTGAACAAATAGCACAACAACCAGAAGTAAAATTAATGTAAATTAATATAGAGTAAGTCAGGATATATCTTCTAGGGGTGGTAGATAGCAACCCAACATTCTGGAGACCTTTCATTAGGTCCTATCTTTGTGTTAAAGATGGCTCATTAGATAGAAGGATGCTCTGAAATGAGCATGTGATATAAAAGCAATAGATTGCAATAAAAGTGAAAAAAAAAGTGACATTAACAATAATGTAACACATGGCTTAGTCATCTATTATACGTCTCCTGTCACGATTTAATCAATTTCTTTTATTTGTAATACTGTATCTGTCATATTGGGTGCCTTCTAACTCTCTTACTGTACAAAGTATTCATGATACATAGGCATGAGGCTTTCATGTCTTGGCTTCTTTTTTTTTTTAGTAAGATTTTATTTTTTAAAATTTTATTTAATATTTCATTTTTCCTCAGTTACTTGTAAAAATGGTTTTAACATTCATTTTTAAATCTTTGAATTACAAATTCTCTCCCTTCTTCCCTCCCCCTCTTATTTAGAAGGCAAGTGATTCAATATAGATTATACCTATGTTCTCATGCAACACTTTCATAATAGACGTGTTGTGAAAGACTAACTGTACTTCCTTCCATCCTATTCCCCATCCTGTTGATTCTACTCTCTCCTTTCACAACATCCCTCCTCAAAAGTATTCTGCTTCTAATAACCTCTTCCCCCAATCTGCCCTCACTTCTATCATCCCCCGCCCCTTCCTTCTCTTATCTCCTTGCTGTAGGGCAAGATAGATTTCTATACCCAATTGAGTGTGTATTATTCCCTCTTTGAGCCAATTCTGATAAAAGTAAGATTCATTCACTCATTCCCCTTCATCTCCCCCACTTCCCCTCCATTGTAAAAGCTTTTTCTTGCCTCTTTTATGTGAGTTAATTTACCTCATTCTACCTCTCCCTTTCTCCTTCTCCTGGTACATTCTTCTCTCTCATCCCTTAATTTTATTTTTTAGATTGCATCCCTTCATACTCAACTCACACCTGTGCCTTCTGTCTATATATACTCCTTCTAACTACCCTAATAATGAGAAATGAGAAAATATGAGTTACAAGTATCATCTTTCCATGTACAAACAGTTTAACTTTAATAGGTCCATTATGATATCTCTTTCCTGTTTACCTTTTCATGTTTCTCTTGAGTCTTGTATTTGAAAGTCAAATTTTCTACTTAGTTCTGGTCTTTTCTCAAGAATGTTTGAAATTTCTCTCTCACTGAATACCTCTTTTAATATTTCTCACTGTTTTCCCCTATGCTCACCATTGAAATCACTGAATACTAAGGGAAGCTGAAGAAGTAAGGTACTGTGTGGAAGAGAGTAAATAAATGCCTTTTTATTCAGATGATCACTACACATACTACTGTGGGCAAGAATCCCTAGAAGAAATGGAGTAGCCCTCATAGTCAATAAAAGGGTGACAAAAGCAGCATTGGGGTATAATATCAAAAATGACTGAATGGTATGTTTGAGTTCAAGTTCAACATCACAGTAATACAAGTCTATGCTCCAACCACTGGTGCCAAAGAGATGCAAGTAGATCAGTTCTATAAGGGCCTATGATATCTTCTAGAAATACCATCAAA
Organism: Petaurus breviceps papuanus; assembly: GCF_028583685.1. Taxonomy (NCBI): domain Eukaryota; kingdom Metazoa; phylum Chordata; class Mammalia; order Diprotodontia; family Petauridae; genus Petaurus; species Petaurus breviceps. The sequence continues at coordinate 68,651,285 of NW_027185655.1, forward strand.
AAAAAAGATGTCACATTCACCAAATGGAATTGGAATGCTAAAGCAGGAAAACAAAAGGCAATTAAAGCAACAGGCAAGTTTGGCCTTGGAATACAAAATGAAAGCAGGACAAAGACTAAGAAAGTTTTGTCAAGATAACTCGCTGGCACTAACAAATACTTTTTAAACAACCCATAATGCAACTTTACACATAGACATCACTAGATGGTCAATACAGAAATCAGATGGATTTGCAACCAAAGGTGGAGAAGCTTTATAAAGTCAGTTCAAACAAGACTTAAGAGTTGACTGAGGACCATGAGTTTCTCAGTGCAAAATTCAGACTTAACTGAAGAAAGGATAGTAAACCATTAGACCATATAGGTATGACCTAAATAACATCACTTATGAGTATGAAGTGGAGGTGATAAATAGATTTAAGGGATTAGATTTGGTAGATTGAGTGCCTGAAGAACAATGGGCAGAGATTTGCAATACTGTATAGGAGGCAACAACAGAAAACATTTCAAAGAAAAATAAGAAGAAAGCAAAACTGCTGTCTGATGAGGCTTTTATAAGCAGCAGAGGAAAGAAGGAAAAGGAAAGGGTAAGATATACCCAACTGAATGCAGGATTCCAGAGACTAAGAAAGAGAGATAAGGTTTTCTTAAATGAACAATGCAAAAAAAAACAGAAGTAAACAACAGAATGGGAAAAGACGAGATCTCTTCAAGAAAATTAGATATCAAGGAAATGTTTCATGCAAAAATAGGTATGATAAAAGACAAAAATGGTAGGGATTTAACAGAAGTAAAAGAGATTAAGAAGATGTAGAAAGAATATACAAAGAACTATGCAAAAAAGAACTCAACATCACTAATAACCACAATGGTGTGACTATGGATGTGGAGTCAGACATCCTAGAGAATGAAGTCAAGTGGGCCTTAGGAAGCATTGTTAACAATAAGTCTAGTGGAGGTGATGCAATTCTAGCCAAGCTATTTAAACACTAAAAGATGCTGTTAAAATGCCAGCAATTTGGAAAACACGAGTGACCAATGGATTGGAAAAGATCAGTTTACATCCTAATCCTAAAGAAGAACAATGCCAAGGAAAGTTCAAATCACCAAACAACTGTACTCATTTCATACACCAGCAAGGTTATGCTTAAGATTCTGCAAGCTAGGCTTTAATAATATGTGAACCAAGAACTACCAGAAGAGCAGGCTGGTTTTGAAGAGTCAGAGGAACTAGAGATCAAACTGCCAACATTTATTGCATTATGGAAAAAGCAAGGGAGTTCCAGAAAAACATATACTTCTGCTTCACTGACTACACTAACGCCTCTGTGTGGAACACAACAAAATGTGGCAAGTCCTCAAAGAGATGAGAGTGCCAGATCATCCTACTTGTTTCCTGAGGAGCTTATACGCAGGCCAAGCAGCATCAGGTAGAAACAAACATGGATCGACTGACTGATCAACTGATTGACAGGAAAAGGAGTGTGACAAGGCTGTATACTGGCTTGTATACTTTTAACTTATATGCAGAATATGTCATGCAAATGCCTGGCTGAATGAATCAAAAGCTAGACTCAAAAGTTGCCAGGAGAAATAGCAACAATCTCAGACATGTGGAAGTTAGCACTCTGATGGCAGAAAGTGAAGAGGAATTAAGAAGTCTCTTGATGAGGGTGAAAGAGAAGAGTAACAAAGCTGGCTTGAAGCTTAACATCAAAAAAGTTAAGATCTTGGCAACTGATTCCATCACTTCCTGAAAACAGAGGAAGAAGAAGCAGATGTGTGTCAGAGTTTATATTCTTGGGCTCAAAGATCACAGTAGAATGAGACTGCAGCCATGAAATTAAAAGATTCTTGCTCCTTGGAAGGAAAGTTATGGAAAATCTGGACAGGATACTAAGAAGCAGAGACATCACCTTGCAACAAAGATCCATATAGTCAAAAGTTGTGGTTTTTCCAGTAGCAACGTGTAGCTGTGAGAGTTGGGACTGTAAGGAAAGATGAGTGCTGCAGAACAAACCTTTCAAATTATGGTGCTGAAGAACACTTTTGAGAACAAGGAGGCAAAATCAGTTAATACTTAAAAAAAATTAATTCAAACTTTTCATAGGAAGGTCAAATACTGAAGCTGAAATACTTTTGCCATATAATTAGAAAACAGGATTCACTGGAAAAGATCCTGATGTTGGGAAAGATTGAAGGTAAAATGAAAAGGGTATGGCAGAAGTTGAGACTGATATAGTACCACCAAAACAAAGAAGATGAACATGAATAGACTTTGAGAAACAGTGGAGGATAAAAGTGCCTGTTGTGCTATAGTCCATGACATCATGAAGACTCAGATATAACTGAAAGACTGAACAACAAAGACAAATGCTTTTTCAATCATCTAATCATTGACGTTAACATCTTCTCATCTTCCACAAAAAATACTGGCACATAAACTGTAATTATATCTAAAATGGTCATTTAGACTACAATCATTATAGTCAATGCTAAAAAAGATGATCAAGTGTTCCATAAAATGAAAACAATTACATGGTTTGCCTTTCCAAGGAAAACCTGCAAGACACCATTCTATTGTCCTCAAATGTGGTTTCTGTGGGATTGTCAATACTGATATAGTTCATTTCAGTGCTTCAACTGATTGGTCACAGGATAAGCATTTTGTATATGGAATGTCAATGGTTTAATCAATGTTTACAGATATTATAAAGAGGCTTGTAGATAATATAAAAGGGGGGAAGAACAGATATGAATGGTGAAAACTGATTGATCTAGTTTGGTTGGAGCATAGTTTTTAGAGGAAAGAGTAATAAGGAGAAATAGCAGTAACGTAGATGCCTCCATTGTTAGGCTAAGGAGTGTGAACTTTATTGGGCATCACAGAAAAACTAAAAAATATTCACTATTCATATGTAATGATTTAAAAGATGCCTAAAAATGACTAAGTTTTCATTACTGCAAATTAAAAGCATCCTGAGGATTAAAAAGCAACTTAGCCCAATATAACAAAAATTTTAATATTACCAAAGATAATGTTATACCACTCAAATTATCAAATGGATATTTTATAGAACTCAAGAAAATAACAAAATTCATTTGGAGGAAAAGAACTAGAGTAGCAAGGGAAATAATGAAAAAAGATAGGAATGAAACAAGAATAGTACTTCCCAAACCTAGTAAGCAGCCTTTCTCTCTAGAATTTAGTTTAAAACATACTACTTATCCTTCTATTTGAACACTTTTCAAATCCACTCTTCCTAAATTCTATCTCATTTCCACTTCAACATCCAATGAAAGTGAGAATTAGGTCCCTGTTACTGATAAATCAGATACTTACTTATGGTGGGTTTTTCTCCTCTTGATGAATGAATTAGCAGCTCTATTTTGGCCAGAGAGACTTTCTTTCTTTTTTAAATTATTTATTTTTAGTTTTCAACATTTACTTTCTTAAGTTATAAATTTTCTCTCCCCAAGACAGCTTGCAATCTGATATGGGTTCTACAAATATATTCCTATTAAACACATTTTCACATTAGTCATGTTGCACAGAAGAAAAATAACAAACGGGAAAAACTGTAAGAAAAAAATAGGACAAAACAAAAAAGAAAATAGTCTTCTTCATTCTGCACTCTGACTCCACAGTTCTTTCTCTGGATGTGGCAGGCATTTTCCATCATGTGTCCTTTGGAATTGTTTTAGGTCCTTGCATTGCTGAGAAGGGACAAGCTGACAAGATTTGTCTATCAAAATTGGTCCTCGAACACTATGGCTGTTATTTGTACAATGTTCTCCTGGTTCTGCTCCCCTCACTCAGCATCAGTTCGTATATGTCTTTCCAGGTTTCTCTGAAGTCCACCTATTTATCATTTCTTATAGCACAATAGTATTCCATTACATTCATACACCACAACTTGTTTTGTCATTCCCCAAATGATGGGCATTCCCTTGATTTCCAGTTCTTGGTCATCACAAAAAGAGCTGCTGTACAGCTTTACATGTGGGTCCTTTTCCCATTTTTATGATCTCTTTGGGATACAGCCCTAGAAGTGGTATTGCTGGGTTTGAAGTGTATGCACATTTTTATAGCCCTTTGGGCACAGAACCAAAATGCTCTCCAGAATGGTTGGATCAGCTCACAGCTCCACCCAACAATGAATTAGTGTTCCAACTTTCCCACATCTTCTCCAACATTTATCATTTTCCTGTTTTGCCATGCTAGCCAATCTGTCAAGTTTAATGTGGTATCTCAGAGTTGTTTTGATTTGTATCTCTCTAATCAATAGTGATTTAGAGCATTTTTTTCATATGACTATAAATAGCTTTAATTTCTTCCTCTGAAAACTGCCTGTTCAAATCCTTTGACCATTTATCAATTGGAGAATGACTTGTGTTCTTATAAATTTGACTCAGTTCTCGATGTATTTTAGAAATGAAGCCTTTATCAGAGACAATGGTTATAAAAATTCTTTCCCAGTTTTCTGCTTCCCTCCTAATCTTGGCTGCATTGGCTTTGTGAAATAACTTTTCAATTTAATGTAATCAAAATTATCCATTTTGCATGTCATAATATTCTGTAGCTCTTGTTTGGTGAAAAATTCCTCCATTCTCCATAAATCTGACAGAATATCAGCCTTTATACCTAGATCATGTACCCATTTGGACTTTATTCTGGTATATGGTATCAGATGGTGGTCTATGTCCAGTTTCTGCCATACTATATTCCAGTTTTCCCAGCAGTTTTTGTCAAACAGTGAGTTCCTATCCCAGAAACCGGGATCTTTGAGTTTATAAAACAGTAGATTGCTATAGTTATTGCCTACTATGTCTTGTGTACCTAACCTATTCCACTAATCTACCCCTCTATTTCATAGCCAATACCAAGTGGTTTCGATGACTGATGCTTTATAATACAATTTAACATCTCGTATGGCTAGGCTGCCTTCCCTAGCATTTCTTTTCATTAATTCTCTTGATATTCTGGACCTTTTGTCCTTCCAGATGAATTTTGATATTTTTTTTTCTAGCTCTAAAAAACAATTTTTTGGTAGTCTAACTGGTATCAGATAGACTTTCATCTTAAATGAAAACACACTATCACCACATTGTGCTTTTGTGCCTAATTTGATACCAGTTTCCTAAACTTTTTATCTAAAGTCTTGTTCTGTCCAAGTGGTCTGCTACTGCTATTTGTTCTCCATTCTCAAAGAAGACCATGACATCAGAGAGGTGATGCAATGACATACAAGTGAACTGAATTTAAGTGAGGGAGGCCTATGCAAAGTCACCAGCCTCACTTTCACTTCAGGAGCCATTTGGGTCCAGTGGCCAGATATACGTCAGGACAACTGGAGATGGCCCAGGATGCACTGGGGAACCTTCGCCTTTGCAAGCTAAGGTCTTTAACAGGTCTCACTCTGACTGAGGCAATTCAGTGATCAATGCTTAATAAGAAATGAGTGAAAGAATGGTCTCTTAAAAAAAAAGGTGGTTTACTGCACATACTCCAATAACAATTCTGCTGCTGTTTCTGCCTCCACTTATCAATCAGTCAATCAATAAATAAGTATTATTAAGTACCTATTATTTCTCAAGCACTATGTTAGGAACTGGAGATTACACAGACAAAAGTAAAACTTGCTACCTGCAAAGGGCTTATATCCTCTTGGAGAAAACAACATGTATATAGTTAAGTACATACAAAATTAAAACAAAATAATTTTGTGTGGAGGACATTAGAAGCAGGGGAAATCAGGAAGTTTAAAGACAGAACTTAAGTTTAGAGGTAAACAGGACTTTTAAGAGGCAAAAGTGAAAAGGCAGTGTATTCCAGACCTGGGGGGCAGCCAGTGCAGAGGCATGGAGATGAGAGATTGAGTACTGTGCATGAAAAACCACAAGAAAGTCAATCTGTCTGGACTGCAGAGAGGGAGAGTAATGTGTAAGGCTGGAAATATAGGTTAAAGTAAGATTGTGAATGACTTTCATAGACACATTTAAACAGCAGAGTTTATAACTGATCCTACAGGTAACAAGAAGCCATTGGAGTTTATTAACTAGAGGAATGTCATAATTAGACATGTGCATTAGGAAAATTACTTTGGCAGCTATATGGATGAGAGAATGGCACAGTGAAAGACCTGAGGCAAGGAAGCATAATTAGGAGGCTACTGTAAATGTTAAGAATGAGGGCCCGACTAGGGGTACAGCCACATGAGAAGAAAGAAAGGGATATGTGAGAGAGATGCTGATTGTCAACTGATTGGATATGACTGACATTGACAGCCTAGTCATCTGGAAGGATAGTAGCTAATTTTGGAATCTGTGACATAGTTGGATTCTTTAAAATAGTTCTAAGGGAGATGGCCACCAAGTCACTAGATTATGCAATAACCTAGTATTTCCAAGTCATTCCATCTTAATGGTGTTATACCCTTACATGTAACAACACTTACATGTTAACAGTTTCATCAAAACACCTTTTAGAGTCTTCTATATATATATTTTTTGAATTCCTTCTAAAGGTATTGGTAAGATCATACTCTATTAAACAGTTACCTAAATAAAATATTTCAGACACTTACTGAGTTCCAGGCACTGTTTTAAGTGTTGGGGAAACAGAAAAAAATCAAGAAAGTCCCTATGCCCAGAGTTTGTATTCTAATAGGGGAGGACAAAACATTAAAGAGAATACAGAAAGGGGAAGGTGGAAAAGGATGGAAGTCATGAGAGTAAGTTGAACAGGGAATGAAGTGAGCAAGTTTAGGGATCCTCAAGAAAATGGCAGTGTGGGCTAGAAACTCACCAATCAAAAGAAAAGGATCCAGGGTTCTCCTGATAGACCTGACCTAGATCCTTGTAGCTAAGAAGATCTGAGACTTTGATATATCTACATACATGTTCATATACATAAATGGGGAGGAGAGGAAGGGGTGAGAGGTTAAGGGTGAAGAAGTGGGGAAGGACCCCTGAGTTTGGCTTTGGACATATTACACTTGAGACATCTCACCCCCTGGAGCCTTCTCTTTTCTTACCTCTCTTCTCCCTTCCCCCCAGTATCCTAAACTTTCTGTCTCTCTTATAGAAAAGATCTCTCTAGTAAGTTTTCCCTCCAATTCTAGCAGTTTTACTTTTGTGCCACTTTCTTCTCATAAATATAATATCTCATGAGATAAACATGTATTTAACTCATGATACACTGAACTAGAGAACTCAATGAATAGTTACATCTCTTACCTCTATCCAAATGCCACATTATTATTACTTTTAAACCAACAAGAAAACTTCCATTGACTGACATTTTATTTCAAAATGTTACTGAAAAATCTAGTATTTTACACCATTATTTAAGCCAGTTATCTATTGCTAAAATAATAGGACAGACATATCCTAACAGTCAAATGCAAACATAAACCTCACTTTAATCAGTAATTTAAAAGTTTCTTGCTGTATAAATTTACAATACCTTATAGACAGAATCAATGAATCGATAATCATTCTTTGCCGTGAGTTCTGTATTGGAGATGACCAAAAATTCTGCTACATAAGTTGAATATGAAGTCAAGGAATGGCTGATAATAGGCAAATATGCTGCAGGATCTCCTTTCACTAAACTGTTGAAAGAAAAAAAAAGTGTTTTAATGAGCCCACAAAATTAGACCTTCAAAAATGTGGTTAAGATTTTTGCCTTTAAGAATGCTACCATGACCCAAGGTGGTGGCAAACACTTGTAATTCCTGCTACTGGGAGACAATAAAGCTGGTCAACTGTTTGGTGCTGTGGCACAGGGTCATAAGTTCCAGGAGCAGAGAGATGAATAGGTAGGGGCAAAGTGGTTCATTTCAGAAATAAAGTAAATCAAAGCTTCCATTAAGGATCAGTAGTAAGATCAAGTCTGTGAGTGGCTACTACACTTCCAGGCTAAGTAAGATCCAGTCTCAAAAGAAAAAGAAGAAAAGCTACCATGAAATTGTTAGCTACTCAAAATAAGTTCCATTGTGGAGAAAATTAACTTAGATAAAAAAAGTAACCCAACATATGTTTTTTCTAACTTCTAATAGCTAAGTAATATATTAAAAATGAAAATTCTAACAAGTATATATGCACTTGAATATAATGATGTTTCATTCGATATTTACACACACAGGAAAGATGGTGGCTCATTAATTTAAAATAAATAGCCAAACCTTAGAAAATTAAATAGAACTAGCTGAAAAGTAACTGGAGGAGGGGAGACTGCAAAGATAAAATTACAGGTAAATTATATTAAACACATAAAAAATTAGAATATAGTACATGTTATACACAAATTCTCAGAAGATTGAGGGAAATATATTTCAAACTCCCTTTGAGACAAATATAATATTACTTTGTAGTAGGATGAAGCAAAGAGAATTATAAATCAGTATCATTAACAAAATACTAATGCAAAACTTTAAGTAAAATCCTAGCAGAAAGACTATAGTAACATATCAAAAGATGAGTCTTTATGACCATGATTTTAAAACCAGAGGTGGAAGAATAACTCAATATTTGAACAATAAACAATCATACTGAAAACAGAAACACCCCAAATTACATTATATCAATAGATATAGAAAAAATATTAGACAAAATACAGCATTCATTTGTGCCCAAAAAGAAAAACTTAAAAAAGATTAGCACAGAGAGGAAATTTTTAATACACCAAAATGTAAATACCTAAGATTAACTTTCAAAGAAGCCTTCCCAATAAACTCCAAAGTAAAGATTCAAAATACTGCACTGAAATAGACATAATTCTAGAAATGCTAGCAACAGAAGTGAAAAATTATCCCTATTTGCTTTCAATTCAGTGGTTTGAGTAGAAAACCCTAGAGAACTAGCAAAAGCAAAGAAATTTATTGAAATAATTAATAGCTTCAACAAAGTTGCAGGATACAAAATAAATCTACAAAAACTAATAGTATTTTTATACAATAATAATAAATTTCAGGAGGAAATAACAGCAAAATAACTACAAAATGCATGTAATATACAGATCTACTAAACATGGATCTCTATACATTTAGATAAATACAATTACAAAAAATCTCTATACATTTAGATAAATACAATTACAAAACACTCTTTAAAAATAAAGTACTCCTTCAAGTGTGAAGGATATTTATTGGTTACATAAGTGTCAACAAAATAAATATTATTTACCTGAAAGAAAAATAACAATTTACCTAAATAAATATATGGATTTGCACTATACAAACAGAATGACTAAAAAGATACTTTGAAGAACTAAACAAAATAAGGAAATTTATTTGGAGAAATAAAAGATCTAGAATGTCAAGGGAAATAATGGAAAACAACAGAAATATAAGGAGAATAGCACTTCTTAGACTTCAATTTTTAATTTACAGAAGTAATGATCAAAACCACTGGTACTGCAAAAATATTTATAGAAGCTTTTTTTGGTGGCAAAATATTATAGAATAAGGGGATGCCCATCAATTGGAGAACAAGTGAATAAAATGTGGTATATGATTGGGATGGAATACTACTGTGCTAGAAAAAATGACAAGCAAGATGGTTTCAGAAAAGCCTGGGAAAACTTATATGTACTTATTATGTACAGAAGTTAGCAGAACCAAAAGAACACCATACACAGTAATAGCAATAGTGTATGATGATAAACTGTGAGTGATTTAGCTATTTTGATCAATATAATGATCCAAGAAAATTCCAAAGGACTTATGATGAAAACTGTTATCCATCTCCAGAGAACTGATGAACAATGAGTGCTACCTGAAGCATAATTTTTTCACTTTATTTTTCTTGTTTTAAAAAAATGCAATATGGGGGCAGCCAGGTAGCATAGCGAGTAAGAGAACCGGCTCCAGTGTTGGGATGACCTGGAGATCGAATCCCGGGCTCAGACACTCAGCACCACACCCAGAAATAACTGGCCATGTAACCTTGGGCAAGTTACTTAACCCCAATTGCTTAAAAAAAAAAAATGCAACATGGTAATATGGAAATATATTTTTGCACGATTTCAAATGTATAAATGTCACTGTGTTTCTTGTCTTCTTGATGGGGTGGGCAAGGGATGGAAAGGATGCCAAGAACTTGGGAACACAGAATTTTTTAAAAAATGAATACTAAAAATAAATAATAAATTAGGAAAAAACTATTGGGACAATTTTAAAAAATCGAAAAGTGGATTAAGAACTGGAAACAAGGCATACGTGGCAAATGGTAGGGAAGCAAGGAATCAAAAGAACTGTGTAATAGAGTAATACTGAACAGATTAACAAAGGGTCAGCATTGGGAAAGGAGGAAAATGAAGCCAAGGAGAAGCCTATGAAGGACTGAAGAGTACAGGAACTCAAAGTCACAATGAGAATAAAAAACAGTTTTAGGAGAACTGAGGCTTAAGGCCAAAAAGAACTATAACAGATTATGGTCAGATAAAGAAATGGAATGCAATGGATTACAATAGTGAGAATATTTAGATTAAGAAGAGGAAATATAAAATTGAACAATATCAAGAGTTCAGGAAAACGAATAAAAGAAAATAATCCAGATCACTAAGAATAGCAAAAATGAAATTTAAAAACATCCTTGAAATTTTGCTTCACACCCACATCTATCAAATCATCAAATATGATAAAAGATGCAAAGAGTCAAAATTATGGGGAAGACAGATATGGCAATACATTGTTGGTTCAGTTATGAAATGATCTAATTTTTCTGGAAAACAATCTGGAATTTTTCCAGAAATGCCAACAAACTTCTAGTTATGCAATGCAATGCCAGAATCTTTGGTGCTTCCAAAAAGGTAAGAGGCAGATAGGTCCCAAAGACAACAAAATTTTCAGAGTATAACTTTTTATTATACAAAATAACTAGAAAAATAAAAGAACCTATTGAGTGGAGAATGGATAAACAAATTATATAAACTATTGTGATATAATAACAAAGAAGAGAAATTTGGAAAGAAGTACATGAACTGATAGAAGCTAGTTGGAGAAAACAATATATGCAATGATTACAATGATAGAAATTAAAATATCACTAAAAGGCAGAAAAATTCAGATTCACCACAGCCTCTGCCTTAGAGAATAGATGATGACACACTAACCTCCTCTTAGTAAAGAGGTGGAGAGACTGATTGTTATAGGTGTAGAATATTACATATGCTGTTATACCCAGTTATTGTGTAAGTCGATTTTGCTTAACTGTTTTTGTTTGTTAAAGGGATAGTTCAACAGTAAGAAGGGCATTCGGTATCAATAACTGTCTGATTTAGATGGTTTATTGGTGGAGAGTGAAGAGAGAGGATGAAAGGAGAGCAGGACTAGCTTAGATGAGTTTATAAGAAGCCCTTCTACATCTATCACTCTCAAAGATGCATGAGAAAACCATACAACACTGAAATAAAATTTGTGTTTTTGTAATCTGTATAAAACTCTGCTAGTTAACAAAACATTTCAAGTTAAGTTCTATATATAATTGCAAAAAATGCAAGTGTTCCTGTAACTCCAAAAATTTTTAAATGCATACATTGACTTTATAAAATCAATTAAAATAGTATCCATATAGCAGTATTTTTCTTCAATCACTCCACTCCTCTTACAGAAGTCAATTTTTCTAAAAGTTATTTCATCTCCTGAAATCCTAGCTCTAAAATAAATTGAGTCAGGTATGTCACTGTAACTTACCCTGAATAATCCACCTCTCTAGGATAACCAAGCAATCGAATTCCTTGTTCTAGATTTCGTAAGCTTCTTTTTAAATCACCAGTTGCCATTATCTAAAGTTAGAATTAAAGTCTTGTTTTGATGAGATTTTCACCTAAATAAAAGGGAAAAAAGCAATTGTAAATGTTTGAACTTCCAAGGAACTTTCTGGAAGTACTCTAGTTTATACTTTATGGCACTACCATTTTCTATTTATTTCCCTTACTAATTTGTAAATCTTTGTGAGATTATGGCAATTGTTTTATGTTAAGTCATTGCTATAGCTCCCACAATGACTAATACAGAAGATACTCATAAATATTAATTGAGACTTACATGAATAAGCTTCTTAGGTTTTACTTAGACTTAATGGAAATTCATGTTGCCAATAACAAAGCTCAAAATAAAAGAGGTCTATCAACTAAGGTACACAAAACATACTAATTAGTTTCTTTATATTTCTATAGCATCCATAAAGAAATGAGGAGGGGCAGCTAGGTTGCACAGTGAATAGAGCACTGACCCTAGAGTCAGGAGGACCTGAGTTCAAATCCATCCTCAGACACCTGACACTTTTACTAGCTGTGTGACCTTGGACAAGTAACTGATTGCCTCACCTCCCCCCTCCAAAAAAAAAAAAAAAGAAATGAGGATAAAGCCCACAAGAAGTTACTTTTTGTTAATGTATTCTGAAACATAGTAAAATCTGATTTATTCAGAAAATTTAAATCAGTACCAAATTGAACTTCAGCAAATATTTAATAGACTTTCTTTAAAAATGCAAAGTAAAAAGCTGACTAATATCCATCCTTGTAAATCTAGTTCAATGAATAATCGTAATCTGCATTAAAGAAAAACTCTCTTATAAACTGGTGGCTTTAAGATGTAGTTTCATCTTTCTAGTAGAAAGGATCCTCTTAGACAGCTTATGAAATAGCATAAAATGAACAAATTTTTATTGAGCATTTATTACATGCCAAGCATTTGAGGATACAGAGAAATGAGACTCTTCAAAGAGTTACATTCTATTTAGAAGAGAACACATGCAGGAGGATTCAGCTGAAGAAGAGATGGTAAAGCCATCGAGTATGAAAGGCACAATAGGAGAACAGATGATACCGTTCAATGGAAGGACCTTAGTGGGCAGTGAGAGGGCATATGAGTATTGTGTGACAGTCTTCCACTTTACCAGAAAGATTATAGTTGATGGTTCTCTGCACATCCAAGGGGTGAGTAGCCATGCTCAGCATGAAGCTGATGGCTTCGAAAGGGTCTGACACATGACCTTGTGTCAGAAGGAGGAGATCCTGATAAAAACTGAGCAGGGAAGCAGAGGCGTTGTTGAAGGGCTCTTTCAAGTTGGCCTCTGAAATACTGAGCCTGGTAGTAGGATCTGGGCTGGGTAGTGTCTAGTTAAAGCCCCTGGGGGGAAAGATTATTTACTTAGCATTAATTACTACTAACTTCCTAACAATTCCTTTTTATGGAGAATGCAAAAGTCTACAGCACTCCAGAGTCATTCATTAAAGAGGTTTTACTTCATTTTAGATTAATCATGTTTTAAATACTTAACATATGTAGGTAGGGTAAGTCTAATAAATAACAACTGGCCTACAAAGGCAGTGTAGGTTCTGTCCTCCAATACCAGGGATATCAAAAAAAATCCCATTACATTTGTTGATAGGATGAGTCCAAAAGTGATACTATTTGTTTCTTAACCTATGCTAATGGGCGACACCTTTTCTACGGGATTTTTGTCCATGCTATTATCTCATTAATCCTTAAAAGAAGATCAACCCCACCTGCTAAGAGGTCTTATTCTAGGTCTTTTTTTGCATTTTATGAGTACCAGTGGGCTGCCCATTTATTACCTATAATTCTTGCTTTATGGACATTTATGTCCCCAGTATTCATACACTAGGCGATTATTTCATCCTGTCTCCCCAGTGTCACATGGATCCACTGCTAATTTTAACTATTCAGTGCATGGTGCTCTAAGATTCCCCAACAAACAGCACCATGTCCGTCAGATCATGTCACTTCCCTGCTCTATCTCCAATGGCTCTCTATTACTAGTACCTAAAGGGTTAAACGCAAAGTTGTTCTCTTTGGCATCTAAAACCCTCCACAAACACACCTTCCTTGGATAAAGCTAGAGGCACAATGGACAGAGTGCTGGGCTTGGAGTCTGGAAGATCTAATTCCTAATCTGGACTTAAGACATATGAATAGCTATGTGACCTTGGAGAGCCACAGAACCTGCTCACCTCAGTTTCCTCAACTATAAAACGGGACAATAAGAATACCTACCTCCCAGAGTTGTAAGGATCAAATGAGATAATATTTGTAGCCTTTACAAATATTAGTACAGGCCAGGTCCATAGTAGGTACTATATAAATGCTTATTCCCATCTCCTCTGCCCTCCTTCCTGTTATTCCCCTTTATATACTATAGGTTAGTTAGACTAAATTTCTTGCTGTTTCTCCCACATAACACTTCACCACCTGTCTATGACTTTGAACAGGTTGGTCTCCATGCCTGAAATACACCATTTCCTCATTTCCACATCTTAGAATCCCTAGTTTCTTGTAACACTCAACTCAAGTACCTCTTTTTACATGAGGTCTTTCTTGACCCCCTTCCCCAATTATCACCTTATATTTGTTTTCCATATAGTTAAATAATGTTGTCTCTTTGATCAGAATGTAAGCTCTTTGAGGACAGTTGTTTCACTTCTGCCTTTGTGTCCACAGTGTCTAGGACACTGGAAGTGCTTCATAAATATTTGCTTGAGTGAAAAAGATTAGAATCAAGTATTTGGCAATTTCCCAAACACTAGAGGCATCTAGGGGGCCCAGTAGAAAGAAAACTGGACCTAGGGTTAGAAAAGAGATAAATTCAAATAATCTTAGTCACTGATTAGCTGTGTGACCCTGAGCAAGTCACATAATCTTGTCTACCTTGGTTTCATCTGTAAAATCAGAGTAATAACAACAGCTACCTTCCAGGGTTGTTGTGAGGGTCAAGATATTTATGAAATGATTTGCAAATCTTAAGGTGCTATAGTTATTACTATTATTATTCCCACATACAGTCCAATCCAATCTCTCTTCAATTCAATTCAATTCTGAGTTCAAGTCACTGTCCATTTGAAGTGACTGTACTGAGACACAAACTCAATGGATTGGTCATTCAAATGCATGTCATAATTTGGTTGACAGTTTCCATCCATTTGGTTTTTCCTGTCAGCTTGTTAAATTCTTTTGGATAATCGGAGATTACTACAATGTTCTAAGACTCAATATGATCTGCAAAGAGGAATACCTGATGTAGAGGAAATGTCACTGTCATTTGGACCCTCCCTAGAATAACTTTTATGACAAAGGCAAACATATATCTTCCTGCTTTATGCCTTCATGCTGATAATCAAAAGGTCACTGAACATGACAGTTACATGTATAAAGGAATCTTTTATCAATTTAACCTAAGATTGAGAGATTCCTTATTGATGATGAGCATTTTAGGAACTGTTTTAAGCTACCAAATAAAATCCTTTAAAAAAAAAATCAACAATACATGTAGAAGGGCTGCTAGGTGGTACAGAGGATAGAGTACCAGATCTGAAGCCAGGAAAACTTAACTTCCTGAGTTCAAATCTGGCCTTACTAGCTTACACACTTACTAGCTGTGCAACCCTGGCAAAGTCACTTAACCCCATTTGCCTCAATTCCTCATCTCTCAAGTGAGCAGAAGGAAATAGGAAACCACTCCATTATCTTTCCTAAGAAAGCCCCAATGGGGGTCACAGACAGTCAGACAGGACTGAAAAGACTAAACAAGAAAAACATACAGTGACATCTTGTATTCTATACAGCTTTTCAGGTAATTGTAGAACAGTAAAATTGGGTATTCTACAGAAAAGCATTTGCAAAAGACTACTCTTTTCTCACATTTTTATTAAGGGCATAGTATATATAGTCACAGCACTCAAAGGGATCTTAGATTATCTGGTCCAACCCCCTTAATTTACAGTTGAAGAAAATGAGGCCCAGAGGATTTTGGATTTCAAAAGAAACATCATCATCAAGGACAATGTACAACTAGAAAAAAAGGTTGGTAAGGACGGGTAAAAGATACACATCCTGAATGTTACCATTACCCACAAAATACTAAAAGGACCAGAAACAGGCTCCTGTAGACCTTTGGTTACATCAAGAAATTACAGATTTAGAGTGGAAAAGGAGCAGAGACCTCATTTAAAGGTGGAAAAAAAACCCTCAAAAACAAAACAAAGGCACTCTGTCCAATCCTGTCCAGAGTAAATGCAGCCAGCGATCAAGTCCATGCCCTCCTCTCACCCCAAACCCCTAATTCTCCACTAAACCACAATGCCTCCTTCACAGATAGCTTTTCAGAAGACACAAAAAAGAATAAATCCTGATGACTAGACACAGGTTTTGACCTATTCGGGTACAGAAATTATTCACACCAACAAGATGATGGATGGTTGGAAGTACTCAGGAGAAATGGATCCGGGCAATGGTTTTTTAAAAGAAGTCATATATATGCTTTTACAGAACTGTCCAACCTGTGCAGAACTTAGTGCTTTCAAAAGACAAAAGAGGAAAAATGGCTTCTAGCTCCATGTTTTTCCTCCCTGTCGCCTGTAAACCTTTTTTTTAAGGGAAGTGGAGGAGTTATTGTTGTAGAGTAAGGCAAAAAAACCCATCCATTTTTCTCATCCATGAATGCCTCAATGCTGCCCCCTTCAAGGCAGCAAGTATTGTATGACAGCTCAAGGAAAGGAAGGTTCTTGACAGGTGAAAAGAAAGCCAGTAAAAGGAAGGCATAGGCTTCTTTTCCCCTCCTAATAATGGAGGAAGAGACAGTCCAGGACACAGCAGGCCAGTGCTGTTCAATTCTATCAATCTTTTTATTTGTATGTGTATTAGTACAAGTTAGTACATTTTCTAAGAGAGCACCAGAGAATTTTCAAAAGGGTTTGAAAGGATATCCTAATTGATCACTGCAAATAATGTAAGGTCGAGTTAAGGGAAATTTTGTTGATTCTTGCTTAACTAAAATTCTTAGAAACATTCATTTAAAAATGTGCTCTGAGGAAGAAGGGGATGTCAGTTTTTACAATTAAAACTTGTTTGGAAATGCTGTTCTAGTCTACAGACGGTGAAGCTGTAAGAGATAGGAAAAAAAAAATTCCCCCAGATGACTGCTATTCATTTCAAAATAAAATTTAATAAGGAATTTTAGAAATCCTCCCCCTTTTTACCACTACTCCCCAAAAGGGATAAAACCTTAACATACCTAAAATGAAGTGGGATTTTTCCAAAACGAAATGTCATCGGGTTTAAAGAGGGATGTTGGGAAAATCGGGAAAAACACAAGCAGGAGAATCAAGCTCAAACATCATGGCATCTTGCACTGCCCTCCAGGGGTCTCATGGCACAGGTCTCCATTTCCTCTCACCGGCCCCCCAAGAACAAAGCCAGCACTGCGACCTAGTCACGACCTCCGAGTTCTCTTCCAACTTAGCCCTAGACTCTCTGTGTGACAATGGACCAGTCACCACCCCTCTCTGGACTTTCCCCAGCCCCTGACCCCTACTCCTCAAACAAGTCACTTCCACCTCCTTGGGCAGCTTTCATAACGAACGAAGGTAAACTGAGGAATTGGCCTAGAGGGCCTTTGGATCCCAGCCTTGGGTCTGGCTCGTAAGCCCTAGGCCGGTTCGAGAGGCAAGGTAAGCCGGTGGCCAGCAAAGAAGAGCTGGATGCAGGCGTCGCTGCGGACGCTGACTCAGTTTCCCCCTCAGTATAAAGGAGATGGAAAGAATAGAGCGCTACACTCGCGTGGGGCAGGGGGAGGCGGGGCCAGAGGCAAAGGCCCGCATTTAACCACAAATAGGCGTAATTATCAGGTCGCTGGGGGAGAACCCAACCCTACGACCCTTCGCCCCTGCTCCACCCCCAGACTGAGCCGACAAAGGCGGAGGTGGGGTGGAGAAAAGGCGGTGCTCTCCCCAGCCCCACTCCCGCCCTTGCTCTCCCCAAGGCTCACCTCGTAAGCCCGAGACCCACGGAAGCCGTGTCCGAGCCCTTGGAGTCGCGGAGGCAGCAGACAGCGAGCGGGCCGCCTGCGCACAGTCTCACGACGGCGCCTGCGCCGCTTCACGCCCTGCGCCAACCGTTTAAGACCCGGGCCGGCGGCGGTGGCAGGCCGCCGGGCTCCCCGGGAGGTGCCTCTAACTTAGCCCCTCCTTCATACTCCACCGCCCTCCACCGCAGATTCCAAACGGCGCCCGTCAGCGCCCTTCGGAGAGCGGGGCGGGGGTCACCGAGGTTTCCCAAGGCCCCAAAGAGGACAGGAGATCACAACCAAGCGGGGGGGGATTTAGGGGAGTAGCAGGGACCTCGAGGAGCATGATGGGAAGAAGACAAGAGGGTGGCGAATCGTGAGGTGGGCGAAACTCACCTCTTTGTCTTCTAGGGCACGGGAACGTCGTCACTTCCGGCAACAATAGGAAACGTCAAAACTCGGACAGGCGGCGACTTGGGCCGCCGCAGCGGGAGCTGCTGCCGGTGCGGATCTCACCATCAACACCTCTTTCCCCCTCGCCTCCTCGGCTGAGGCCGCAGAGCTCGAACCTGCTTCTCCATGGCTCGGACAACCGTGCCCGGCTGAGCCGCTTTCCAGTTGGCTGAAGCCCCCTTCCTGAGGCTGAGTCGTCGCGGCGGCGGTGGGGATTGCAGGTGGCTCAGGTAGAAACTCCAGTAAGACTTTGTCCCCCCCAACACCCCCCCAGTATCCCATTTCCTACCCCCACCCGGCGGCTGCTTCTCTTCCCACCCGGAGGCACCTGGTTACTTTATCTGTCTGCCTGTGGGCAAAGACTGACCAACCTGCGTTAGGCTATGACCAATAGCACTCGTCATCTCCTCGAGTGACGGCGCGTCAGCCAATGACCATGCGGGATTCGGGGCGTTGGGGAGGCGGGAAGCTGTAACTCGTCACTAGGGTCGTAGTCCCTGGAGACGGGGTGTCATCTCGGGAAGAGGCAAAGGAACATCTGTCCTCATCCTTAAGTCTTGCCCTCTGGTAGTGGGAGCATCACTCTGCCCCCCCCAAAACCTTCCCGGAACAAAGAACAGGGAGTTCTTGTCTCGTTTTACCGCTTTTATGAATGTCAGTAACACACCCAGCTGGGCAGGGCCCGCCCCTTGGGCCTTGTCGCAGTGATTGCGGCTTTTACACCTGGCGTAGGGATATTTAGAAGTCATCAGTTCAATGTTCCTTTTAGTGGCAACATTAGCGCTAGCCCTCCGAGACTGGAATTATAGGAATTATCAGATGCGCCAGTACTCGGAGCATCTATCATTTTAAGTAAATTGTCTGTTTCCTTGCACATTCACCTCATTTTTAAGAAAATAAATTTTGTTGATATTTTTAGGGTTTTTTTTTAACATCAGTTTCTCCTAGTAAGTTATCCATCCTCTCTTATAGAGTATTCAGATATAGAGTGAATATTTAAATAAGCACCTTAAGCTTACGTCTGAAATTATTGGTCTAGTAGTGCAGCCTTGTTTCCTTTATGAGTGAAATATGAATCTTTTTCAAAAATAAAATTGTCTTGATATCATTTTATGTCGCCTAATTTTTCCCCTGTTCCCCTAGCCCCTTTCAAAGAACACAACGTTTTTAAAAAGAAAGAAAAAAATACATCAACACACTGAAAAAATATGAAAATACATGCATTATTTAACATTCTTTGAAGATGAGGAGTGAGAGTATTCCAGGCATAGGGGACAGATGGGTGAAAGGCCTGGAGTCCCAAGAGGAGTGTCTTTTCATATCTCCTTTGAGACAGTGATTTTTTTTGGTAATTTTTGTTAAATCTTATTTTCAAAGTTATTTAGGCTCTTTCCAATGAGTCATTTCAAGCCTACCAAAGGTTCTTAATTTAAGAACTGTTTAACATTTCATAGTGCTTACATACTTCATTTATTAGGTATGCTGAACCTTGGGCTTAATAACAATTTATGTTCCTATCAAGTTTTTGTAAATAGGTGAAAAGGGTAGCCCTTCTTTCTGTTTCTGAAGAAATAATCACCAAGACATTTATATAAACGTACCGAGGTGAAATTACTAATCCAGGTCTTTAATTGAGTATTCCATTGTCACTGTAATCTATTACAAATCCTTTAATTGATTCAGTACCTATTTTTCAAATGAAGGTGAGGCAAATCAAATGGCTTGTCTTTGGTAAGCCATAAATCAATAGCATTGAATTTTGCATAGTATTTAGACCTGTTTTACGTGATTGTATTATTTTAGTTCAATAATGTTTCAAATGAATGGAAAAATATCAACAAATCGTGAGTCCCTCCCCCAATCCAAAATGATGTCATTGTTTTAAAATGTGTATTTTTATTTGTTAGCAAGTTCTACAAATACTTTTCACATTAGATTGCTGCCTTTGATCCTTAATCATCTTCCACCTCTGGTTATTATCGCTTTAGGAAATTCAGTATTAAAGAACCAGAGTTGAAATATAGTCTCTTCAGATTCAGAAGATATAATAATTACTTAAAAAGTTTTTTGTGGATGACCTTCGAGTTTCTGTACATTGCTAGCTAGACTGAAATAATAGGGATGGCCTGCTTGCCTGTACTAATTTTTTCCCCTTGTCTTTTGCCTTAAATATGTAAGACTAGAAACCAAACCTGATTCTGATATCTTTTATGCAGGGGTTTAAGGACATAGACCAGGTATTGTCTTAATGACCATATTTTACTTTTGTAACAAAGAGACAAAAATAATAATCCTAATAATTCTTGGCTGTTCTGGTTAAAAATAAATGAGTCGGTTTAAAAAAAATTTATAGACTGTGATAAAATCTTAAGTTTTAAGAAAACAGTGATATAGTAAATCTTTGCAAAATTTTAAAAAATACAAGGTGTGTGCTTTTTAGTAACAAAAACTATTCTTGCAGAGCCAGACCTCTAAATTTAATGAGAGCTTTTTTATGTCTTGTATGTACCTCATGACCTCTTGGTACTTAACTGTTTGCCTTTTCTACTTATAAGACCCCTTGTGGACCTAGACTTCTTTCATTCTTCTACAATTGTTGGCCTTTAAGTTTAGGGAGTGAATGGTTATCACTTTTTTTTTCTCTGTTCAGTCTGTTCTGGACTACTTTGGTGGTCTACTATTTTTTAAGGAGAGAAATGAAATGCCTGAAGTAATAACTCCCCACAGAATCCTTTTATTTTCTATTCTTTTAGAATAATCTTAGGGGATCTCATTTAAAGATTATCAAATTAGAGTAACTTCACATCTATTTGCTAAACTAACAATATTTCAGAAGCTACAGATGTAAAAAATGTATTTCTATTCACGTTTAATTGGTAATTTCATGCTTCTCAATTTCATATTTTTCACGTTGAAATAGCATAAGATTTTCTTAGTGCTTTAGAAATATATTGGATGCAGAAAATGGGTTACTTTAAAGTGATGCCACCACTTAGACACCAAAGACATGCTATGGTTTAGAATAATTGCTTTAAGTGAGCTTATTTATAGATTAATCAATGTATGCCAAAAATTTAATATTAGTTAAGTGATAGTGGAATGGGTTTGCCCCAGACCAGTTTAGGAAGCAGAATGTTTCATTCATCTTTGAGTAATCTGAATTCTGTACTCAGTTCTCTCCACTTCACTCTCCAGAAAAATCAATCATTTTTTAATTAGATGCAGTTGTTCCCAAAGCCATGTAATGTGTGTGAGCACTTAACAGCTTACATAAACTGACACAGGAGAGTTAGTCACCTTTTCCTATTGCTCATACAAAATAGTAACTTATTTAATGTTTAACTTATTTAAATAATATTTTGATTTAAGAATGCTACAATAGTACATATAGTACAATAGTAAGAGAGTACTGTTTAATGTGTCATACAACGACTATTGTGAAATATTCATGGAAGTTAATATATAATAAGATTTCTTGGAAATAATAAAATTTGGAATGTTAGGAATATATTTCTGTTATTACATTTGAAGAAATATGAAAAACCTAATTTGTCATAAAAAAACATACAATAACATGCCAAACTCTAAAGTAGAAACTTTTTATATAATTATGCTATAGCACACAAAAAATCCCTCAATAAAATTATTTAAAAGATCATTTAGGCCCTCTACAAATTTAACTTTTCACCTGAAGCAGAACACTTGAGAAACTATTCTTTGCATTGTAATGCACACTAAATAATTCATGTTGTAGTAAATTGCTTGGAATTATTTTTTCAGCCTTTTTTGTATTGCATTTTTGATGTTAGTTCCCTAACAATGGAGCAAAAAAAAATTGGATTTTACTATATTTTGCTTACATGGTTAAGAAAATCAGGAACCTTAGCCACCAGGTTCATATCAGAAACCATAGCTCTGTTCTGGACTGGGTGTTTGGTTTTTAAAATGCTTTAGATTGTCTAGTAAATAGATATTTATTCTAATTTCTTTATAGCTCATTAAACTTTTAAAAAAGTGAAGTAATTGTATTTAAATTGAATATGGAACATTTAAAGAAATGAGCATTAGGCCATTAAACTGGGAAAACTTTTTTCTTTCTTTTTACCCTCCCCAAAACCTCTTAAAGTCCCCTTAAAAAGAGTTCATTTATTCAAAGGGTAACGTTTTGTGGTTTTTAATTATTTTACAGTATTTAAAAATTTTCAGAATCACGTCAAACTTTTTGTCAAGTACAATAAATACAAATAAATAGTATTTCTGAGTTTTGAAGAAAAATTCAATCTGAGAATTTAAGTCTAAATCTACTTAGACTTTTTTTATTTTTAGCAGATATATTGTTGATTTTTTTTAAAATAAAACACCATTTTTGCTACAAGTACATTCAATGAAAAGTAATTTTAAGTTAAAATTTATTCTATTTTATCTTATTTTTAGTAGTCTACTAAAGAATGCTAAAAACTAATTTATTCATTACAACATGCATTTATAATACAATGTACAAATGTATTCAGGTTGTCATAATTGATTATTCAACACCATCTATCTAATGCTTGATATTTATTTAAAATATTATTAATTGGGGCAGCTGGCTAGCACAGTGAATAGAGCACCGGCCCTGGAGTTAGGAGGACCTGAGTTCAAAGCCGGCCTCAGACACTAAACACTTACTAGCCGTGTGACCTAGGGCAAGTCATTTAACCACAATTGCCCTGCCTTCCCACCTCCAAAAAAGCAAAATGTATATATATATATATATGTGTGTGTGTGTGTGTGTGTGTGTGTGTGTGTGTGTGTGTATGTATGTATGTCTGTATATATATATATATATATATATATCTATATGCATATATAGATATATATACAATTAATTTTTTTTTGAGGATAAGTAAATTTTACCTTTCTGCAACATTACAAAAACAATCTTGTGTAGTGGAATTTTTCCTACATTAAAAGCAAGGAGAGCTAAATTCTAATTCCAAATCTGCCACTAATGTAGTTGTGTGACATTAAGCAAATCATTTAACCTTTTTGGTCCTTACCTTTATTCATTTTGGACTACATGACCTTGGCCTAGATGAATGTACTGTCGGCCCTAAAATTGTTTAGTTCTATTAAATGCAGTATACTTAAATTTTAATTTCAAGCTTCATATTATGACTTTAAAAATTTGTCTTAATAAACAAAAGCTTCATCTTTTCAACAATATATTGGGAGGGAAATATTGAGTTTGATGATTGGAGTAATGAGGTCTTTTGCTGCTTCTGTTGCCTCACAGTATCATCTAAAGCAAGTCACTTCATTTTGTATCAGTTTACATCTCGCCTTTCACCTATGTAAGTATTAACAGTGCTCTCTATGATGTACTTTGTATTTAAGTTAATTTCTTTTTTGAAACAAAAAGGCACACCATACGAGTTTTACCCTCTCATATCTGCACCTAGAATTGACCTAACTAGAACACCCCTCATGACATACATAGTCCATGTTGTTACGTATGTTTAACTATAGCTGTTTGAAAGCTGTGACGACTCAGTGGAGAAGTGACAGCTTTGTTTTGTCAGAACTTTTTCGAAGCAATTCACTTAATATTTGAGTACTACAGAATAATACATGGTACTCAGTTCAGGAGTTAGTGTCAGAAAGGACCTTGAAGGTTATCTCATCTCACACCCACATTTTTCAGAGAAGAAACTGAGGCTCAGAAAAGCCAAATGACTTGCCCATAAGTTACATACAGCCAGTAATGAGAAAAAAACAAAATTTTAACCCAGGTCCTCTGACACTAAATATAATGTTCTATTGTACTATACCACTACTACAGCATTAGACTTGTCTCTTTAGACGTTTGTGTTAAGTATTACATATTTATCAAAGCCCATGTTTAGCAATCTGTCTGCCAATCAAGACTTCCCCTTTATTTATTAAGGAAAAGACTTAGAATGGAATGAATATTGATCTTCAAGTATTTGAAGGATTATCATGTTAGAAAGAGATTACTTATATTCTGCTTGGGCATTTGTAGGTAGAAATGAACAAGTAGGGAAATTTCTGTCCAATATAAGGAAGAATTTCCTCACAATTTAGAACAATCCAAAAGTAGAACTGAATATTCAGACAGGGGAATTTTAAAGTAGAGGCTAAATGACTACTTATCCGGATTATAGAAGGGATTAGACAGGGGTTGGACTAGATGACACCTCAGGGCCCTTCCAATTCTGATTATATAGGCTGACTTCCTGCACCAGATTCTAATCTTAGGAAATGTTACGGCTTTTTAAATGGATCTTCACTTAAATTGAATTAAAACAAATTATGGCATGTGAAATTAAAAATATATATATTCTAGACCACAGTTTTATGTATTTAAGTGCTAAAGACATGACTGTACTATAATTAAGAAAAATATCTTCCCTCTAACACGTGGTTCTTCAGTGTTCCCAAGAATTGATAAAACTGTAGCAATTGCCAAAGGTATATTATGAATTTATTGATAATAACCATCATTATATATTTATGTGTGTATATGTATGTATGCACATATATGATGATTATCAGAAGTCCTAAGTCTTGCAGTTTACATATTTCAAACGCTAAAAGCACACACTGAAGATTCTGAAGGTGAGGGTTGATACAGTCATATCAGTATTTGACCCCAGGTTCCTTCTGCTTTAGTTTTTCATCAAACCAGATAGAGTCCTTGAACTTCTTATATTTTGATAACTGGTTGGGTTTTTTTTTTTTAGTATAATTCATCTTCTTTGTAAGGGATTCATGTGACTTCCAGAGGATTAATGTCATGGAAAAGGGTAAGAACCCCTGCTAGTCCAGTGCTTTCATTTTTTAGCCAGGCCAGCTGAGGTTCACTCAGAGAAATGAAAGATTTGCCTGAATGTCACAGCTGGGGTTCCATTTCTGCTGTCCTGCCCTCTTTCATTTTTACCAGTGATGTCTGGACCACTCCACAGTACTGAACTTGCCAAATTTTTTAGATCAGTGGAAGAAGATGGTGTTATGCTGCTTCATACATAACAAAGTAATGCATTTAAGAAGAGCAGGAAATTATGTATAAGCTTATAACATCAATTGCTTTAAGCATAAACAATTTATGTTTAAACATAAACAGTAACAAAGGCATACTAAATTGGGTTTAACTTAGTGACATTTTGAAATATAGGCTGTCTTAAAAGAAACTCAATCTTCTTACTCTCAAAATGCAAATAATATAATATATAATAAAAGGCAAAATTGGAAAGTAGTTTAAATTTGTCCTCTTTGCCCCTTGCCTGACCATTTTTAAACATTTTCCTCATTTTACTGTTCCCTTTCTCTTGTGTCTATGGGAGGCAGTGTTGGTGTTTGGAGTAATTGCATTTTGAAAAAATACCACAGTGGGGCGGCCAGGTAGCACAGAGAGTAAGAGCACCGGCCCCAGAGCTGGGATGACCTGGGATCGAATCAGAACTCAGACACTTTGCAGCCACCTAGAAACACCTGGCTGGTAACCTTGAGCAAGTTACTTAACCCCAATTGCTTTAAAAAAAAAATACCACAGTTTTGAGAACAATCTGTAAACCAGGGAATGAATCTCTACTGATAGAATTTAGGGTACTTTTGTTCCTGTGGTGAGGTTGTTTCAGGGCACATAAAACTTTTAGCCCCCTCAAACAATTCCACATAGACAGCTTTGATATGTAACTAAGATCAGTGAGATAACTAACTGAAGTCTGGTAATGAGGCTAGTCAGATTCTGAATGATCTTGCTTTAATGACTAGATAATTTGTATTTAACATATCCTATCTTAAGGAGTACTGTGTATTGCTTACTTTGCAATCATATTCTTTATAAATTAGTATTTTTAATACATTTGAAGGTAGCTTATTCTTTTAAGTAATAAAAGCCCCCTTGTATTTTTTATATATATCTTCTTTTGTCCACTTATATATTTTTCATTCCACAAACATTAAAACACTTTGCAAAGGCAAAACTGAGCCCATCCTTTCTTTAAGTAGCCAAAATACTAATTTTTTTTTTTACTGTACAAGAATAGTTTTATGTAATACAATTAATCAAATACTGGAACAGGAGTATGAAAATGAGAACTGCTTCTATAGAGTTAGGATATAAGTTCTGTAAGAGTAAGTAGTATAAGAAAAGTTCAGTCAGAAATATGAGTGATTTAACAAGGAAATAGGGTAACAAGTCATTTAACCCAGATTACAATGGATTAAAGCAAGGGAGCCCTGGTAGAAGTAGAAGAACCTAAATTTGGCATGAAGGGCTTATACCAACCACATGCAAATTGAAATGATATAAGAACATTTTTTCCTCTTAGAAATTTCCTTCCTGCAACTTAGGTTGCTGTAACTGGACATAGGACACAAGAAGGAAAAAAGAAAAATGAGCAGTGGGGGGGGGGGGGGGGGGGGTGCCAGAAATTAGGACACAAAGCCGATATGCACCAGATACTCCCACAGTGGAGAAACTAGCCAGACATAACAGAATCAGACGATAGAAAGGCTTTACAGGTTTGAAGGGCATATCACTAGCTATCTGTGGCTCCCTTTCATAGCCCTCAGAGTTCCAGATTCAGAGTACTCATATATAGAGTGGGATATGGTAAGGCAGTTGTAGGGAGTAAGGGAGTGATGCAGTAAGAGATTGGGAAAGGTTAGCAAAAAAAAAAAATTCTCAGAAGCCTTTAAGTTGGTAACATAACGACAATGTTAAAGTATTCTTTCATCTAGCAGATTTTACTTTTTATGGATCTGTTCTAATAAGCACTATGGGGATAAAAAAAGGTTTTGTGTCAAGGAGATAAAAACATATGTAGAAATAACTATAATACAG
This sequence comes from Petaurus breviceps papuanus, assembly GCF_028583685.1. Lineage (NCBI taxonomy): Eukaryota > Metazoa > Chordata > Mammalia > Diprotodontia > Petauridae > Petaurus > Petaurus breviceps. The sequence goes on from NW_027185655.1 coordinate 68,678,396, forward strand.
TATTGAATATAAACACCTTAAAAAAGGTACCAAGTATTTATTGGAGTTCAAAGAGACAGTCATTCCAGCTAGGGGACAGAGCTATGTTTATATACAATATTTAAGAAGCCAGAGTATATGAAACAGTTTAGAAAGATTTCTATTTTTTAATGCTTATAATTTAACTGCTTTTGTACTTGCTTTGAATGCCTCATTCCCTAACAGTGTTGAAAGAAACATTGAGATTTTACTATGATGCTAGTTATGTTCACAACTCTTGGAGAAAAAATTTACTGATCCAAATTCTTCTGGGAAACTTAAGTTATTTCCTGACTATAAATAAGCCACATTGTTAGTGTATTTATGGATTCTTTAGAGAGTGAATTTGACTCTAAAGGTTCATTAACTGGCAAATGGATATTTTTAACCTGCTTACCTTGTGTGGAATTCCTGAGAAGAAAGGTTTAGTTTGAAGCAAATTTTTAAATTGGACCTACTTATGCCCTTTCATCTATATGCCAGAAAAGGCAGCCAGGAGTTAACCGAAATTTTGTGGCAAGGACCCAAGTCAGGTAGGCCAATAATTTCTTGGATCCTTGACTCTACAGTTTTTTAAATTAAGTGGAAAAAATACTAATTCATTTGCAATAAAAACATAGCCAACTACTACCACCGTCAGATTGTTGATATGCTGCCAAAGAATATTATTCATTAACATTTCTGTAATGAGTTAAACTATTTGGAGTTTATTTTATCTCATTTTCAAGTTACTTAGATTTATATCACAGAAATGTCACTAACATATATGTACTATATACTTGTGTCTTCCCTTTAATGAATCATTCAGGATGTTAAAGGTTATTCAGAAAATAATTTGCTCACAACTATATGCACTAATGAAGAGAGAATAGAAATAATCTTCAGCTCTTGGATTTTATGATGTTACATAACTATTCTTTCTGGAGGAGTGTTAGAGCTGGAATTGATTGTATGTATCGTGTAACACAATACATTGCTGTTGGAGAAGAGAAAACAAAACCTCAGAGTATGTAAATAACATACCCAAGATCAGACAATTAGATTACTACAAGCTAGTTAGTGGCCAAATTGGTACCTAGTCCATACTGTTCTGCTATATAGTATGGTCTTCTGTACTTACTTTTGTCTTAGTTCTACTATATGTCAATTTTGAAACATCTCAGAAACATTTTTTAATATCAGTTTTTAATTTTAGGACACAATACGACAAAAGAATTTATTTGGAAGAAAAGCTACCTACTATATAATCCATTCATAATAATTAGGATCATCCCTAAAAGAATATATGACCTGGAACGAATAATACTATGTTATTCTACCACAGTTTTTATAACAATGACATGAGATGAAAACGCACATCACAAAAATGAGCAAAATTTAGTCAGGAATGTAAAAGTGAAATCCTGGGCATAGGTTTGACAAATGAGTCCTTTATTCACTTCTCTAAAATCTAGATTTAACCCTACTGGGGTTTTTAGCATGTGTCAGAATTGCTAGTGAATAATCTTCTGGAAGGTTTGCTCTTGGTTTTTGTTTTTAAAGTATCAGCTACCAAACCCACATCTTTCTTCCTTCTAACTCCCTGTCCTAATCAAGCTTCTTTATGGTACTGTCTCCTGAAACTCTGAGCTTAGGACTCAGATTACCATACCCCATGGATGGTTCTAATAATAACTATATCTTACAGCAGTGGACTAGGTAGATGCCTACTGGGAATTTTAAAAAAATCATTAATGTTAAGTGTCTTAATAAAACTTCAACCTTTTTCAAGATGAGATTTTTAGGTTAAATTCATGTTAAAATGGATATAAATAGTATGATTTACTATATAGCTGCTTTAAGCCCTTGCAGTGTTTGATAAGATGTGGCATAATAGAAACTTAAGTTTCCTGTAATTAGTGCTATTTCTTAAAAGTTTTTATTTTCTTTATATTAATACTTAAATATCTTCAGCTCTTCAATACCATTTTATGAAATACAAAACACATTGTCTATGTCTGACATTCATTAAAATTGAATAAATGTATTATGATTCTTATAGGAACTGAAAAATTAAAAATAATGTACTATTTTAAATTTCTACTGGTCATCTTTCTGTGACTAGAACTATTTTGATCATTTTAAAGCAAAGAAGTATTGTAACTATATGAACACAAAAGTCAACAGAACTTTTGTTTTAAGAACAAATTTCAAATGATGTGCTATATTAAGTAAACTTAACATATCTTGTAATTTGTAGATTTAAAAAATTCATATAGCTTTAGGCCAGTTTTATTGTGTGTTACTAGCAAAAAGAGAGAAGAGGTAATTAATCAATCAGTAAATATTAAGCATCTACTGTGTGCCAGGCACTCTGTTAAATAAAAAAAATCATCTGTGATTTGCCAATGTCCTGAAACATATAAGCAAAGGTACTTGAATCATTTGAGAATATTTACTTTTTTTCCCTTAGAGTTCAAGCTGTCAGGCTTCAGGCAGAAAGTTCTTAGTGGGGAAAGACAGAATGAACTATTAAAATTTGCCTAGGTGGCACAGACTTTGAGTCAGAAAGACCTGAGTTCAAATCCAGTCATAGACATCTACTAGCTTTGTGACGCTAGGTTTGTGACGCTTGGTTTCCTCATCTGTAAAATTGGGATGCTAATAACAATGCATACCTTCCAAGGGTTGGTGTGAGGATGAAATGAGATAATAATTGTAGTGTTTAGCACAATGTCTGACACATATATAATTGTTAGCCAATATCGATATTAGTATTATCATTGTTATAATGCTTGATTGCTTCCTAAACTGATTTTTTTCAGCAGACCTTATTTATTGAACACTTAACTCACAAAATGTACAGATAAATGAGATCTTTACTTCTCTCACCCCTAAAATACCATCAGCTTTAGACTGATAGCTTTCTTTCAAATCCTAATCTATATTTTCAAATTTCTTAATATTTTCTGAATTTTTAGTTTTTCTTTTTGTTTGGTCCTCTTTAAAACCATACTTGTAGTTAAGAATATACTCTGAAAGTATTGGGCTATTTTAATTATCCTGTTTATTGCTTGATTTTTAAAAATTTTATCTTCAAAATTTTGCATGCTTTTATACCCTATGCAATATAAGTTCTTTGGCAGTTTATAGGATCATAGATTTGGAGCTGGAAAGAACCTGAGAGTTTGTCCAATTGAACTCTTTATTTTACTAATGAAGAAGTGAGACACAGGTTAAATGACTTATGTCACACAGTTAAGTGTTTGAGGCAGGATTGGAGTTGCAATAGCAGAGGGTGGGTTTTTCCCTTGAAGAGGAAGAAATCATGAAAATGTTAATTGTTACAAAAAGCTTTCATGACATAAAATTTTCCTTTTTCCTCACTAACAAAAAGTTGGGTTAAAAAAAAAAAGAAAACACATCTTTTCCTCAGAATCTCCTTGGGAAGACAAGGTTTTTTTTTTTAAGTGTGATCAGCTTTTTTTCTGGGTAAACTCTAATTGTCCCATTTAGTAAAAACAAGTTATTGCTGAAATATTTATCATTGAGATCTAGGTGTCTAATTTACAAGACTGCTAAATTAGACTTCAGGGCCTATGTTACATTTTATTACAGTCTACAACATAAGTGTAACTGGCAAGAATTAACGAAATAAAAGCCAGTTACACAGCTGTTACACATCTGGGATTTTGGTAAAAAGGGGGATAGTTTAGCTTTGGCTTCACTGTGATACAAAGCAGGGTCTATGAGCCTTTTTTAACTAAAGTCTTGTGCTATGATCAGAGCTCTATTTAGTACTGGTCTGTATGTATGTTCATGTAATAATAATTTGTACATCCTAAGACCATTGCTAACTTTTATATCTTGCCATGTGAAAAATTATGTCTAGTGCAGATTTTTAAAAATAGTTTGTTAGCAAACTGGAAGAAAGGTGATGGCCAAAGGAAACATTTCTACAACTTTCTTTGTCCAAATTTTACCATTGTCATGTGTCCCAAACAGCCTTGTAGTGCCACTCGACTTTTACCATGCATTCATCAGGAAGTTTATCTTCAGACCAAGTGGTTTTCTAATACTACTTTATGTCACATAGTTAATCCAGTGGAAGAGGAATGTACCTTTTCATTTCTTTTCCTTATTTTGTTGCCCTGCTCCTTTTCTGAATTTCACAGGCTCGCAGATGGGTCAAGGGCTGTGGAGAGTGGCTAGAAACCAGCAACTGCAACAGGAAGGATATAGTGAGCAAGGCTACCTAACAAGAGAGCAGAGTAGGAGAATGGCTGCTAGCAACATTTCTAATGCAAACCATCGCAAACAAGCCCAAGGGGGCATTGACATATATCATCTTTTGAAAACAAGGAAATCTAAAGAACAGGAAGGATTCATTAATTTGGAAATGCTGCCTCCTGAACTAAGTTTTACCATTTTGTCATACCTGAATGCAACTGATCTTTGCCTGGCTTCATGTGTTTGGCAGGACCTTGCTAATGATGAGCTTCTCTGGCAAGGGTAAGTTTTTTGGGCTTGTCTGTTTGTTTTTCTTTTTGAGGTATTTTAAAAAGTTTAATTGATAACCTTTTGTGTTTTACATCACATTCATTTTTAAATATTACTCTCCTCCCCAACCAGGCCAGCCTTCTCTTGTCAAGCCTAAGTTAATGTAAACCCAACTGTACATGGTTTAAAAATAATTACATTTGCACCATAATTTCAAAGCACTCTCTTTAAAGCAAAAATTTCATACAATAAAAATTTCTATTTGACTTAGGCTGAATGAGTTCACGTACACATTTTAACTTATTTGTTCAAGATGAGCCACCAATAGGTCCAACATCTGACATTTGAAAAAATAGTGATAATACAAAAGAGAGGGTGTTTTTTGCTTATTAATTAAAATAAAAGTTACTGATTAGGAGGAAAAAAGGTAACATACTCTTTTACGTTGCAAATTTAATCTACTAAAAACAGAATGACTCTCAGGGTGAGTTTCTCATTTAAGGGTGTCTGAAATTATCATACTTTGATTTGTTTTCATTATGTTTATTACATTTTCCACAAATGAGTCTGGGTGTTACTGAGTAAGTTTAAACAAACAAACATCAAATGTCTCAGTAGTAGATAATCCAAAAATCATATTTTAGACATTAGTAGCAAACACCATCTCTGCCAGTCCTTTTATCAGAGCTGCTAACACAGCAAAACTGACCAGCTGGAGTTTCATCTGCTTCCTATTTAACTCCGACCACCTACTGGTAAGTGCTAACGAGCAATGAAGTGACCAAATATTATCTGGCAGAAAGGGAAAAGCAAAAGGCCTAGACAGCACAGCTCCTGAATATTTGAGAATTGAATGTAATAGACCAACACTTACTATAGAAGTTAAAATGTAAACTGTAAACTAAAACTGGGAAAGTTGACTGAAATACACTGTAAATTGAGCTTATTATTGAAAAGAACGTTTAGCTACTGTACCAGTCGTCTTAGATTAGTAACCATGTCAAAGACATTTTTTTAATACTAAAAATGTGGCCAAGTTTATAATTGAAACTCAATTTTCACACATTTTTCCCTCTAGATTTTGAAAATATAATTTTTCTTGAAAGTTTTTAGAGTAAATTATTTTTTAGATAAAAGAAGCCATTTTATTAAAAATTTGTTAGCCTATGTCTTGTCTCCTTGAGCTCTTTTATCATAGAAGTAGAGCATCCGCACAATATATGTCTGTTAAATATAAATGTAATCTCTCAGTAACCAATGTAATCAGTAATGTCTTCATGTTAATAACTTGTTTTTGGGAAAGTATATAGGTTACATTCATTTTAAAATAGTGTGGGGGTCAGTGAAAGCTCTAGTCCTTAGTTAACTAAGCAGAATTTTTAAAGCCATCAAAATAAATATCAAGATTAAATAGTTTTCATAATAAAATGTTGTTTTCTCATTAGATATTATGAAATTTTAGATAACTTTAAAATACTATTAAATAAAAAAATTTTGGAGTTTTCTCCCCGGTGTAGAATTATATTCGTTAACTTGAGGGCTTATGTTTGATTATGGTGCTTGGAATATATGTGTTTCATAAAATATTTGTGTTAGCTCTTGTGTGTATATCTGTCTATCCAGTAGAAAATAAATTCCCTGAGTATAGGGACTGTTTCGGTTTTTATTTTTTTTTAACCATGTATGCTTTGTACCATAACAGACCCTTAATAAAATGTCAGTTTAAATTTTGTCATTAATTTGAATAATTATGCTTCAGTGCTTACAGAGTGCATGTTTTAATAAGTTTTGGTGTTCCATCCACTAATATTGGTCACAACCCCTCCAACCTTAGTAACCATTATTCATGACTATCTATGACTGGAAAAAAAAATCATCACTTGGTGGCCAAGGCCCTGGTAATGAATTTCTCTACCACATAGGCTCATACTTAAAACAGTAGGGCCTGTAATCAGTGCCTTTCCAACTCACTACTACCTATTCACCTATGCTTGTTGATACAGCCTTGAGGAATTCATGGTCATCTTCCTTGTCACAGTGAGGCATCAGAATATGACTTTGTTAGAGGATTTTCAGGTAAATTAACTAATTTTATATCATATAGTGTATATATGATATAATAAATAGCTAACATGTATATATTTATACCCATTTATATGGGTAACTAGAGGGCACAGTAGAGTGCCAGACTTGGAGTAAGGAAGATTCCTCTTCCTGAGTTCAGATATAGCCTCACTCACTAACTCTGTGACCCTAGACAAGTCACTTAAACCTTGTTTGCCTTAGTTTTCTCATCTGTAAAATGAGCTAGAGAAGGAAATGGCAAACCATTCCATTAACTCTGCCAAGAAAACTCTAAATTAGTTCACAAAGAGTTGGACAGGACAAAAAACAACTAAACAACATGTATATGGCACTTAAAGGTTTATAAAGTGTTTTACATACATTACTCATTTGAATAAAACTGTGTGTATATGCATATATACATATATATGCATATAAATAGAGAATCCTTAAGACGGTGGTCAAAGTAGGATAACATAATTGTGGTTTGGAAATCAAATATTTTATTTTGAGGTTTTAAAAAAAGTAAAATTTTAAAAATATCAGAATATTCTTTTTATAAATTATATTTAAAAGTTTATGCTAAGACTATCATATACTTTGTATTCCTTTTCCCGCTCTACTTCAGTTATATGACGAGAGTTTAAGGGAGAAATAAGACATGAGTCTAAGAGAAATTGTACTTCAGTATATGTTCATTACAAGCAATATAATAAAACAAATTATAGAATTTTATGCAAATGGGTTCATACATTAGTCCCTTAAAATTTGCTTTTATAGTGAATGTTATGTCAAAATGCATCTCAGCAGCCACTGTCTGCGTAGTGTTAGATATTATCCTGGTTGATCTCTATCGTCTTGGCCATATCCTAATTTTGTATGTGGAAATTATTTTTTTGCCATTAATAATTGAGATCCTGTTCTTTCCTAGACAACTGGAAAACATCTCTCAAGTTAAATATAAGATATTTTTGGCTTTAAAAAAATAACAAGAATATTTCTCAGGAGAAAATAGAGCTAATGTTGGCTTAAAGGTTTTTGGGAACCTTTTTTATAATTTTCCAGCTATATGATAAAAATCTAAAAGGTTTTGAAAGATATATTAAAACAAATTTCTATAATTATACTCATTATTATTTATTATATTATCTGTTACTGGGTAGTAGGAGAAAAACGGGGAATTCAAATCCTTACCTAGTCAGTATTATCTGATTATATTCTACATATTTATTGGATAGATTTTTATCTCATCTTAGTTTAATAATGTAATATTACTAAACTCAAGACCTATATATAAACTTTCTTGCAAAATACAAAAAAAATCCAAAATGTAAAGCTTTAAGCTTTTGAGAAACTAACATTATCAAAGTTAAATTGGTAACATATACATTTTTAATACATTGTCATTTGTATACAAGTTAAAATTACAGCATTTTTCTGTGTGCTTGATTTACTTTTATTTTTTATAGGTTGTGCAAATCCACTTGGGGTCACTGTTCCATATACAATAAGAACCCACCTCTAGGATTTTCCTTTAGAAGACTGTATATGCAGCTGGATGAAGGCAGCCTCACCTTTAATGCCAACCCAGATGAGGTAAGTGAAGAACATGAATTTTAACAGTTGTAGTTTTATTACTTCTTTGCTGCTGTATGTATAAGCAATGCAATATAATAAATTGCAGATAAAATTGAAAATGACCCTTTTAAACATTGTGAAATCAAAATATGAAGTTATTGCCTTATAAACATGGTCAGTTTTTCTTCTATACATCTACACATATGCAACTTAGTTCTCATATACTTTGTATGACAGTCTTAATATGTCAAGTATATAATATACTGGACTTTCAGATTGAAAAATTAAAATTAAAGAGCATAAAATGTTCTTGATGTGAACAAAAACTATATTCATAAACTTGTTAATTAAATATACTGCTTTGTTCTTATATAGCTTAATAAGCTAATAAAGGAATTGCTTTTATTTAGAAGGTACTAAAAGGACACATATTTAAACTCTTGACTTTCAAAATATTGCCATTAGCTATATAACTGTCTATGCAATTTACTAATGAATTATAAGTATCTTTCTTAAATAATAATTTTATCATCTAGTTTGTTTTTTTTAAGTAATGTATAAAGAAAATCATGCAGATATAAAATAGATACTCTAACTTTTCCCTATTTTTATTGGTGTAAAACTTCAGAGTTTGAAAGACAAGAGAGTAGATTCTACACCTATAATTTCCCTTAGATGTGCACAAATTATGGAAACCTAATATCTGCTTTCCATATCACAACATTTCCTGTGGGAAAATAATGACTTAATTGTTTACATTTTCTTTATTTTTTGACTACCTAAAACTAAAACCTTTCTTATTTTTTTAAGATACCAAAGAACTATGTATCAGAAATTCGAAGTGTCTTCTATAGATGTGATAAACTTTTTAAGTTTTCCAATTTTTTTTTGTTTGGGACATGAAGTTTCACAATGTGCCTTTTTTTTTCTCTATCAAAAGTAATCCATTCTAAAAGCTTCAGAAAAAATGACATTAAAAAAATAAGAATATGTTAAAATACTGATTATAGGAACAAGCCAAGTAATACATAAAATAATGTTTTGTTCAAAATAACAAATATTTATTTTCCATGAGGTTTTTTTTTCATATGAAACACTTCTGCATGTATGACAAGTATAGTGAAACTCCTTGATAGCAATTACACATTTACACAGTTTGAAATACAACACTAGGTTCTGCTAGAACAAACAAACCCTAGTTGTTTTTCTGATATAACAGTCTTTAAATTGTCTTATTAGTGCTGGCCTTCCCCATTATTCATAGTTTTAAGAATTCTACTGTGAATATAAAAGAACTTAAGGATTAAGAGTCATAAAATATATAGTCTTTATATGTTTGAAATCAATATGACTGCCTTTTAGAATCTCATGACCTATTGAGGCAAAATGATCAGTCTTTAAATATGCATTGAAACTGTGACTTAAAGCTCTGCTGGAGAGTTACCATAGGCTTTTTTAGTTTTCCCTTCACTGCATAAAACTTTCTTTTGCTGCCTTTTACTGTACAACTTCATTGTTTCTGCTTTGGTGTCAGGCAAGATTGTTTAAATTTTCTTTATAAAAAATTAAAAGCAATAACTACCTGATATTCAATGCTAGCTAATGCTAACTAATGCTAATTCTTTTCTGTTATAATCCTGCACTGTGGTATAGCCACTATGTGCAAGGGGTATAAGAAATCATTTGTACTTGGGTTGCATTTTTTTAAATCACTAAAAGCTACATGTGATTAGTTACCAGGCATTTTTTCTACTAATTAGCTAATGATTATTATTATAAATGAAAACTATTTTATATTTTCAGAGTCATGTAGAATCCATTACATGTTTCAATCTTGTGCATCAGTTCCATGAAGTAGTTCAATACTGTCATTATTACCTCCATTTTACTAAAGGGGAACTGAGGCAGAGATAGGTACTAAACTTTATCTCAGTTGTGTGACAGAAGAAACAGCTCTCGAAGTCCCAGTCTTACGTTTATCACACCAGGTCATCATAGTTTATGTTTATATAAAATAAAACTGTCACCCCCAAACCCTGCAACTTGTAAATCTTATAGACTAAGCATTGAGAGCTTGAATAATAAAGGTCCAAAAGAGGAAAAGTTGATGTAGCAAATGATAGTGATGTGGTAAGTGACTGTCACTTTGCTATTGGATACTCATTTTTTGAAGGAGTTATAAAAATCAGGTTCTTCTCTGTCTTCCCTTCAGTATGGTATATATGATACACTGGAGAGGGCTGGATTGGGAATCTGAAAGCCAAGGTTCAAATTCTATTTCTTTACTTCCTGTAGCTCTGATGTAGGGTAGTTTATCTAATCTTTAAGAATCTCATTTTACTAATCTGCAAAATAAGAATGATAATGCCTCCATACAGGGTTGTTTTAAGGAAAGCACTTTGAAAACCTTAAATTATATAAATAGAAACTATTATTATGTCTCATAACTTGTTGTACTGAGATAGAAGATCCTCATAAATTAGATTGCTATGGAAAGTCAGTCAAAAATCTAATTCTTCCTGCATTTTACAATGTATACACCCAGCCTAATCCAGAATAGTACTTGTTAACACTTCAACTAGACCCTTTCAAGGGGAGAGAGAAGGTAAAATTTGAGTTTGTTTTACTTCTTGCTAATAACTCTAATACAAAGTTTAGAAGAGAATGAAATTTATTAACATGAGATTTTTGGGAGATTATCTGGATTTTACGTATCCATCCTGTCCCCCATTATTGTTGAGAGTTGGCTGTATTTTAATTTTCTCTACTTCCTCCCCTAAATTTAAGTGCTTCACAGAGCATTGAAGAATGATTTAATCTCTATGGAATGGCATCATAACCTTATCTTTGGGTACTGGGCTATAATATATGACTACTCAAGACCTCTTTCAGTCCTAAAATTCTCACTCTGTGGCTCTATGAACACCAGTAGTTTAATAGGCACCATACAAATACCAGATTAGATTTAGTCTAGTTTAAGAAGGGAACCGTCTTAGTCATTTCATCTCTATTATATCCTACTTTTATTGGTTAATATGATTTATCCAAATTTGGTCATGTTTTACAACTAAAAATTATGTAAGTGAAGATTTCTCTTTATTAAAAATATTTTAAATAATATATTATTCCAAACCAAACTATATATATTCATATGTTAATCTGGTCATTTGTAAGAATATTACCAAGTTCATTAAGAGCTAGAAATCAATATGTGCCTCTTGGAGACTAATATTTGCTCCTACTTAGGAAAATTCCTACATAATAATTGCATCCATCTAAATCTGTGGACATAAAGTTACCCTCCATTGATGGCATTTATCATGAGAGCTTTGGACAAAATGTCTAATAATATTCTGCTTCTACAAAAATCTACTTCTCCAAACTTTCCAGTTATATACTTTACATTTTGGTAGCAAACATGATTAAAATATAAAGCAAACATTATTAAAATATAAAAATAAGAATACTTACAGCCACAGGGAACAAGATTCTCCAAAGGACACCGTTCATGTCTTGGAAATGGGTAACCAAACTCCACAGCAACAGCTCCAGAGCTGGCGGTGGCTCATGGGGTGGGGGAGAGCATCTACACACTTTGTGGTAGGAGTATCTAGCACGCTGTTGTTTGTGCATGGCATTGTGAACTCACGTGCATGAGCTTGTGTACTTTGTGGCAGATGATCACATTCTAGTAAAGGAATGTGCTGACAACTGTATGTTTAGCCTATCCCCCATGCATGTAAAGACTGTTTTTGTTATGTTTATACCATTGGTAGTGTTATAATGGATGAAAGCAGTTTTATTTATCTACCAGTAGATTTACTCCTTATGCTTTACTTAATGTGGACAACATTTCCATGACATAGTCATTCCATAACCAATGGTATTAATAATGTACTGTCGGAAAATGGATAGTGAATATGGTTCAGTTTTAATATTTTATTCCTTTTCATGTAAAATAAGTTTTATCTTCTTTACTAAGTTAATTTATGGAGTGTACCTGAATAAAAACGTATGAAAAAGGATTACTTAGCTTAGAAGCTGATTATCTTATTTTCATGTTTTTTTTTAATAATAGAACTATTACATATTTTCTTCAGCTTGTCTTTCTTTGCAAATGGGCCTTCTACTATTTAAAATACATCTAATGTTATGACTAAATTGTCCTCACATGGTTAGAGTGTAAAAAGTAAGGCACTTGTATTTTTGTTGCATTTTTATCTTGGTAGTACATGGTTACAAAATACAGGAACGTCTGTGTTATTCATAGTTTAGTTGTTTTATATTTGTTCTTTTAAATTGTATTCCAGATATAGAAACTTTCTGTCTTTTTGGCCCTAAAGGCCAATGTTGAACCAATGCTTAACATAGTGCCTGGCACACAATAGGCGCTTAAGAAATATTTATTGATTGAAGTTTCTTTGTAAAACAACCTTATTGAAGAATTGCTTCTGCTTTCCTTAGAAGATGGATAAGTAATTGCTACAGATTACTTTGTATAGATTATACATAATTGACCATTTGTGTTCATATTTTCAGTACTTCAAAAGTTCCATGATTGCATAAGTATTACTCCTCAACTTCACTGATATAGATTATAACCTTGTACTCGAACACATTCATCATATGGTGGCCAATATTTTAGCAATGGAATGTGTGCCCTATTTATATTTATATACGTGTGTGTATAAACATATACACACATATGTGTTTGTATATCTCTGGACTTAAAAGTTGGAAAACTGTTTTTCCCTCTCCCCAACTCCCCTATCTTGTTCCCCGTTTTGAAGATGGTGGTTTCTTTCTGAAAGTCCATAAATTTGAACTAATTAATTAGCCTTTATTTGCCTTCATAACAGCTTAGCATTCAAGGCAGGTAGAATGCCTAATTGTTTATCTAATTCTGTACTGTGTAGTTTTTACCTCATGTGCTATGTAGGGAATTATTTGGGAAAATAAGTATGAGTAATATAAGTCATAGTTCAAATTGACTATGGTGGCAAAACTGCTCCTCAAGTTTGATCTATAATGATATACCCTCAGTTCTACATGAATTCAGTCACTGAATGGCGTTCATTGCTTCCATACCAAAACATCATTATGCATAGCCACTCAGTTATTCCAGTGGACTGCTCTAAAGGTAGTCCTATTAGGGAGGTCAGATTAGGACTACTAGGACCCCAAAGGGAGTTTTGTGAAGAGGCTTCCCAAAAGTATCTAGTGGGGTTCTATGACCTGAATAATTTATCTAATGGTTTGATGTTAAGTATCTCATGACATTAATGAAGGCCAAACAGCATGATTCTTTTTGTTTATTTTGTTATTATTCATTCCTGAAAATTAAGTAGACTCATTTATCTCCTGGGGAGTAAAAAATTTGTAGTCTTTAGGACATAATTTCTAGAATAAGAATTATCTGAGTTTAGTGACTACCTTAATGGATTTGGATTTTATGTGAGACTCAGAAAGACAAATTTAGTTAAACCTTTCTGGTATGGTTTTTCCCTATTTTGCTAAAACCTAAACTTTTGTCTTAAGTTGGTTATTTTTCTTTCTTTTCTGTGTTCTGTACTTGTTTGCAAATTTATATAAATGTATCAAGAGTCCTAGGGTTAGACATATGATGTTTTCATTTAAATGCATTTCATAGAAATTTTAATTTGCATTTTACAAATTATATCTTCCCCACTTAGCACCAGTCAGTAAACATTCATTCACAACCTACTATGTGCTAGGCACTAGCATAAACACTTGAGATACCAAGAAAGGTAAAAGACACTCACTGCTCACAAAGAAGTTCACAATCTAATGAGGGAGACAACATGTAAAAAATAAACACAAACAGGATAAATTGGAAATAATCAACAGAGGGAAGGCACTGGAATTAAGAGAGATTGGGAAAGACTTCTTGTAGAAAGTGGGTTTTAGCTGGAACTTTAAGGAATCCAGCAGGAAAGCCTGGAGGTGGAGATGGAACCAGTAAAAATGCTTGGAGTCAAGAGATAAAAGTATTTTCAAGGAACAGCAAGGAGGCCAGTGTCACTGAATTAAAGAGTAAATCGGGGTAGGAGAATGGATTTGAGGCATAAGGTTTAAGAAGACTGGAAAGGTAGAGAGAGGGTCCAGGTTTGGAAGGGCTTTGAATGCCAAAGGATTTTATATTTAATCCTAGGTATGATATGGAGCCACTGGAATTTATTGAGTAAGTGGTGGGAGTGATATTGTCAGACCTGTACTTTAGAAATATCACTTTGAAAGCTGTGGAAGAATGGACTAGAATAGGGAGAGAATTATGACAGAGAAGCCAATCAACAGGCTATTAAAATAGCCCAGGTATGAAGTGATCAGGTGGTAACAGTATCAGAGAAAAGAAAGCGACATATGCAAGAGATGTTATGAAGGTCAAATTGACAGGCTTTGGCAACAGGTTGAATATGGTGGATGAGAGAGTAAGGAGTTGAAGATAACACCTAGGTTTCAAGCCTGGATGACTCAGGATGATGCTGCTCTCAACAGTAATAGGTAAGTTTGGAAAGGATGGGGCTGGCGCGGGGAGGTTGGGAAAAGATAATGAGTTCAATTTTGATCACGTTGAGTTACTATATCTGCTGGGCATTCAGTTTGAGAGGCCCAGTAGGCAGGTGGAGATGTGAGATTAGAGATCATCAGAGAGGTTAGGGCTAGATAAGAAGATTATTGAATCTATGGGAACTCTTGAGATCACTAAGTGAAATAGTACAGAGGGAGAGAGAAGAAGGTCCAGGACAGAGGCCTCTGAGACAGCCATGGGTAGTGGACATGGCCTGGTTGAAGATCCAGCAGAGACTGAAGAGTAGTCAGATAGGTAGAAGGAGAACCAAGAGAAGATAGTGGCTCAAAAATCTAAAGAGAAGGAATTATCAAGAAGAGAGTAATCAGTGATGATAAAGGCTATAGAGAGGTCAAGAAGAATGAACACTGAGAAAAGGTTTGGCACTTAGATTGTTGATAACTTCAGAGAAAGCAGCTTTGGGTGAATGATGAAGTCAGAATCTAGACTGTAACAAAAGAGAGGGAGAGGAAAGGAAGTGGAGGTACAGACTATAGATGACCTTCTCTGGGAGTTTAACCATAAAAAAGAGAGATATGGACTGATGGTGGGGATTGTTGGATCAAGTGAAGGATTTTTGAGAATGGCAGAGACTTGAGCATATTTATAGAAAGTAAAGAAACAACCAGTAGAAAGGAAAAGATTAGGGAGCAGACTGCTAGACAAGACAGGACAGAATGGAATCTCTTGTGCATAGAAGGGTATTCTGCCATTATTGACATAGGAACAACTTCCACCTTGGACCATTTGCTGTCATTTCAATTGTTTAGGTTTATAGTCTCAGTACTCAAGGTATCTTTTCCCCTCATAGGTACTTTTCCTGCATATAGAGTGGGATTGTTAACCAAGTGGTGGTAGGTACCTTGCCAGACTATAAGGCATGCACTTTTTCCTGAGATCCAGAATACAACCACTGTGTTTGCATTACTTATCTATAAAAATGAAACTTGAAATATCTAAATATAAATATTAATGATATTAACACACAAGAGCTTTGCTAACTCACTCTGTGATCTTGAAAAAGCCACTTCTTAACTAATCCTATTTTCTTATCTGTAAAATGGGCATAATATTATACTACCTAACAGATTCTTTAGATTGTATATCTAAATTGCTAACTTCACTTTTTACTAGTCACAACTGATATTCTATCCTCCTTCCCATTTTCTGTCATCCCTGCCCACCTTTGCAAGAAAACACTGCTTTTCAGGGGGGAGGGGAAGGGGGAGGGTCCACTACATCCACCCCCCTGCATCCCAGTGAAAATAAAGACCAGAGCCTTTTGGGGGAACAGGTAGAATCATGTACAACTCATAGGAATAAACCAGCTTCCTATAATGTATGATATCTTTAAAAAGTACTTAATTTATTTTTAATCTAGTGCCTTAGACCATTCAAGATCTTAACTATTGTTTGAGCTAAAAACAGATATAACCTAAGTATTACATATGGCCTTCAAGATACTGAAGGAGCAAAGAAAAGGCCTGCTGTAGGTTGGTTAAATTCAGTATCTAGATTTTGTGGGAAAATGTAGATAAAAGTTACAAAGGATAAGAAGGCCCAGATATATTTTAATATTCATAAATATGGAGTACACACCCATGAAATGATAGATCTTTAAGAGTATCTCAAAAACCTAGGGGCAAGTTTTGAAGTGAGTAGGTAGACTATAAACTTGATGATGAATTTGTCTTATCTACATTTTTACTGTCTTCTCCAACGCCTACCACAGTACATGTTTATGCTGTTTGTTGTATAATAAATATGGCCAATTGAAGTAGATGTGAATCTTGCTTTAATAAAGATAAAACTATTTCATGTATTTTAAATAACTGAAAAATCCTTCAAAATAAAACTAAAGTTAAAAAAACAAACAAATTATAGATATATATGCCCTTGATTAGGAAGGGGGTGTGGGGTAGTGATGCTGTGCATAGATAGGAGAAAGGAACTCCAGTTTCTTACTTGAACAAATCTGGGCAGGTAACAATTAGCCTATTACACTTTGTTGAGTTCCCCCTTATGCCAAATAACCTGTGTCTGACCATTATACAGAAGAGGGCATCAGTCCATCTACATTAATCTTCAGTGGTATTTTGAAAACTTTTCATGCCATTCACAATACACTGAAGCAGTCTTAACCAGTGCTACTCTGATTATCACATAAAAAGAATAGATGTCTATAGTCTTGTGTAACCTGTAGACTGAATTGCCACTAACCTGCTTATTAGATGTACAAAAAGTAAATTTCATCTAATAGCATACTAGGGTTGTTTTTACATTTAGATAAAACATGTAAAATAGTTTGTGGCATAAAATCTACTTGAAAGTTGAAAATCTATTTTTCAGTCCCATGTTTACAAATCAGCAAACTTGAATCAGAGAGGTTTTTGCTTGCCTAAGGTCACCTATATCATAACTGGAAGAGTAATGATTTGAAATAAGGTTATTAGACTCAAAAGTCTGCACTCATTCAGCTCCAGAATGCTGCCTCTGTTTCCTATTAGGAAAGAAAATAAGTGAAATTAGGGTGGAATGGGGAATGACTTTATGAAAATGTATTGTTTAAATACAGTTGCTTTGGGGGTACAGGAGAGACTGCAATTTCATTGTTATAGGCAGCACTCAGGTGCAAATCAACATTGGCACCTCTCTGCAATTTGTAGACTTAGTTAGTTGCCTGGGCACACTAAAAGAGATTAAATGATTTGCCTTGGTCATACAGCCAAAATGTTTTAGAGGTCAGGTTTGACCCCATGTAGGTCTTCTTAATTCCAAGACCAGTTCTCTCTCAATTATGCTGTAGTATCTTTCCCAGCTGTAATAATGATGTCAAAATTAACTTTTTTTACAAAAGTCTAAATTAGTATGCTACACTAGAAAATTTTTAAAAGTCCCTCTCAGCTTCAAATTCTATAAAACTATGTTAAGAGTAAACAAGTTTAAATTTGATTATTTCATTCATCTTCCTTTCTCTACTTCTACAGTGCTAGAAGTCTTGCAACCAGGCTGAGTCTACTACAAATTTGTCTGCTCTCAATTGGTCCCTCATTACAGCAAGGAAATCCTTTCACCTCTACCTGATTGATTCTGTTTCAGTCCCCACAGCAGCTGTTGTAAACTTCACCTTCTCTCCTCAAACCTCCCTAATTACCTTGTCATCCTTTTAGGAGAGGACTTTGTCTCATGCTTTATTGAAAAACTAGAAGCCAATTGCCCATGACCTCCCTTTGATCCTTATTCTATATCCCAGAAGGCATGAGATAATTCCTCATTCTTTCTTCCTTTAGTTTCTAAGTGATCTTTTTCTTCACCATGGACGACTCTTATATACGTACCCTTGAGCCCCTCCTTTCCCATCTTCTCCAGCACGTTGTCTGATAATTTCTTTTCTCCAATTTTCAGTCTCTCTCTGGGTACTGGCATCTTCTGCTTCTTGCAAATATTCCCTGGGCTTATTCTTTAAAAAACAACAAAAAAAACCCTTCAGTTAACCTTATTACCCTCTTAGACTATCCTCCCATCTTTCTCTTCCTTTTTAGTCAAATACTTTAAAAAAGCTTTCTATGTTCCTTCCTTCCATTTATCCTCTTCTCACCTTTCAAGTCTGGCTTCTGACTTAATCACTCAACTGAAACTATTCTTCCTAAAGTTATTACTCATCTCTCTTTTTATTGATATCTTTTTTTAAATCACCTACATTTCTGACTCCACAGTAAGCCAAACCTTGCGACCAAAAATAAAAAGGAAAGAAGGAAAAAAAAATAAGCAAAACCAGACAATACATCAACTGAATCTAACAGAATAGCCAAAGTTCCTCACCCACAGTCTACCACCGCACCCCTTCCCACCCACATGGGGGAACAAAAGCAAAGACATGCATTTTTGTCACCTTTTCTTTTGGAGCTGAATTATAGTGTTCATTTTCTTTTTATGGTGGATCTTTCCATTTATTATGTATATTGTATTCATGATTCTACTTCATTATATATAATTTCACCATTGCTTAATTGCCAAATCAAAAACCTTTTATTAGTCTTTATTCCTTAATGACTTATTCTACATTTGAGACTCTTGACTACTTTCTCTTTACTTGGTCTTCCAGATATTGATGTTTCTTGTTTCTCTTCCTGCCTGACCACTTCTTCCAAGTCTCCTTGCCTGGATCATCATCTATATCCTGTCCACTAATTATATGGGTATCCCAAGTCTCCATCCTGTGCCCTCTCTTTATGACCTTATGACCTCCATGGGTTCAGTTGTTTTCTCTATGTTGATTACTCCCATACTCATATACATACAAGCACACATTCAAGAATCATCTGGATATATTTATTTTTATGTGTATGTATAATATAAATTTCCAGCCCTACCTAGTTTCTCTCCTGAATTCCAATCCCTTGTCAGCAACTGCCTATTGAATATTTTCAACTAGATGTTCCATAGGCATCTCAAATTCAGCATGTCCAAAACAATTCGTCTTAACCCTCTGAATCCCACTCTTCCTTCTCTATCTTTTTTGAGGTCACCCAGGTTTGCAACTTCAAAATCATCCTTAATTTTTCACTTTCCTTGTCCTCACATATCCAGTTAGTCATCAAGTCTTGTCAGTTCTGCATCTACATTGCGTCTTACATCTCTCCCATTCTCTCCTTTCATATGAGCACCACTCAGTTAAAAACCCTCCTCACTTTTTGCCTGCATTATTGTCATAGCCTCTTAACTGATCATCCTGCCTCAACTCTCTCCCCTTTCACATCCTTCACACATTTGCCAGTTATTTTTCTAAGTAAGAGATGTCACTCCTTTGCTCAAGATGCTCCCATAGCTATCTATTGCCTTTAGGATCAAATATAAACTTCTACTTGGCATTTGGAACCTTTAGAAGTGTGGCTTCAACCACTCCACGGTGTAGCTAGACTGGCCCTTTTGCTATTCTTCACCCTCAGCATTACATTTCCTGTGCATTTTTTCAAGTCCTCCAAACCTAAAATGCGCTCTTTTTTTCACCTACACCTCTTAGACTCCCTCGTTGCCTTCATCACCGAGCTCAGGTGCTAACAGGAGGACTTCTTGCTTCCTTTGCAAATAAGTTTATATTCTAAATCTTTGTTGCCTTTAGCTTCCATCACTTTCCACTTTTCAATTAAGTGTTTGCTTACTGAGGCCCTTCTTAGACTGTCAAGCATCTCCCAAAAATAAAGGCCTAGCTTTTTACTGCCAGGTTGCTATGAGAACTGCTGTGTAACTGTGAGTCATTCAATACAGTTACCTCCAAAGAATTGGAAATGATTATAATAATGATAATAATAGCTAGCATTATATAGAAATTAATATGCTCCAGGGATCATACTGAGTTCTTTATAGTAATTGTTTTATTTGATCTTTAGAACAACCCTGAGAGGGAGGTATATGCTATTATCCCTGTTTTACAGGTGAGGAAACAGAGGCAAACAGAAGCTAAGTGAATTTCCGCCAAAGGTCGCATAACTAATAAGTATCACAGGCTTTAATCTCCAGTTATCCTAGCTCCAAACCCAGTTCTCTGCACTGTCTCCACCTAGGAAGGAGCACCTACTAGAGATAAACAAGTTACAATATATGACCATTAAAAGGACCTTTGAAGGACAGCAGTAGAAGAGACATTTATCATAAGAAAAGAAAATGGGTTCACGTATCAGAGAAGAGGCATAACAGATAGGACAGCCTATGTGCTCCACTGGTATCCTTGCAATGCTAGAAGAAACTGAGAAATTATTCCAAGCCATTGAGTGAGCCTCCTGTTATGTATTTATGGGAGGACAGGGACCATGTGGACAGGCAGATATGGGTTCTAATCCACAGCATTACAGGGAATATAAAATTCAGTGAGATTGTAAAATCCATTTGTGTATTTGAGAGCATATTTTGTGTATGTTTGGATTGTACATGTTAACTTATGATAGTTACTGCCCTCAAAGAGCATACTTTCTGATTAATTTTCATCTTTGTAACCTCAACGTGTAAAGTGGCACAGTGCTTGGCACATAGTAGATGCTTATTGATTTTTCTTTTTTCAAAATTCAAAAAAAACATGTTTGATTGATTGTAGTTCACATTAACACTCCAAGAGCAATACTGTTTATTACAAGGGTTTCCATTGTAGCCTTGGATGAAAATAAAGTTAAATATTTAATTCCTCTGTCAAGTTTGTTCCTCATAAAAAGACAAATATCCTTACTGCTTTTGGTTGCTTTTTTCAAATTACAATCCAATACACACACACACACGCACACACATATTTGTTAGGTGTCAGTGATAGTTTTGTTTTGTTTTTCCCTATTCATTGACTTTGCACAAATAATTTTTCAGAATCCATTCACTTCTCAAATGATCAGATAGTCTATCTCATTTAGTCTAATGGGTTCTGTTTTTCAGGATCATTTTCTGTGGCAATTATTTGAAAAAGAGATCTTTTGAAAAAGAGTAATAACTAATGTATCTATATAATTAAGGAAAAGGTGGTACAGCAAAAACAAATTCAGGAAGGTATGGTATTTATATTAAATTTATGTGAGATTCTCCTATCAAATTGGCTAACATGACAAAACGGGAAAATGATAAATGTTGGAGATGATATGGGAAAATTGGAACACGAGTGCATTTGCAACACAAATGCATTTGTAAACTGATCCATCCATTCTGGAGAGCAATTTGCAACAAGGCCAAAGGACTATAAAACTGTGCATACCTTTTGATCTGGCAATACCACTACTAGTTCTATATCCTAAAGAGATCATTAAAAAGGGAAAAGGACCCACATGTACAAAAATATCTATAGCAGCTCTTTTTGTGGTAGCCAAAAATTGGAAATTAAGGGGGTGCCCATCAATTGGCTGAACAAGCTGTGGTATATCAATGCAATGGAATACTATTAAGAAATGAACAGGCGAATTTCAGAAAAACCTGGAAAGACTTCTGTAAACTGATACTGAATGAAGTGAGCAGAACCAGGAAAGCATTGTACACAGTAATAGTAACACTGTAAAATGACCAACTTTGGTAGAATTACCTCTCCTCAGCAATGCAAGGAATTTCAATTCCAAAAGACTCATGAGGGAAAATATCATCCACTTCCAGAAAAATAATTGTAGAAATTGAATGCAGTTCGGAGCATACTATTTTCCTTTTATCCTCGTAGTTTGCCCTTTTTCTTCTGATTCTTCTTTCACAGCGTGACTAATGTAGAAATATCTTTAATATGATTTATATGTATAGCTCTATCAGATTGCATGCTGTCTTGGGGAGGAAGAAGGGGAAAGAGGGGGAAAAATTTAGAACCCAAAATCTTATAAAAGTGGATATTGAAAACTTTTTATTTATTTTTATAATTTTTTTTAATTATGTGAGATTATTCCTGTAGAGAGGAGGAGAAAAATCCCTTTTGTGTGGTAGATTTCCTCAAAGCCTTCCTCTTTTAGTTCTTAGTTCTATATTCTTTCTCAGTATTCAAGTGTGACAATCTGATTTAATAAGGGTAAATTAGTCAACAGGAATTTATTAAGAATGTGTTAGGCACTAGAAATACAAAGATAAAAACAAAACACTCTGCTCACAAAGAACTTAAATTTTGTTAGGGGACATGTACATATAAAAGTAAATACAAAAAGTGTAAGGCAATTTAGGGGCATGGTATGTAGAAGGTGGAAATTGAACTGTGCTTTGACAAAAACAAGGGATTCTCTGAAGCAGAGGTGAAAACAGAGTGCTTTCTAGGCCTGAAGGACAGTCTGTGAAGACAGAGGTTAGAGAATAACTATTGTGTGAGAACAGTAAACAGACTAGTTTGACTTGAGTATTAAATACATAAAGTATAGTAGTGTATATTTGGATAAGTAATATAATAACAACAATAATTTTATATTGGGCCTACAATGTACCAAGCACTGTGCTAAGTAAATTACAATTATTATCTCATTTGATGTTCACAACAACCCTGGGAGGAGGTGATTTTTACAGTTTACATTTTACAGTTGAGGAAACTGAGGGTTAAGTGACTTAACCGAGACCACAGAGCTAGTAAGTGTCTGAGGCTTTGAACTCTGTTATTTCTGATTCCAGGCCCATTCACAGTTCTTTATCATACAATATTGCTGTTAGTATGTGCAATGTTCTCCTTGTTTTACTCACTTTACTTTGCAATAGTTCATACAAGTTTTTTCCAGATTTTTCTGAAATCGGCCTAATCATCATTTCTCATAGCACAGTAATATTCAATTACAATCATATCCTACAGCTTGTTCAGCCATTCCCCAATTGATGGGCATCCCCTCAATTTCTAGTTCTTTGTAGTGAACCATGTTTCAATTAGAGTTGACACAACTGGCCTAGGGGACTCATGAGCAAAACTTGGTGTTTTTACTCACTAGACAAATTATAATGAAATACATTCTACCTCAAGTTTTCTTGAGTCACAAATAATGATTTTACATAGACTGGAATCTTTAACATGATAATTTTGACTCCTACTGTTTAACTTGAAGTACTGACTTCTTAGAACCTTTACTATGTAGTCCTATAATGAAAAGCATACTAGAGTCAAAAAACCTGGATTGTAGACCTGATTGTGTCATACCATGACATTAAATACTTCATTTCTCTGTGGCTTAGTTTCTTCACCCACAAAATGAGGGGATTAAACATAATCTCTAAGGGCTACTCCAGCACAAATTCTGTCATTCTCTTAATCATTCTTCCTTCATTAATACCTCTCATGTTTGCCCTATCCTTTCTGACTTCTCTCCACACACCTGGCCTAGAGCAATAGCTTCCTTACTGGTATCTCTGCCTCTAGGCAAACTCTCATTTGATTTATCCTGAATGTTACTATTGGGATAAACTTCCTAAAATACTGTTCTCACCATGGCATTTTCCCACTCAAAAACTTTAATTTGTTCCTTGGTATTCTAAATCCTTCAAAACTTAGCTCCAGTCCACCTTCTAACCAAAGCAACTTGTACTTTTCTTTCTTGAT
Organism: Petaurus breviceps papuanus; assembly: GCF_028583685.1. NCBI lineage: Eukaryota > Metazoa > Chordata > Mammalia > Diprotodontia > Petauridae > Petaurus > Petaurus breviceps. The sequence continues at coordinate 68,702,137 of NW_027185655.1, forward strand.
GCCTTATATCATTTCCCCCTCCCAATCAAGCCCTCTCTTTGCTTTCTCTTTGTGGAGAGGAAGCATCCTATGATACACTGCTCAAGTTTCATAAAAGGCTCAGTGTAAGCTTTATATACAAAACTTTAACTTCCCAGCCTACAGTGAGTTGTCTTGTTCTCCCTATCTTTCAGTTGCTTCATATGCACTCTTGGTTCAAATACAGACCATACTCCCATTCCTCCCCCACCTAGATCATAAAAAATCTGAATACAGTTAACAGTTGAGCTCCAAACATTTTTTTGCCACATTGCTTAGCCTTCTTTAGTAGGTGATGAGCTTCAGGAATGGAATTTATAACTACCCCTTAATAGCTTTTTTGTTAACCTTTTCTGTCACAAGTCACTGCAGGTTATGGACCCTTCCTTTTAGTAGCCCTGGGAAACTCCTGCCTTTTTCCCAACCCTTCAGTTTTTATAATAAATGTCTTTTACATGGTAATTTTTCACTCTTTGTATGTATTTCTTTCAAAGAGGCTTCATTTCCAGTGCTTAGCACAGTGCCTGGCACTTACTAAATGGTCATTGGTTGATTGATTGATTTTAGAGGTGTGGTCTGTTTTCAAGGATGACCTACATACTTTTTCATTTTTTGTATTTGTATTCTCACCACCTGCTACACAGTGCCTGGCACATATTATAGGCCCTTAATCCATGCTTGTTGGTTGATTGAATACAGTATCATGCTTTTACCATTAGTTGACTTTTCATGAGTTTTATTGCTCTTTAGCTTACATGTCTTAATCCAACTAAATTATAATTCCATCCAAAAATATATGTGTTAGGAAATAGGAATGGGGACTGTACCTTGTAGCAGCAAGCACCCCAGCGTCCCCAGGGTGGCTGCCAACACAGGTTCTTGGATCTGCTTTGATAAAGGAAAGCAACTCAAAATGGGTTAACAAGCTTACTTTAATCAGTCAAACATATATCGTTCACCTAGTTCAGGGGAAAAAAGGTCAGCACCCTGAACTTCAGAGTATACAGACAGAATTATCAAGACAGAGAAACAGATCAAGTAGACAGGTTTCCAAACTGTCCAACCATTACATCATACCAAATCAACATCTGGGTTTTTCAAAGCCAGGGGGCTCTCAACAACTGCTTCCCAGAGTCTCAACACTTCTCAAAGTGAGCCCCAAAACAAAGCCTCAAAACAGCGTTTATATAGCCTTCTCCTGGCTCAGAGAATGTAACAACCTTCTGGACCCACTGGACAATCAAAAAGTATCTACTGAAAAACAAGCCTCCCACCCCAGGCTCCAGGTGCACTTTAGCCTAGGGGCAGGGAAGATCTTAAAAATTTACATTCCCATTACAACCTTCAGTCATTGGTACAGAGAACTTCCAGGTGAGGAAAATTCCTTTACCAATGCACAATTGCATCTTTTTATCATTTTATAAAGTATAATATAAAAGAATTGCCTCAAGCCCTAAGAGGTTAATTGACTTGCCCAGTGTCACATAACCAGGATGGGTCAGAGGTAGGATTTGAACCCAGGTCATCTAGCCTCAAGGCCAGCTCTCTCAGCTTCCTTTAAAAAAAGGTGGGAGGTGGGAACGGCTAGGTGGTGCAATGCATAGAGCACCAGCCCTGGAGTCAGGAGGACCTGAGTTCAAATCCAGCCTCAGACACTTAACACACACGCAAAAAACTAGCTGTGTGACCTTGGGCAAGTCACAACCCCAATTGCCCTCCAAAAATAAAGTGCAAAAAATAAAAAGGATGGGAGGGATTCTTTTATACTTTTAAAAAAATGTAGATGTATCTACTAAGTACTTAATTCAATGAAATATGTATAGATGTTAAGTTTTTTTCATATTTTGATTAATAGCTGTTTAAAGCAGAACCTTTCACACATAATTGATAGCTTAATCACTTTATCCAAACTTGACTTTAATTTTAAAAACCCAAAAAGTTACAAGGGTTACAGATTAGTGTATTTCATAAACACTGCATACCAGTATACAATTTTTAGTTTGAATATAGGAAGATTCATTCTCTTTCAAAGAAAAATCTGACCCAGACTATCCATAGCCATATAAAAAATGCTCCAAATCACTGCTAATTAAAGAAACATAAATTAGAGCAGTTTTTAGATTCTACCCCATACCCATCTCATTGGCAAAGGTGACAAAAAATAAAAATGATAAATGTTGGAAGGACTGTAGGAGAATAGATACTTTAATGTACTGTTGGTCGAATTGTGAAGGTCTCCAACCATTCTGGAAAACCATTTGTAATTATATGCAGTAAGATACTTCTTATGCCCTTTGACCCAGCTATACCATTCCCAGACTGGCATATAAGAGATATCAAAGAAAGAAGAAAAGATTCTATAAGTATAAAAATAATCACGTCACTTCTTTTTGTGGTAGCACAAAACAGCTCAATAAATTGTGGTATATGTATGTAATAGAATGCTTTTGTGCTATAAGAAATGAGGACATAGATAATTTCAAAGAGATGTGGAAAGACATGTGTGAAATGTTTCAGATTGAAGTAAGCAGAACCAGAAGAACAATTTAAACAGTACTAACATTGTAAAGACAGACAACTTTTTGAAAGCTGTTAAGAGCTATGATCAATACAATGCCCATCCATGGTGGTCTTGGTATTATCCACCTCCTTAGGCTGCAGAATGAAACATTTATTTTTGAGTACAATCATTGAGGAAATTTGTTTTGTTTGACTATGCAACTTGTTACATGGAAATTGTTTTTCATTTCTCTCATTTTCAGTGTGCCATGGTTAGTGGGGAGGAAGAGAAAATACATTTATTATTTTTTTAATCTTTTTTTGCCTTTTTTTTTTTGGAGGGCAACTGGGGCTAAGCTATTTGCCCAAGGTCACACGGCTAGTTTTTGTGTTAAGTGTCTGAGGCAAAATTTGAACTCAGGTCCTCCTGACTCCAAGGCCAGTGCTCTATTCACTGCGCCACCTAGCCGCCCTTTATTTTTTTGTTTTAATCTTAAAGAATAGAGAGGTTGGAAGATGAGTCACTGAAAAAAAATAGATTGGAAGATGAGATCACTGTAATGTTAATTTCACATAATGATTTACTTTATTACAAGAGAGTCACAAATAGGGGTAATCTGGGAATGTTTGAAATGTTTTTAAGAAATCAATAAAATTTAAAATTTTTATAAAGATCTGCATTTAAAGGAACTTCATTCCCCACAAAATAACTTTTTCCTAGCACTTGGCTATATTTTTATAAAATGTTTCCTCTAGAATGATACATCTCCTTAAAGTCTGTCACCATAGTAGATCTGGTACAGCCTGGGATAACCAGGACCAGACAAAATCATGATATATCTACAAGTACAGAGGATGGATCTTTAAGACTTCTCTCCTTGGGGAGAAAGCTCTTGAGACATCATGCTGTGTCCTCAGCAATCCAGATAATGCTAAATAAAACCCAGAAGTCAGGGGAAGGATTTCTACATGGTTTCATTATACAGAAATGAACACAAATTCAAACTAAAATAAATACCAATGAATTTTAGAAGTTTTTTTTTTTTTTTAGGTGGTGATAAACTATAACTAACCAATTGTGTTAATCTGGATACCTGCAAATTTCAATCTCACGTCCACAATTTTTGAAATTTGAGTCATTATAAAATAGAATTCCTAGCCATGCCCTCTTAAAGTGGTAAATTCAACTTTAAATTGAAGTTTTATTTTAAGTTTGTTTGTAAAGATGTCGAAATTTTGTTTTTCTTTACAAAGACTTGCTAATTAAATTATATAGTCAAGGGAGGCAAAGTTTACTATATTGGAAAAAGGAGTAAATTTAGAGAGAGAATCTAGAATGTCTAGGTAACCTCCTATCCAAACCTTACTTTGTTATCTATAAAATGGCAAGGGGTGGGCCAGTTAGACTAGATTACCTCTAAATTCCTTGTTCTAAATCTATAATCCTATCATGTGTTCAAAATATTGCAGTTTTTACTTTAGGGTTTATAATGGGGGGACAAGAAAGTTTGATCCCTAGTTTGGAGTACCATTCTGAACTTTCTAAGTGTAAATTGAAATAGTTGCTGCTATATGATTATTTCTTTTTGAGAATATTAAAAAAGAATGACAATTTTACCTAAATTAATTTACCTATTTAATGCCATACCAATCAGTCTACCAAAAAATTATTTTATAGAGCTAGAAAAAATAGTAACATAATTCATGTGGAAGAATAAAAGGTCCAGAATATCAAGGGAGTCAATGAAAAGAAATGCTAGGAAAGGTGGCCTAGACTTACAGATTGTAAACTGTATTATATGCAATACAGCAGTCATCAAAGCTACTTGGTACTGGCTGAGGAATAGAGTAGTGGATCGGAATAGATTAGGTACCCCAGACACGGTAGTCAATGACTATAGTACTGTTTGATAAACCCAAAGATTCCAGCTACTGGGATAAGAACTCACTATTTGACAAAAACTGTTTGGAAAACTGCAAAATAGTATGGCAGAAACTGGTCATAGAACAGTATCTTATGCTGTATACCAAAATAAAGTCTAAATGGGTTCACAATCTAGATATAAAGACTGATACTGTAAGCACTCTGGGAGAGCAAGGAATAATTTACCTGCCAGATTTATGGAGAAGGGAAGTATTTATAACCAAATAAGAGAGAGATCATTATGAAATTCAAAATGGATAATTTTGATTACATTAAATTGAAAAGTTTTTGTACAAACAGAGCCAGTATAACTAAGATTAGGAGGGAAGCAGGAAATTGGAAAGAATTTTTACAGCCAGTATATCTGATAAAGGCCTCATTTCTAAAATATACAGACAATTGAGTCAAATATATAAGAATACAAGTCATTCCCCAGTTGATATATGGTCAGAGCATATGAACAGGAAGTTTTCACAGGAAGAAATTAAAGATATCTATAAGCATATGAAAAAAAATGCTCCTAATCACTACTGACTAGAGAAATGCAAATCAAAACAACTCTGAGGTACCAAATCTCACCGGTCATATTGGCTAACATGACAAAACAGGAAAATGATAAATTTTGGAGAAAATATGGGAAAATTGAAACACTAATGCATTGTTTGGAGGTGTGAAATGATGTAACCATTCTGGAGAGAAATTTGGAACAGTACCCAAAGAGCTATAAAAGTGTATGTACCCTTTGACCCAGCAATATCACTTCTATGGCTGTATCCCAAAGAGATCATACAAGTGGGAGGAGGGACCCGTATGTACAAAAAAATTTATAGCAGCTCTTTTTGTGGTGGCAAAGAATTGGAAGTCAAGGGGGTGCCCATCAATTGAGGAATGACTAAACAAGTTGTGGTATATGAATGTAATGCAATACAGTAAGAAATGAGGAGAAACTATGTAAACTGATGCTGAATGAGGGGAGCAGAACCAGGAGAACATTGTACACAATTACAGATGTATCTGTGAACTTTGATAGACTGAGCTTCTCTCAGCAATGCAAAGCTATAAGAACAACTCCAAAAGACTTATGATGGAAAGGGCCATCCACATCCAGAGAAAGAATTACAAAGTCTGAATGCAGATTGAAGCAAACTACTTGCTCTTTCTCTTTTTGTTTTGTTTCTTTCTTGTAGTTTATTCTACTTGTTATAATCCTTCTTTGAAACTTGACTAATAATGTGAAGGTATGTGTAGAACCTGTATCGGATTGCATGCCACTATGGGGGGGAGGAGGGGATTGGAAGGGAGGGGGGGGAAATTTGTAACTCAAAAGCTTGTGGAACTGAATGTTGTATGCTAAAAGTAAATAAATAATTTTTTTAAATTATAATTCAACTCGTCTAATAGGTGCTAATGGTAAATACCCCAGAAAAAAACTAGGTTTTTACATAAAAATATTACTATGACTTAATTATCCTTAAGACATATTCAGTGGATCCATATGTCTGTTCTAATCTAATCTAATATCTGTTCCCTCTCCCTCTAAATATCAAAACTCATCCTTGCCTTCCCATTATAAATGACCATCTTTTTTTTTTCTGTAAATCTTCCATTAACTGTTTAACCAATATACTGGTCTTCTTTGGGTTATTTTAATATTTATTGTTTGGATTTTTTTTTATAACCTTTAAGACTGAATTTTCCTTAGCTGGGTCAGTAAACATAGTGAAATTGTGTATTATCTACATCTCTTAAGTCAATATATGGGCTGTGAAAATGTTTTCCATAGAAAATTATACCTTCTGTAAGACTTGGCAAAAAATGACATGAATGAAAGTCAGACAGTTGTGTTTATCTTATGTGCTTTATCTTAAATATGCTTATTTTACTTAATCATTCTGTTGTTTCTATAATTTACCATGGAGTCTCATCCTATTTTTTAGTCCCTGTAAATCCTGGAATTGTTCACCTGACAGCTTAGCTATGACATAGCCTCCCTGGCTACCCTATCCAGCCCTTGTTGACTTTCACTCATAACCCCTGCCCCCATCACTCACTAATTGTGGTCAGAGAGTTGGAATACTCATTGCCACTTTCAGGTTCTCCCTCTATCACTATCATTTGGTAACCTCTCCTCTTTTTAAGTTCATTCAATCCACATTTATCATACAGTCAAAATCCTAGTGACTGTTATCTGCTGACCTCCAGGACAGTCTCTTTCCTTCTTTAAGGAATTCAGTGCCTCTCTCACATGAAATTATAGCCCTTCTCCTTGCTTCTGTTCTTAACTTCTTACCAAGGTCCACCCTCCCACCTGTAGAAACAATTCCATTCCTTCCTATCACCAACAGATTGCCTACTCTGTCATTGCTACTCCTTCACTTTTCTTCTTCACCTTCTCCCTGTCTACTGGTTTTTTCCTTATAGTCTACCAATATGTCCATGTCTCCTCCATCCTCAAAAAATCCTCACTTCATCATTCCATCTCCCTTTACCTTGAAAAGGCCATCCACAATTGGTACCTCTACTTTCTCTCCTCATCTCATAAAAACTTACAATATGGCTTCTGATCTCATCATTTCTTCAAAATGTCTCCCTCCAAAGTTACCAGTGATCTCTTAATGGCCAAAACTACTTACTTCTTCTCAATCTTCATTCTTCTTGACCTCTCTGTAGCTTTTGGCACTGTTAGTCACCCTCAGTTACCCTTTCCAGGTTTTCAAGATACTATTCTCTACTGGTTCTTCTACAACCTATCAGACCTCTGTTTTTCAGTCTCTTGCTAGGTCCTAATCCAGATCACACTCACTAATCAGGGTTGTCCTACAGGACTCTGTCCTGGATTCTCTTCTTATTTCCTCTGTAGTACTTCACTGATCTCTTCAGCTCCTAGATCTCATACATTTCCAGCTGCCTTTCAAACATCGCAAACTGGATATTCAGTAGATATCTTAAATTCAACATGTCTGGAACTGAACTCAGTATATTTTTCCCTGTCTCACTCCTAACTTCCCTATATTATTGGAAACACTACAACTTCTGAGTCCCTCAGGCTAACAGTTAAGGTATCATCCTTTGCTATTCTCTATCTCTCCTACCCCATATCCAGTCTGTTGCCAAGGCCTGTTGATTTCACCTTTGCAATATCTCTCAAATATGCCCCCTTCTCTCCTCTGATACTATCACCACCTTCATGCAGTCTCTCATCTCACATCTGGACTATTGCAGTAGCCTGCTGGTAGGTCTCCCTGCCTCAAATCTCTTTCCATTCCAGTTCATCTTCCATTCAATGCCAAAGTGGTAACTGTTAGAATTAATTGTAATTAAATAATACTAGAGAGTGTCTGAAATTCTATTTGCTACAACTTTCCTTCCCAGGCATCCCAGACCAGCATCTAATCCTAATTACCTTACCCTGAAAGTAATGAAGCACTCACCCAGTCCCTAGTCATTGAAGTTTGTTGCCTCAAACAAACAGACCCGGGGAAGACCTTAATTTGGTAAGGCCAAACTCATCTACTGCATCCCAGGCCATCACCAGTCATTTTGATTTGTAAATCTTGCCACTGGACTTCAGTGACTCTGGGAGAGAGAAAGAGGCTGCCAACTTGGCTCAGCTCAGTCTCACTAAAATCTAATTCACAGGCAAGTCAAGACATCACTGTCATGATGTTATTAATCAGTCCTCCTTGAGAACAGTTTTCCTAAAGCACACATCTGACCATGTCTCATCCCTCTACTCAATAAACTCCAGTGACTCCCTCGTATCTCCAAGATTATAAAATAAAGACCAAGAAAAGGCCACTGTATTTAACAGTAAAAGTCATAAAGATAAATGAAAGTTATCTGTTTGGCAATCAAAGCCTCTTATAACCTAGCATTTCCCTGCCTTTCCAGTCTTTTTATACCTTATTCCTTGCCACACGCTCCTTGATCCAGTGACGACTGGTCTCCTTGCTACTTCATGAAAAGCAGACTTCATTCCTTTCACCCTTAGGATTTTCTCTGGCTGTCTCCCACCTACCCTACCCCCAGCCCAGGCCTGCAATGCTCTGCTTCTTCTCCACTTACTTGTTTCCCTAGTAGCTTGGGAGCTTCCTTCAAGTCCCAACTAAAAGCCCATTTTCTGTAAGAAGCATTTCCCAACCGCTCATAATTCTAGTATCTCCCCCTTTTAATGATTTCCTGTTTTTCCTGTATGTAGCTTATTTACACATATTTATTCATTTGTGTTCTTCCCCAAATATATTTTTGAGTTCTTTGAAGGAAGGAACTGTCTTTTGCCTCTTTTTGTATCTCTAGCCTGGCACATAAAAGATTTTTTAATAAATATTTATTGATTGAGTTTCCTCACTCAGGTATTCCTTATGCCTATGGAATAGCAGGTCCAGTCCCTATTCTTTTATCCTGTATTTATTAATCTGTGAACAGCCTGCATTCCCTGCAAATGAATGTAAGATTCTTGTCTGTTTCTTTCTCACTTTTGTATTTATAGATCCAGTTCCTTACACAGTGCAAAAGAATAAAGGATAGAAGTAGTTTGGGGGTATTAAGGTAGAGAGAGTAGGGATTAGAAATCCACAGTAATGGTTCAAATGGGTAATAGTGAATGTACTGGTTGGTGTTGTATAATAGGTACTTAATCCTCATTTATTGACTGCCCATCAATGCCCCCAACATACAACTTAATTTCAAGCACAACTCTTAGTTCTACATTGGGCCTAAAACTGATTTACTTGCCACTCTCCTATATACTTAGTAGGATTAAAATCTGGAAATTTTTATTGTTAAACACAAGTGACTTTTTTTTAGTCTTTTAACATCCTTGATCTTTCTTCAGTATTTGACATCATTAATAATTCCCTTCATCTAGATAACAATCCCTTCTTTTAACTTCTGAGATATTCTGGTTTTCTTCTTCCTTCTCTAACCATTCCACTTCTGTCACATTTTTAAGTGCACCTTTTAAAGATGTTCCCTAAGATTCCATCACTGTTCTTACTCTTCTTTTTTTATACTCTCCTCGGCAATCTCATTTCATTCCATAGCTCTAACCCTCTCATAACTATGCAGATGACTCCCAAATCTGTATATCTAGGTCAGTACTTCCTGGGGCTTATAGGACATTTCTTTGTATATGTTATATCTGATAGCTAAGCTTGTCTCAAATCAGTTGCCTTATTTTGGGTTGTCATAGACCTCCAACAAACCATTGCATGTAAAGAACCACTCTGCAAGTCTTAGAGAAATATATAAATGTTTAGGATTTATGTTTTCCCTCAAAACCTTTTCTTCCTGTTTATGTCACTATAACCACACTGTCTATTGCCTTTGAAGCACTGGTATAATCCTTGTCTATCCGTTTCATCATTTCCCCTAATTTATGGTTCCCAAATCTTTTCAATTCTCTTTTTATAATATCAAATTCATCCTTACCTCTTTTTTCTTACTGCCACTGACCAATACATTCATTACTAACTACTTGAACCATTACTGTGGCTTCCTAATCTCTATTGTCATTTCCTTAATAGTCACTTCTGTACTATATGGTATTGCCAGATTACTCTTTCTTATTTACAAATCTGAACATGTCACTTCTCCTCAAAATCATTCAATGATTTTTTTATTACTTCTCAAATTTCATGCTCCTTATCTGGACATCCAAGGCCTTCAGAAATACAGGATTAGCCTACCTTTCCATTTTCTCTTTCTCATCTATTCTTCATATACTATATATCCTAACCAAATTGAATTATGTATTATCCCTTGTATATTCCACATACTTGTTCTACCTTGCATACCTTCAGTCATGTTGTGACTTGTATTTGAAATGCCCTCTTAACCCTCCAACTGTTGATTTCACATTTTGTAAAATCCCAGCTCAAATCCCAGCTCTTTGTGAAACTTTCCTTGATCTCCCCAGTCAATAATGAAATTTCCACACTCTGACTATGGTTGTGTTGTGTCCCCCACTAGATTGACTGTAAATTCCATGAAGGCAGGAACCGTGTATTGCTTAGAGGCAAGTAGGTATTGCAGTCCAAAAAACTCAGGAAGACTTCAGTTCAAATGCAACCTCAGACACTCACTAGCCATGTATGAACTTGGGCAAGTCATTTTACCTCTGCCTCAATTTCTTCCATTGTAAAATGGGGATGAAAATAATACGTCAAGGATCAAATGAGATTATAGTTTGTAAAATGTTTATACCTAGCACATAGTAGATACTATATGAATGTCTATCCTCATCCCCCCTTATTTAAATTACTTTAGTCTTCCAGAATATAGTAGGCCCTAATAAATATTGTAATTGAAATGAATGTCAGTTGTTGACATGTTGAAATAAGCTATGAGAATTATCTTTTGTGAATTCTGTGAACCAGAGATCAAACCAATACCAGACTTACTTGATGCTACCAACATGGCACATTATTGGGCATTATCAGTGTGAAAGTAAATTAGAAGCATCATTTGTTTTGTTCATCCTTTGCATTAAAGAACATTAAATAATGCTGTAATACATCAGAGAATTTAAATAATCACTAAGCATCTTCATTTAAACATTTGGTAACATTTCAAGATGTTAATAATTTTGTAAAAAAAAGTTAGCATCATGTACTTTTATAGGTAATCATTTAAATAGCACTTTTTCTGCATTGCTGTGCATATAAAATTTTCTAACAAATTTAGTCATTTGAATTAATGGGGCTTAGGAAGTTTCTAAAGTATGAATTTCACTATAGAATTGTGAAAGAAACCAAGAAGCCTTTTATGTTATGTATACAGTCAACTCTCTTATTATTCTTGCTAATGGAGGGGAGGATGGAAATAGGCAACCAATAACTAATTCAAGATCCTGCTGTGTATGCCTGCGATAACTGCTGCTAATTTCATTCTAGGCCAGTCATTTGATCTTTTGTCTAGGCTTTCTTACATTCTATACCTATATCCAACATTTATTCTGAAAAACTGCTTATTATATTCTTGAGACTTCCAGGAGTTAGGTTATATTCTACCAGGTGCTTCTTATACCTTGCTTTACTCCATTTTTCTCTAATGATTTAGCAATTCTCTTTTATTGGTTTTAAGAAATTTTAAATAAAGTATAAATAAGAATCTTCAGAGCATTAATTATAGAATACTATAATCTGAATGCTCATAAAAGTGCATAATTATGTCTATTAGAATATCTTATTTTTAAATTCTAGTTTACAGATATTTACAATATTTTTATTATCAAAATCACTTTTTAAAAATTCAGTATGAAAATTTTTGAGAAAGGGATCTTATTTGTTATGAAAAAACTTTCTAGACATGAATTATTAGTTAAATGTGCATAGCACCCTGAAATACTACATAAATGCTTCTTGAACTAGAGAAATACTGAAAAAATAAGATATGTATATGTTAGAAATAGTATATCATGCATGCAAAATAAATCATTTTTATACCAATTAAATACCCACAGGCTACTATTATCCAGACATAAGCATTCATGGGCATGCATGTATGCTGGATATCTGCATGTTGAAATAAATATCCTGCCTTTTATTGAATGACTGCACATTCAAATCCATAAAAGACATTTATTTGAATGTGACTTCCATATACATGTATGAACATTGATTTCAGTGTTTGTTTTCTTTTTTGTTGTTGTTTTAAAAATAATCTAGTCATAAAAGCTATCATAATGCTTCTCTTGAAATTTTTGCATGCGGAAGTCAGGAAATTCAAAGATAAATGCCATGAAAGCAATTAAACTGTTTTGCCTTAATATGTGTCTGCATTTCTAGCTGGGTGCTCACAATATTTAGCTTTATTAAAAACCAGCACATCACTTGACCTGGTACTACTTCAAATCTATTTCCAAACTACAATTCAATATAGTTAGGAAAAAAAATTAGAAGCTCTTTCCTTTAAAGGTCTATTAATGCTTATAGCTGCTCTTCAGGTACCACATTTTCTATTTGGTGGGGAGGGAAGGAAGGATTGGCATGGGAAATATCTTTAAGTAGGTAGTTATTTAGTCTTTTTATATGAGTTTCATTTTTCATTCAATATATAAACAAATCATATAGATGGAAGCCGTTGCCTGTGCAGACATTATATTCAAATAGCTGCAAGAATATTACTGTACTATCCACAACTTTGAATTTCCTACCTTTCATTGCATGTAAAATATTAGCCATAAATTATAGTAACAATCTACTAAGTTTTAGCTTGTATTTTGCATGTTTAAAAACAGTTTGAAGAGCAAAATAATGTCTATTAAAGCTAAAAGTTTATAGTTATTGGTCTGCTAAAAATAGTAATTGTCTACAAATATAAATTTTAAAGGACAATTTTATTCATCTAGCCCTTATCTGTTTCTGCCTTAGGGAGTGAACTACTTTATGTCCAAGGGCATCCTGGATGATTCCCCGAAGGAAATAGCAAAGTTTATCTTTTGTACAAGAACACTAAATTGGAAGAAGCTGAGAATCTATCTTGATGAAAGGTAAAAAAAATAAATAAAAATTAGTTGGGAATTCAAATAATTTTTTTAACCACACAACTTTTTTATAAATTACTTCTATTAATCAGGAGCCAAATTCTCCTTTAGATATAGGTAGTTCTTAACAATAAAATTTGATTAGAGTAAAGAATTCATGATGTCCAGGGAGCAGAATGAAAGATACTTGGGAACCAGATTGTAGAGGATCTTCTATACTATGCTAAGGAGTGTATAGTTTATCTTTTAGGCAACAAGGAGCAACTGAAGACTTTTGAACAGTTGTCATAATTCATATATAAGTATTAGTAAGATTATTTTTGGCATCTCTGCAAAGGGAAAGGGATAAAATTGGAGTCAAGAAGACCAGAAAAGAATCTATTAAAAATAATCCAGGACAGAAGAGATGAGGACCTTATCACAGAATGAAATGGGCCTTTCTTATCACATCATCTTAGAGAAACTGTCTTCAGTTTGCTAAACAGGAGACTACTGTAGTAAAAAATTATTCTAATAATAGTTCATTTTAAAAACTGACATTTATAGAGGAGAGACTGCTGTAAGGGCTTTTTGCAAAATAGTTCATGAGAAAAGTGATAAAAACATTAATTGGGATAGTGGCAGTATGAGTTGAGAAGAGGGGCACAGATGCAAGAAGTATTGTGGAGGTAGAGGACTTGATAATAGATTGCATCTTTAAGTGCAGTGAGATAGACTGAGTCAGAAATAAATCTAAAATTTCTTGCATGTATGGATGGGAGAATGACAAAATGTAACAGCAGAAATCAAACATTTTGGTCATATTGAGTTAAAGGTGCCGTTAGGGCTATGCAGGCAGAGATTTGGAGCTGGCATTCAGGAAAGAGATTGAGGTTGGTTATGTAGAGTTTGGAATCCTCTCCAGAACTGAGGGTAGGGAGTGGGGAAAGCCATCAAAGGATGAAATGAGAGAAATGAGGGCTGAGGACAGTCTAAAGAGAAAATGATGAAACAAGAAAATGGTCAGGAAAGAATGGCCAGACAAGTAAGATAAGCAGAAAAGAGTCATACCATGGAAGCCAAGAGAAAAGAGAGGGTTCACGAGAAAGTGGGTGGTCAACAATATCAGATGACGGAGACGTCAAGAAGACTGATAACTGAGAAAAGGTAATTAGTGCCTTGTAGAAAATAATTTCATTTGTACAAGTGTGCATTTCCCAGAATGGGACAGGTGAGAAATGGATGAAGGACACAAAGAAGGGTTAGTTTTCACAAGGAGAAATATCACTTCATCAGGTAAGATAACAAAAAATGGAGAGAGAATAAAAACTTGGAGAGGTTTTTAGGTGTAGAGGAAATAAAAAAAGTGATTGTAACAGATGGTCTCAGTCTCCTTAGTAAAGGAGGTGACATCATCCATCAGCACCTGTGTTAGCAAATCAGACCCAAGTGTTTATGAAAAAACCTTAGCATTGTATTTTCCTATTAATCAGTTACACATATTCATTGCTAGCAGTTTGGATCGAATGAGAAATTTTCAAGTTTTTACGTTGTCCATGTAGAAATTAAATTTGAAATTCAGAATAAAACAGTTTATAAAACTAAACCTAAGAAACATAAGAGAAAATACAATATAAATAAATACGAACATCAAAACATTTATATAATCATCAGAATTCCATCCATCAAGTCCCTTACGGTGGTGTACAAGAGATACATTGTATCCTACTTCTCTAATGCAGTGACTATAGCAATTATTGTACAATTTTACTCACATTATTAGTAGATGTGGAACCATTAGGATAATCAGGGAAGAGGTTAGGATAAAGTTCCAATTACATTTCTAGTATTGATGTAATGAAGGGTTTAAATTTACCTTCTGTGATCATTGTACTTAATGTTTTTCATTCATGTTATGCATTTTTACATATAGAAGAATAAAATACTTGTTCTATGTAAGGTATATTTAGTATATCACATAAATGTAACATAGCAAATTTGATAGGTTCAGAAATGTCTTCTTGAGACATCTGTACTTGTTCCTTTGCAAAGTTAGGGAGTCCACTGGTGTAGAATACTGCCTATGATAACAGGGTTGGGTTTTTTAATGTATTAATAGGTTTTGCTGAAATTTTTTCCCCTCTTTTTTTCTAAGAGAGGACTCTCTAGGAGGGAGAGAATATAGGGAGAAATTTAACAAATATTAAAACAAAAAGTAGAAGATAAAGCCAAGAAAGAAAAATATAGAATCAGTATCACTACCAAATAATGATTCAAAAATTTTAAAGAAACACACTTGAGCAATTCAGCCAAAAAATCATTAATTATGACCAAGTTGAATTTATACTAAGGACGCAAGGTTCAACATTAGGAAAATAATCAATGTAATCAATCATATTAAAACCCAAAACATTTAAAATAACTATTATTTCAATGGAGTAGGAAAAAAAACTTTCACAAAATATAACATTCATTTATGCTAAAAATCCTACAAAGTATAGATATAAAAGGACCTTTTTAGTTTCATAAAATGTATCTGAAAATGAAAGCAAGCATCATGTGCAATGAGAATATATTAGGAGCTCTCCTAGTAAACATAGGAGTAAAATAAAGATTCCCAAAGTATACACAAAGTATATATAATTCTGGAAATTTTAGCAAGAGCAGTAAAATAAAAGAAAGAAAATTAGAATTGGGCAGAGGTGATAAAACCCTCTCTATTTGCTGATGACCTAATGATTTACTTAGAAAATCACAAGGAGCCAGCAAAGATGAGAAGAAAATAGCTTTGACAAAGTTGTGGCCTGTAAAATAAAACTGTAAAAATCAACAGCATTTCTCTGTAATAGTGACGAAATCCAAGAGGCAGTAATATAAGGTAAATCTCATTCAAAATAACTATAAAATGCATAAAATATTTCAGGATCAGTCTACCAAGGGCCCACAGAATACCTGTGTAGATTTAATCACAAAGTCCTCCTTAAAGAAATAAGGAATAATTTAAATAACAGGAGGAATATTCATTGCTCTTTGCTGGATGTGCCAGTATAATGAAAACAACAATACCTGCAAAGATAATTTATTGTGTTAAGGTTACATCAATAAAGCTATCAAAGGTATATTTTATAGAACTAGAGAAAATAAAAACAAATAAAAAAAAGAAAGGATGAAATAGCAATTTCTAATGTAGTCATCAAAACCATTTAGTATTTACAAAATGGAGAAGTAGATCAGTTGAATAGACTAGATAGGGAAAATCAGAAAGAATAGAATAGAATACAAATGTTTTGTAAACCAGAAAATAATGAAACTCCATTGTTTTCCCTGAAAACTGTTAGGGAAACTAGAAAACAGTCTGGCAGATATTAGGCCTAGACAAACGTTTTATATTATGTTCCACAGTAAATTCACGATAAATATAAATATATGCCCTCATTGTTAAAGGTAATACCATAAAACATTTAGAAGAGAAGCAGATTATATACCTGTCAAACTACAGTAGGAGTATATTCTTAACTAAAAAATAGATAGAAGCAATTACAGAAGATAAAGACTGATTAAATGACACTAAAAAGCTTCTTTAGAAATGAAATTTATATACCTAGGTGTGTATGTATGTATATGTATACACATTTATGTTTACGTATATATGTGTGTATTTCATATATACACACAAATACGTGTATGTAAAAAACATTTAGCAATTGATAAGTCATCAAAGGATAGGAATAATTGTTTTTCAAAACAATTTCAAGCACATGAAACATCCATGTGAAAGAATGCACTAAATCACTAGTAAAAGAGAAGTGCAAATCAAGATAACCTTGAGGTTTCGTATTACACCTACCAAATTGGTAAAGATGACAAAAGATAAGGATAGTGTTGGAAGAATTGTGGGAATAATACGTTGAGGGACCTGTGAGTCTGTGCCACCATTTTGAAAAGCAGTTTGGAAGTATGCAAATAAAGTGATTGAAGTATCCATACTCTTTGACTCAGAGTTTCCATTACCAGGCATATATCCTAAGAAGGTCATTGATAAGACAAAAGTCCCCCATAAATACCAAAATGTTTATATCATCACTTTTTGTGGTAGTAAAAAACTGGAAGCAAAGTACGTGCCCACTGAGTAGAGAATGGCTATACAAACTGTGGTACATGAATGCAATAGAACATTACTGTGCTATAAGAAAGGAAGAATGTGAAGACTAGAGAAGCATGGAAAGATCTAGATGAAATGATGCAGAATGAAATAAGCAGAGCCAAGAGAACAGTATTCATGATGACTACAGTGACAGAAAAGGAAAGGAAAACTACAAAATAGATGAAAATGTTCAGAACAGAAAGAAAAAGAGCAAGCATGACCCCAAAGAAGACACCGGAGAAAGCATCTGCCCTCTACTCCTTTGCAGAGGTGGAATATTGCATATGTTTGATGTAGTGTTTGGTTTTGCTGATTTTTTTCTTTCTCTTATTTATTTTTCTTTGAAAAATATTATTTGTTATAAGTCATGGCTCTTTAGGAGGGGTGAGGCAGAGGAATACTGGAAAAAATTCTAATCATGTAAAAAGCAAAAGGTTATCAATAAAGATGTATTTTTTAAAAACAGGGTATCAATAAAATTGTATTTAAAAAAAATACTCTTCTTGTCCCAGTTGTTTTGTGTCCACAAACCTTTTTTCTATATCCAGTAGAAAACTAGGGAAGCTATGCTATGTGTCAGCCACATTATTCAATGTTGTTTTAAACCATTTACATAACTAGACAGTATAAAATACAAGAGAGTATACTTGCCAAAACAGACACAGGAACTATATGAATATAAACATAAGACACTTTTTATACAACTAAAGTTAGATCTAAATAATTGAAGTAAAATTTATTTTTCATGGGTAGGTAAAACTAATAAATTTTTTAAAATTATATTCTTAATAACTAATCTAGTTTAAGTAATTCCATCCCAATTCAATTACTTTTACAAACTATCTTACTGAGTTAGAAAAAATAGTAACAGTTCATTTAGAAGAACAACAGGTCAGGAACTTCAAAAAATGAGGGGAAAAAAGATGTAAAGGAAAGACATTCAGTAGTATAAGACCTTAAACCATATTGTAAGGTGAGAGCATTTTTGAAGTATAACAAAATGGGATATTTTTTATTATTTTAAATTAAAATTTTCTTGTATAAATAAAACCTATGCATCCAAGAATAGAAGGAATTTGGAAAAAAAGCTTCCATAGACGATCTCTCAGATAGAATGTGATTGGGTTGGAATATTGCTGTAGTGTAGGAAATAATGAGCTGTTTGATTTAGGAAAACATGTAAAGGCTTGGACTTGTGAATGTCATTGCTATCCACCTTCAGAGAAACAGATGACAAGTGGAAATAAGCACATAGTACAGTCTTACATATATATGTATGAGTGTATACATGTATGTTTGTCCACACTTAATTGTAGTTTTCTAGGGGAGGGGAGAAGAAGGAGGAAGAAAAAATAAAAAGTACAGAGCAGAGAAAAAAGAAAACCTAGAAGAAAGCAAAAAAAAGCTAAACAGCTTTGAAAACAATGTGTAATATTTATTAAATAAGTTTTCTTGAAATGTTAATTCATTGCTTTATATTGAATCCTCTCATGTTCTGCTGTGTACATGGCAGTTTTTTTCCTTTTTTTGTACTTAGGTTTAAAATAATGTTTTTTTAAAAGTAGGATATTAAAAAAAATAGGCACCAAAAAACCTCTTGATCTGTTTTTATGTGTATGCATATCTATGCAACTTGTTGGATAAGAAATGTCCTTATACAAGGATCACATTACTAAACCCTTTTCATCTTTACATAGTAATATCCTAAGGATTTGGTAAAAATTGATTGTCACATTATCATATGTAAGCAAATTCAGTTAGTTAAAGGGACATGATGCTAATTTGTAAAAATAGGTATTAGGACTTCAGTACTGTGTACAGTTTATATAAAGAAGATTTAGACTTTTTATATTTGAATTGTAAACTTCACCATCTTTTCTTCATTTCATTTGTGAATACACACTTAGTTTTTTGTCTTTTACAGCAAGCTTATGTAGATAAGACCTTAAAATTTTTCGCTATTTCAAAAATTTTTCTTTCATACAACTTTAAATTGCTTAGCATATATTATAAGAGTGGTAGCTGTGTACATCGTACCTTTGGCTTAGAGATAAATTTAGTAGCTTTGGCCTAAAATAATCAAATATTTTCTACTAAAAATTGTACATTTGCCTTTCCCTTCAATACTTTTTTCTATAATAAAGAAATGGAAACTAGAAATTTACTAAAACTTTATCTTTTTGTCTTTCTACTAGGAGAGATGTCTTGGATGACCTTGTGACATTGCACAATTTTAGAAATCAGTTCTTGCCAAATGCACTGAGAGAGTTTTTTCGACATATTCATGCCCCTGAAGAACGTGGGGAGTATCTTGAAACTCTTATAACAAAATTCTCACATAGATTCTGTGCTTGTAATCCTGATTTAATGAGAGAGCTTGGCCTTAGTCCTGGTAAGAATTTCCATAATAAATTACTACTTTTTTCCCTTGTTATGTTGTAAAGTCTCACTTCCCAACTAACTAAGAGATAAAACAGGTAAAAATTTTGTCAAAAAGTTTAGTTTTTACAATAATGAACATTGCTTGGTTTGCAGTCACAGCTTTCTCAACATAAAGCTTCACGTGCCTTATTATTTGCCTTTTCATATGGGAAATACATACATACACCTGTGCACGCACACACACACACACACACACACACACACACCTAAATATAATGTAAGTGAAAGGCAATCTTAATAGAGAAGGCTCTAGTAATATATAGGGGACCAGGCCTCTGAACTGAGTTGAAGGAAGCCAGAAGGCAGGAGTGAGGAAGGAGAGAGTATTCCAGTCATGAGGAACATGTAGTACACATGCACAGTAGATGGAGAGTGTGTGTGTGAGGAACACTGAGAAGGAAGGACCCTGCCACTTGATCATAGAGTCTTTGGAGGAGAGTAGAATGATTTAAAAGGCAGGAAGGGTTGTGAAGGGATCTCAAAGCCAAACAAGATTTTATATTTGATCTTGGATGTAATGGAGAGCCACTGGAGTTTTTACTGAGTAGGAAAGTGGTAATACCCGTATTTTAGGAAAATCATTTTGGCAGTTATTTGGAGGATGGATTGGAATAGGAAAAGACTTGGATCAGGGAAACCATTCAGAAGTTTTGTAATAGTTTAGACATGAGTGATCAGTACCTGAAACAGTGACTTTCAATGCCTGTGACTTAAAATTCATGTAGTAATAGAAATGTGATAATAAGAACATGTCTGGTTGCAGTCCAAAGGTGAACTTGTTAACTTTTTTTTCTATTTAAATAGTTTAAATCCATTTCTTTATCTTATAATGAGTCAAAACTGTATTGGGAGACAAGAATGATAGTATTTATAGGCTTTGTTGGTTATATAAAGGATGTATGCAATGATGTATTTGTAGGGGACGTAGAAAGAGAAGGAGCATGGTATAATGGAAGAAATGGACTTGGACAAAGTACATCTTTTAAGAAAGTTGTGATCTACAAATACTGAATAGTGTGTCCAAAGTCATAGAGAGAGAATGGCAAATGCATTTCCTACTCAAAATCTGTGTTAGACTCATTATTGTGTCATAACTACTTCATGTGATTTCTGAAAGTAAAACTTTGATAATAATAGAAATGAGCACTTTAAGTAGTATATCTGCCATTTCTTCCAAAGTTAAAAGATGATTCCAGAATATGTCATTACTCTTTTTTTGTATGCTTAAGTATTACATAACAACTACAATCAGTAAAATTGACCTTCTGATACAGGTTTTGATAATGTCAGAAAATTGTTTGATACCTCAGCAAGTGTCTTGCTTTTCTTTAGTAAATGTAATAGTTTGCATTTGTATAGAACTTTAAGCTTTGTAAATTGCTTTCCATATACATATACATGTACACATACACATATATGCATGTATACACCCATATTATATATCTCATCTCATTTGTTCTGGCATGATGTAAAAGAATATGCCATTGAGATCTAATATTTAAATATATCAATTCTTCAAAGATGCTTGATGATTTTGATGGCATAGAAATTACTTTTGTTCCAGCTTTAGAATTTATGCCATTCTAAGGCATGTTTACATGATAAACATGTAATTGAAAACTCTGAAACTTAGTTTTAAAAGGTGAGGAAAAGTTTCCATATATTTAACGGATATATAGAACCATATAGAAAACATTTGGATTTTAAAATTAAATTTCCATTTTAATTCAGCTATGTCATTGTATTATAAATTTGCAATGTAATATCTTACCTGATATAGCTTCTTTTTCCATCTTATCCCCAATAATTTCATTGTTTCTCTTATTAAGAATAGATGTCCTATATCTAGTTATTTATCAGAATTATGTGAAATATTATCACTATGCCCTAGCTGTGATGTCTGTTGAATGTGTTTTACAAAGAGTGTTTAATACAAGTGTTTTATGCATATGTATATATTTGTAAAGCATATGGAAACAATTTCTACAGCTGCCTTAATATTAATGATACAGAATCAATTGTCTTGACCATTACATATTTCAAAAATTTTTTTTAACGTTATAGCACCATATCTTTTTTAACAGAACATTCAAGAAATCTTCCAAATCTATTTATAGGGTGACAAATTTATATCAGCAATCTCTTTCATAAGTAGAACATATTACAACAAATCCTTAATCACAAATTTTTCTCAATAGCAACATGTATCAGTTAACTTACTTTTGAAAGGATATTGTGGAAATATACTTGGGGTGGAGAAATTGTTAGAATGGGTTTAAAGTATGAATTAAGTCACCAGTTGATAAATGGTCAAAGGAAAGATATGAACAGGCATTTTTCAGAGGAAGAAATTCAAGCTATCTACAATATGAAAAAATGCTCTAAATCACTGTTGATTAGAGAAATGCAAATTAAAACAACCCTGAGGTACCACATCAAGACATATCAGGTTGGCTAACATGACAAACTAGGAAAATGATAAATGTTGGAGAAAATGAGGGAAAATTGGAACACTAAGGCATTGTTGGTGGGCTTATGAATTGATCCAACCATTCTGGACAGCAATTTGTAACCATTGCCCAAAGGGCTGTAAAACTGTGCCTACCCATTGATCCAACAATACTACTTCTAGGTCTGTTTCCCAGAGAGATCTTAAAAATGGGATAGATAAAGCTTTTCAGTTTGTTTCAATCTCAGACTATTGACCAGGACCACATCTTGAAAACTTGTTAATTTCTGACATTTCTTTTTTCTCTTTAGATGCTGTCTATGTACTGTGCTACTCTTTGATCCTGCTTTCCATTGACCTCACTAGTCCTCATGTGAAGAACAAAATGTCAAAAAGAGAATTTATCCGGAACACCCGGCGCGCTGCTCAGAACATTAGTGAAGATTTTGTAGGGCACCTTTATGACAACATCTACCTTATTGGCCATGTGGCTGCATAAAAGCACAACTGTTAGGACTTCAGCTTTGGAGGTGAAAACAACTAAAACTGCCCAAGAAATTATTTTGTAGATATGGGGGTTATATTAGTGCTGGTCATTCTAACCTCTGCATACAATCAAGTGTGTGTAATACTACCTTTTTTTTTAAGTAATTTACCATGGAAACTGAAGGATTTTGCAGAAATTTTTCCTAATTTTCCATATATTTTGCACAAAGCAGAGCCATGACAAACCAGAGTCTGACACAACCATTTAAGAATGTTTAAACTGACATTACACTAAAAAAAGTGGTAAATTTGTGCATTTTGATTTGCTTCAGAAATCTTAACCAGTTCCACTCTTTTATAAAATACAACATAATGTGTACATATTTAACTAAAGAGATTTATAATCATAATTATTTTATTGTATAGTATTTTAACTAAAGTTTTTCCTTTTCTCGCTAAAGTTGAGTTCTGAATTTCTTTACTACTGATCAGAGATTGAGATTGTTTTCCTGAAAGTCAGATCTGACTTCTGAGTGATTCATCAATAATGATATTTATTTCATTTTTGAATTAGAAAGGAGGGGACTAATTTCTGATTAATTTTACATTGCATATATGTATATATACATAAGAATGTGTGTGTACACATATACATAGACTCATGATTTTAGGGAGACAGCACGGCATAGTGATTCGAGTGCTAAAACTGGAGTGAATCCTACCTCTTAACACTGTCGCCATGGGCAAGTTATTCAACCTCTTAGGGACCTAGATAACCCTAAGACTATAAGTTGCAGATGAGCTTCTGATTTGCATATATGGTGGGAGTTTCCATATTGGAAGTTCTGATATATACTGGTGAAATCATCAGTCTGGTGCCACTCCCCCATGTATGTACACACTCACACATGCACATGCACACGTGTGTGTACACATATATTTGCAGAAACATAAAGGTACATGATGGGTATAAATAGGTTGAAGCATATTACCAACCATTACTTTCATGTGAGAAGTAGTGTGTATGTATGTACATGCATATAATATATAATTATATATATGTGTTTGTACATATAAGTATATGTATACATCTGGAGTGAGAAAGACTATTTACCCCATAATTACATTGTTAATTCAACTTTTAATCCATTAGTTAAGCCCCTACTTGATGAAGACTGCTAAGCAGCTAGATATTGAATAATATTTTTTAATTATGTAAGACATGATCCTTGCCCTCATGGAATTTACTGTTTAATAACATTTAAATTTTCTGTTTCATACAGATTCATCCTATGATTAAAAAAATCCTTAACTCTAAGACACTATAACATGCTTATTCAGCATAGATTACATCTGTGTTTATAGGATTTC
Organism: Petaurus breviceps papuanus; assembly: GCF_028583685.1. Classification (NCBI taxonomy): domain Eukaryota; kingdom Metazoa; phylum Chordata; class Mammalia; order Diprotodontia; family Petauridae; genus Petaurus; species Petaurus breviceps. Next base: position 68,725,934 of record NW_027185655.1, read on the forward strand.
TTTTCCTCAGCACTTGAATAAATCAGAATAAAGTATTCATTAAGTAGCATAGTAAATCTCTCTTGACTGTCTTTAAAATAATTTGGCAAACGTTGCTATATTCTCTGATGTAGTTTCTTGCCAGTGGTATTTCAAAAAGGATATAGCGTCATTTCAGTCTGGTTAGGAAGTGAAATATTTTATTTAATCATATTGTTTTGGTTAATGGTAGGTTATCTATGCCACAAATATATTAGCAGATCTTAGAAAATTATAACACTTTAAAACAGAAATTCTACAGATCATAGCTTAATCACTAATAATTCGATAAATCACTAGAACTATATGTGTGTCTTTACTGAATGTTGAAACTCACCACTTTAAACATTTTTTACCCTCTATCCCTACCTCCCAAAAAATCTATATAAAAAGAGAAGAGATATCATCCAGGTTTGTAACAGCACACTTAGGATTGATAGGTAGAGTTGTTTTTTTTTTCTTCTTATTTTGGAGGAATGAAATGGTAGGGAAAAAAAAAATTTAGATCAAAATGGGAACCTCAGTTGTTGTCCAGATCTGGCCTACAGGTATACTTCAAGGACAATACTTTGATAGGTGTCAACCAACAATAAATCAACATTTAATAAGTGCCTCATATTTCTAGGTACTATGTGTAAACTCATTAGTGTGAGTATTCCCTCCACTATTGCAAATTAAAGTTATTTTATGCCTTTTCATCCTGTATACCTTTTACCTGTTTTTGTAGGCCTTCTTCAAGGACAACCAAGGGCTGTCCAGCTATTATTCTAGTTCTTGCCACATAAATCACTTCCTTCTTTGTTTAGTAAGGCATATCCTTGATGAGTCATTTTTACATCACTTCTTTTGGGCAAGTAATGGTTGGTAATACATGGCATACTACTTATACACATCATGTATCTTTATGTTACTTCATGTTTTGTTCTTCACAGTACAGTGGTAGTCTATGATATGTAGTCATGTAGCATCATCAGGAAAATATTTTGTACTAATAAATAGATTTTGCTGTAGGGAGAAAATTGAAAAATGATATACAATCTCCCCCCAAAAATCCAGTACACTCATCTCCCTGTTCAGTTCTGGACCTAGCTCAGTGTATATCTGCAGGGCCTAGACATATGTTCTTGTGTAATAATACAATGTTTACCCCATAAAACTGCATGTCCTAATTTGTGGAATACCCATTTTTTAAACTGAGTTTTTTCTAGGTGAATTGCTAGGCTAATCTCTTTTCAGTGATTGAGGATGATTTGGAAGGACTTAGGGTATTATAGAACTTGAAGCTGATACAGAGGAAAGGTATTAACTATGCTATCAAAGAACATGAGTTTGAATCCCAATTCTGATATTAGACCAAGTCAGATTACCTTCTTAGCCTTCAGTTTCCTTATGTTTAGTATGAAGAGGTTGAACTAGATGGCCTCTTTCAGCTCTAGATGTGATTCCTATGAACACAATGTCTTCCACAAACAGGAGCACATAGAGAACCTGACCATCTATAAAGAATCTCTCTTCCATTTGGAAATCTGAAAAACATCCCCCATGACATGCTCCTGGTGAGCTTACCTTTTTTATGATTGGAACAAATTAACAATTGTTAATTGTTTCAGTTTTCAATTAAGTCAGATGTGCTTTTGTAACCAGTAATCAGCAGAATCTTATGTAATCAAAACTGTCCAAATTTGTTCCAAGGAACCTCTCAATTTTATGACTTAACATATGACTTGCTGTGGAAAGTCATCTGTCATCACCCTTCTATTCCCTTCTTACATTTTCATCAAGGATACCCACACTTGGCCTTCTAGGTCCTTTGGTGTGGCCTTTTGATTGAGTCCAGATTTTACAGAACAAATCCTTTTATTAAGGGGATTTATTGTGTGAAGTTTGGATTCTGTTAAAGGGCTGCACTTGAGGACATAGGGGGCCACATGTGGCCTCGATACTGCGGGTTCCCCACCCCTGCCCTATACCATTCTCATAAAGATTTTATGGAAGTGAGGGAGTAGATGCTTGGTTCAGTATTATAGTTGCTTATATCTTCTCAATCAACATTTTGGTAATGATATAGATCCTGATCTTTTTTTAGGTCTTTGGAATCATCCCCTCTTTTAAATATCTTGAAAATTGATCCCTTAATGCTTTTAAAGCTATTTTCTACTTCAGCCTTGATTTTTTTTCTTTATGTTATTCGTCAGGTCCTGGCTACTCTTCTTTATCCATTTTAAGTGACATTTTCATTTCCTTCACGTGTGATGTTGGGTACTAAACAAGAGTTCATATCTGTTTGTGATGAGGATAGACTTCAGTAGAAAACACTGATACAAACTATTTTATTTCACACCTGATTTTGCATCCTTACAATTTTATATCTAAGTTTTCTTATGATAACCAGGCTTAATTGAATCTCACACCAAAATATCTGTATCTACCTCCATAATGTTTTAGTTTATATTCTAATTTGGTGTTGCTCTTAATTATTTTGTCTCTTTTTTAACAAAGATAGGGTCTGGGCTAAGGCAGTTTCTTGCCTTGTGGCTACATGGTAACCACTTTTTAAAAAGCAGTTAAACTTCTCTAATAAATGGTTATAATAGATCAATGTCTTTACTTTTAAACAATTTGATTAGATCAGGTTAAAACTGATATGTCATACAATGTCTTTATCATTTTTCCTACTTTGGTTTTGGTCCTCCTGACTCCAGGGCCAGTGCTCTATTCACTGCGTCACCTAGACACCCCAAACATTTCTGGTTTTTTGGAGTTTTTACCTTTTGGAGGGCAGTTGGGGTTAAGTAACTTGCCCAAGGTCACACAGCTAGTAAGTGTTAAGTGTCTGAGGCCGGATCGGAACTCCAGGGCTGGCACTCCATTCACTGTGCCATCTAGCCGCCCCCTACTTTGGTTTTGGAATTGATTTTGACCATTTTCTCAAATCTGACTACACATAGTTTATTGTGAAATTACTCTCATCAGTGGTAACCAATCATTTCCTGTCTATCATAGCCACTTTAATCTTCTTTGATGTTGTTTGGTGTTCATGATTTCTAGTCTCTCCTGACTCTTCCTGAGGAAAATATTTGGACCTTTAATTGATTAATCCCAAACTATATCTTCCATTATGTTTTTCATAGTCCTTACTCCATGCCCATCTTCACAGTGTAATCTTTGAATATCAAGTTTATGTTGACTTGGTTTGAAGAGTCTTATATTCTTCATATAATTTCTCTTCATCCTCTACAACAGATGTTGGTGCAATATTGATCATATTATTCTGAACTGTAACATTAAATCATTGTTAAAGGAAGCAATGTCAATTTTTCAAAGAATAGAACATGACTCTCAGACAACTTGAATATCAAAAGGACATGGTAAAGTGATGGGCCTCTAAAGTTCTAGATAAATTTCTAAAATATGCCATTTCTTCTCACATGAAAAATTGAGAATTATGTGAGAAAATAAGCCTTATTACAAAAGCAATGTGAAATTTAAAAAAAATCAAGCTGATACCCCAAATGAAAAGGGCCTTTGGTTCAAAGAATAGTGATTGGTGACACCTTATCCTAGTGTCCACATCCCAGCTATACAACTGACAGTGTCATCTGTCTCTTTTTATCCATATCTTCCTGTCTCTTTCCTCTCACTTCCTGGTTTGTCCTCTTCCTTCTCTGTCTTTCCACTCTGTCTATCTGCCTGTCTCTTCCTACTTTCTTTTTAAGCTGTTATCAGTTTCTATATTTCTCCTTTCCCTTATATACTGTGCTGTCTCCCAACTCCCTAAGTAATTTTCTCTTAACTGGCTGTAATATGAAACCAAAGTATTTTTATTACCATTATTTGTCCCTGTCTCAGATTAGTAGTTGAGAATAGTTACACCTCAAATTTGAAAGAAATAAAACCTGGGCGTATGCTTTTTCCTTGTGTGTGACCTTCAGTAGGAAAAAAAAAAGACTTTTCAACCTACTCTATGCAAGAATGATCTATACACATTTAATTCAATGACCATTTAGTAACTACCTACTGTGTTTGGGATATATAAAAAATAAACATGAAAATAGCCCCTTCAATGAGCTTATATTCTACTTGAGGGAAGTATAAACACAGATATATAAAATATTCCTGTGGTCCAGACCCACATCTCCATACCCCCAAACTCTAAGGCCACACAAAGTTCTATAATGGCTGGACCTAAAAGATTAATATCACCCTTGTCTTGTTATGCTCATACACAGTTTACTCTGTGAAATCTTCAGTTAAATCTTATTTATCTCATATCTAGGCTTCCAAAAATGTGGGTAATGGACTCCCTAGATCTTATATAAGCAGTCAAGGTAACAAATATACACTTGAGTAGAATGTTCACTTGTAGAAAATGAAGATAATGCAAAGGACAAGAGCCCATAAATAGATATGGGAAATAAAGAATTTATTCAGTAGTTCATAAGGTCCCCTCCATGTGAGGCAGCACCCACACCTTCCAATGAAATTCTTCTCTCCCAAAGGTCCCACACATCCAGAAGTAGACAAAGAGCTAATATATTATCTTGCAATTATATACCTGCATTCCTTAACTCACTCTTTTTTATCTAAAAAACAACAAAACCCTATTGGAAAAAGAGGAACTCATTTGAGATTTCATTTGCACTACTGAAAATTTTTGAACAGAAGATGATTGTGGCCAGAACTATTCACAGGAAGATTATTCTAACAACTGGATGAAGGTTCTGGGAGAGAGAAGAGAGAAAATGTGATGGGCAATTGCAGTTGTCCAGGCAGATGACTTTGAAAGTCTTCTAGAGTAGAATTGAGAGGATAGATCTGAGCTGTTGGTGAGGTGAAATAAAGATTGGGCAAATGAAATACAGGAAACAAAGATAATGACTCCAGGATTTCAAACATTCAATACACCCATATTAAATATATATGGAAGAGGATGCAGAGCCAATATATATGGAGGAGCTGTGTTTGGTTTGAGTTACAAATCTCTTTTGGAATCATCTATGGCCATTGACTACACAGTTTCTGTCAGATATTTTCATGGTCATTACATAGTTAAGTGGCCTTTCCGCCCCTAATTTCAGCATTACAAAAAATTTAAGTTGCACAAGGTACTTACTCAGAAATACTAGTAGGTTTCTTAGAGGTGTGCTTAGCATGCCAGTGACCACTTATTTTTCACAAACTCTACTATGATTATGTTTTATGATTGAATTACATTGATAAACCTTAGTTCATAAACAAAGTGACAGCTAACTTGGCACATTTAACTTTTCTCAGGCAGCTAGGTGGCACAGTAGACACAGAGTCAGGCTTGCAGTTCAAGGTAGAAGAATCAAATGCAGCTCCAGAGACTCCCTAGCTAGGTCATTCTTGGCAAGTCACTTAACCTTTCTGTACATTAGTTTCTTCATCTCTAAAATAGGGATAATAATAACATCCACCTCCCAAAGTTGTGAGGATAAGTTGAGATAATATTTGTAAAGCACTTTGCAAACCTTACAGTACTTTATAAATACTAGCTATTATTAGATTAGCTTTTATTATTCCTGCCTCTTTGAAACTGAAAGATTAAAGATTTTAGCCCATGTCACCAGTCTAGTTTCTTGTACTGTAGGCCATGACAAAAATTATTCATTGATTCAAGTATCGTGCCTTTACTTAGAGTCCCCCAGTCACAGTTGGGTCTAATAATCCAACCCAATCCAATCAACATTTATTAAGGGCTTACTATGTTCCAGGCACTTTTCTAAGCAAAAATAATAACAACAATAATAAAAAGAAAGAGTCCGTGCCCTTAAGGAGTTTACAATCTAGCAGGAGGAGATTGTACACAAAAGGAGAAGCGGGCAAACTGGTGAGGTTGATGGGGAGATCAGGGGCATCATATTCCATGGAGTTAAAGGTAGGTAGAATAGCAGATGTAGAACAGAGTGGGCCAAAAAGTCCAACAGTCCCAGCTATAAAGGATGTCATTGGGAGGAGTTTGGTGCCTTACCTTCCAGTCCTTCAATCAGTGGAGAGAGGAGGTTGAGAGGGTTGTGTCAATCAAGGCTTGAGTTAGTACCACGGTGATGAGATTAGGGGAGATGAGCTTATCCTGGGAGGGGGATCTTGTTCTTTGGAGCTGAAACCAGGCTGGGCAGCAGATGCAAAGTGGAGTGGTTCTGTCATGTACTCAGATTAGTAGATAATACTCCCATTTTCCTGAATCTCCCCCTTTTCCACCTCCATTGGATCAACTGCAATAAATAGGGTTCCATCACAGTACAGCAAAGGGCATTAACTTAAAGCAATGTAAAGTAAATGAAAAATAAAATCAAGAAGCAACTATTTTTGGCACCATTTCCCACAGCTAGACCCTCCCAAATCCAGTCACTTTGTACTCTTCTATACCTTCAGCACAACAGGAAAGAAATTTTTTCACTATATTTTGATTAGCCTTTCTGCGTCCTCAACACATTGAGATGGGAACTACCCGTGTTTCCCCGATAATAAGACCTATCCCGAAAATAAGCCGTCCCCTTACTGTGTAAGATTCCTCTAAAATAAGCCTTCCCCCAAAAATAAGCCCTATTGAGATTGCTTCTGTAGTGAAGGTGATCCCCTGTGCTACACGCTACATTACGGTACCCTCTGTATGCACCGTCCCCCCTCCCCCCCCCAGTGAAACGCACGCCGCGCTCTGAGCTGCATCCAATCAGAGCTGCAGCAGTGAGCGTGTCATCCTGTTCTTCCCCAGTGATTTGCTTGCTGGCACCATTGAGAGCAGTGCCGCGGAGGAGAGCTGAGGCAGGACAACATAAAAACCCAGTATGTTAGCAGGAGTGAGGGGACATGATGGAGGATAAAAAGGGCATGATGGAGGAAAAAAGAAGAACTCAGGGGGCATGATGGAGTGAAAAGAAGGACTGATGGTCATAATTTTATTATTCTGTCTGTTTTGACCCCCAGACATGAGTACAAAAAGGAAGCACTATACTGTTGAGTATAAGAAAGCAATTGTAGAGGAGTCACATGCTATTGCTGTCAATGTTCATTAAAATAAGCCCTCCCCTGAAAATAAGCCCTCTGGTGTTTTTCTGTCCAAAAAAAAAAAATGACAGTGTCTTATTATCGGGGAAACACGGTATCTCATTCATTCATTAAAGGTAATAGAAAATGTTTGGGGCTTCTCAGCATACACCACAAATAATGAGGACACCTCAGCTGCTTTTCTTTTCCACTGTCTTCTCATAGCCACCCTGGTTTCCTGTTTCATCTCTTGACCTTGCCTTTTCTACCATTGCTGCTACCCCAGTCCCACTGTCATTTTCTGTCCAGCTGGTTGTGGCAGGAATTTAGCTAGCCTAATGCTAACACCATCATGCTTCCAGGTTCCACATCTATGTTCTACTTCCTCACTCCAGTTACATCTTGTATTTATTCATTCACAATTCTTTCCTTGCAAAACTTCTTTGTGCTGCAGAGTTCATTCCCCAATTACCCATGGTTGTTTTGGGGAGGCCTTTTACATTCTCCTCCTAATATAAAGTTTGCAATCTCTGCATTTTGCACTCAGTACAACAGGAAATCTATAGGTACACATTACAAATATTCATTAGTTAGTAAATAGCATTATCACAGATAATTATCCCAAATAGTACAGAGGCAGACACATATCTATAGAGTTTATGTGAAAAACAATATGCAGTCCATAAGGCAATAGAAAATATAGCGAATTACAGGTTGTGGAGTATTTCTCATGTAATAACATATAACACAAACCGGAGTAATATACAGTTAACCAAATATATGTTATATATGCTTCATATGAAACATTATGTAACCTCCACATTAAAGTTGTATAGAATAGACTAAGGATCCAGGACACATATTATGTATAGCATCATGGGTCGAGTTTCAATTGCAAGTTCATATTATATATACTTTAGTGAACATAATCCAACTGGATGGAATAATAAATTATCATGGTTACTGAGAATAAACCTGACACTTCTACAGTAATCTACTGCTAATTCTTTGCCCTTGGTATCATCATGCCTGCTGTTCTGCAATCCCAATCCTGAGTTTGTGGATAGTTCTGGCTAGCTATTGCTACCTTCAAACTCTAAGGAACTAAACTATATGTGACATCTGCCACAGCTGAAACATCAGGCAGAAAAAGGCAAGCCTCTGGATTCAGCCTCACCTTTCTGTTCAGATAGTCATGCCTTCTTAGTGAAGGATAGTAACTGATTTCCCTCAATTCCAATCAATCAAAGAGCATTTACTGTGCTCAACACTAGGAATACAAATAACAAAAAGTGAGATGGACCCTGCCCTAGGTGGTGCAGTGGATAAAGTGAACCAAGGTTGCCTTGACTCCCAAACCAGCTCTCCACTATTCCTTTTGCCTCTGTTATACCACAATGCCAAAAGATGACAGTCCGGTTACATCACATAGCTCTGGCAAACATTTTAATCAAATTATGAAAGGGCATTCTTTGCCAATAGAAAGCATTGCCCTATGATAATTTGTTGAGACCCAAAATAAATGAGACAGAGAAAGTTGTGGGGCACAGGTGGGGGTTGGGGGGGGGAATGTAGAGACAAAGGGTTGGGTTTTTTTTTGATTGAAATCCAGAACAAGTTCAAATTGAAACCTAGCCTATGTATTACAGTAAACCAGAACAAAATTGTTCTCAACATTAAACACCAACTGTATATACTGAGTTATTCTTGAAAATTGAACTGAACCAATAATTTATTTGGTTCAAGACCTATCCATTATTTCAGTTCATTCAACTCAAAATTCTCATAATAGAAGCTGCTGCATCTCAAAAAGCAGCACTCTCTTAGTTCAGGTTCAACTCTGGCATGAAATGAGGCACTGAGGAGTCACTGTACATTTAACAAAAGAGGAAGTTTCTAATGTTGCTAATACAGCAAGGACATGCAACAAGAATACATATTAAGTATACAGCTGGCTCTTAGTATTTCTAGATCCAGGCCCCCTTGTCTCCATTTGGAAATACATCTGGTCAGCATATAGCAACTCCCAAGGTCTCCACCATAAACCAAGTCTAACAGGACCTGAGTGACTTGGATTTGTTATTGGCCTAAGCAAGGAAGCCCTAGGCCTGAAGTCAGAAAGATTTACCTACCCAACTTCAAATCTGGCCTCAGGTACTTACTCTCTGTATGACCCTGAGCAAGTAATTCAACCCTCTTTGCCTCAGTTTCCTCATCTATAAAAATGAGCTGAGAAAGGAAATGGTAAACCAATCCACTATCTCTGCCAAGAAAACCCCAAATGGGGTCAGGAAGAGTTGGACATGACTGAATAATAGCAACAGGCCAGGAAACTGTGTCAGAGAAACTGGGGCCAATCATGTTTTTTAATTAGTTTAATGGTGGGAAGGAGTGGTAAATGGACTATGAGTTCTGTTTCAACTTCAGATGGTGCTTTAAGGTTTGCAAAGTGCTTTACATATATCATCTCATTTGAACTTCACAACCCTGTGAAGTAGGAACTTACTGTTTTTCATAAGAAAAAAACATACCCCAATTATCCCATATAAATAAAAGTAGCCAAGCAAATATTGAAATTCGATCCCTAACCCCTCCCCCCAAAAAGATTATCAAAATCTTTACAAGCAAAGTCTATGAAGAAGGGTGATAATGCTGAAAACCATTGCATTGTTGGGTCTGAAGACATAGGATTAAGTCTGGCTTTTGACAGTACATAACTTTAAAAAAATTTTTTTGGTCTTTATTAATTTGTTTACTTTTAGTTTCCAAGATTCATTTCCACTATTCCTTAAGTTTCAAATTTTTTCTCCCTCCCCCTCTTCCCCACCATGGCGGCATACAATCAAGTATAGTATCTGCAAATACTTTCACATTAGGCATTAGTCAGGTTGTAAAGAAGGACTGTATCAGATGGAATGAACAATGGGAAAGAGGAAACAAACCAAACAAGAAAAAGAAAAAGAGCAGGTAGTTTGCTTCAATCTGGGTTCAAACTCAGTTCTTTCTCTGGGTGTAGACATCTCTCTCCATCATGAGACTTTTGGGGTTGACTTATAACCCTAGATTGCTGAGAAGAGTCCAGTCTATCAAAGTTGGTAATCACACATACATTGTGTCTGTAATTGTGTACAAAGTTCTCCTGGCTCTACTCTTCTCACTCAACATCAGTTTGTATAAGCCTCTCCAGGTAAACATGAAGTCCTTCTACTCCTCATTTCTTATAGCACAATATTATTTCATTACATGCATATACCACAACTTGTTCAGCCATTCCCCAATTGATGGGCACCCCCTTAATTTCCAGTTCTTTGCCACCACAAAAAGAGCTGCTATAAATATTTTTAGTACATAACTTTTTTCAAGTGATAATATTTTTTTAATCAATCTGTTCAACCTACCACTCCCACCATTAAGGAAATTTGAAATAAAAACAAAAAGCAAATTCCCACATTGGCCACATCAGAAAATGTATACTTCCTCTTGCATTTTAAGTTTATCAACTCTGTCAGAAGGTGAATGACATGTCTCATCTACAATTTTTTGGAATTATGGCTCATTATTGGAGTCATCAGAGTTCTGAAGTTCAAAAGGTAGCACAGTGAATACAATATTGGACCTGTATTCAGGAAGACTTGAGTTCAAGTCTTGCCTCAGATCCTTATTAGCTGTGTGATTCTGGTCAAGTCCTTTAACCTCTATTTGCCAATCAATGTAAGCACAAAGTCAAGAATAGAAAATATTCAATTTTTGAATTATTCCATCTGTATTTGGACTTAGATAATCCTAACATCTTTGACTAATACAGTTGTTAGGGCTATTTGGGAAATGCCATATTATATCACTGAGGCAGAAAGTCCAGTGAAGAAAGTAAAACATTGGTTGAACTTCTCCAGAACCAGAGCTCCATTTTTCTATTGATAATAGTATATACATATATATATACATATATATATATATGTATATATATATATATTTTTTTTTAAACATCTACTTTTAAAACTTTGAATTCCAGATTCATTCCCTTCCTCTCTTGTCACCCACCCTTACTGGGAAAATAAGCAATTCAATATAGGTTGTACATGTGTAGCTATGCAAAACATTTCCATAGTAGATATATTGTAAAAGACTGACCATATTTCCCTCCCTCCTATCCCACCTCCCACTTGTTCTATTCTCTACTTTGATCCCGTCCCTTTTCAAAAGTGGGTGCTTCCAACTTCCCTCTCCAGCCTGCCCTCCCTTCCATCATCCCCCCTCTCATCCCCTTCCCCCCTACTCTCCTGTAGGGTGAGATACCATATTTAGTGTGTATTTCATTCCCTCCCCAAGCCAAATTCAATGAGAATAAGGTTGACCCATTCCCTTTTGCCTTCCTATTCTTCCCCTCCATTGTAACCATTTTCCCTTACCTCTTCTATATGAGATAGTTTACCCCAATTTGTCTCTCCCATCTCTTCTCATTATATTCCTCTCTCACCTCTTAATTTCACCTTTTAAGTGTCATCCTTTCCCATTAAACTGGTCCTGTGCCCTCTAGCTATGTATACCTGAACACATATACACACACATTCACATATGAATTCATATGCCTATATACCCTCCTATATAGACATATATAATGTGTGTGTGTATATATATAATATGTTGCTTGGTCCCCCTACAGTATGCAGGACAGGAGCTGAAGTTGGCACATGGCAGCAGTGGCTGCATGGCCATGCCCCTCAGTGCCTTCTCCCTCCAGGGGATAAAGGCAGACCACACTCCCAACTACTGGATCCCAAAGTCTACACTGCACTGACCTCTCACTTTGTCCTTAGCATCTATGGGTTGATAATTCTGGAAACTGCCACATCTGCTGGTGATCTTAAATCCCTCCAGCCAGTGGCTGCTCAGGCCCACCCAGGGGCTAAAGCCTCTGGCTCACAAGGGGCTGTGTTAGGCTCCTATAGTGCTGCCCTGGCCGATACCTTCTGGCCTGCCGGGCTGTCCCCAACAGGATGATAGCTTCTTGGTGTCATTTTGTGGGTTCTGTAGCTCCAAAGTTTTTTCAGAGTCACCTTTTCCATGAATTGGGGGAGGTAAGAGCCAGAGCCCTGCAGAAGTCCTGTTTCTACTCTGCCATCTTGACTCCGCCCCCCTCAAAGACACTTTTAAGGACAGTAAATTGCAGACCTGCAAAGGTGGTAGAGTTCCCTCTACAAAGAGGTCCCTATACCAATGAAATCACAAGTCCACTCCCTATCCCTATCCCTACATATATTACTGTACATAGCAGGAAATTTGGATTCTCTTGTTACTAAAGAATTGTATCATTATTGCAGAAGCAGTGCATTAAGAAAAAGTTTTCACAGAAAGAATTCATAATACAGTGTTCTACCACCACATGTTAAGCGTCCTATAATTCAGACCAACTCCAGCCTACAGACATCCCAAGTGAACATTCATAAGAGATTTACTTGGTCATTTACTGACTCAAAATCTAAAAACAATTTCTTGGAGTTGTTTGAATTTTAAATAAGTACTTCAAAGCATCATGACTAATAGGCTAGGAGGTAGATTTCTTATGCTTTGCCTTTCCCTAATCACCCAGACACAGAGGATTTCCTGTTTCTCTCATAGGCACCTTGCTTTTCATTTTGACTGAAGGAGAAATGTTGTTCACAACTCTTATCATCTAGATCGATCCTCCATTGATTGCATATATGAAAAAAATGGGTATTTTGGAGGAGCAGAATGATGTAGTGGTAAATGTTCAAAGAAACTAAAGGACTGCTAATTAAAATTTGCCCTTCACTTAGAAATGGACTAGAAAGTTTGAGAATATTTGTGGAGAGGTACAACTATGTTTCAGGTTTAAAAAATTAAAAGAATGAGGAAAGATTTTTTTCTTCCTTTTATCTGTTTTGCAGAAAAGGTGTTATTATATCAGGAACAATTAACTAAAACTTCACTAACATTGTACTTAATCCTCCCAAAAGAATATTTGTTAACAGTGACAAGGAGGAGAGGATGGGGGCAGGATGACAGGCTTAAAAATAAAAGAATAGACACACAGAAATGTAATTACTATGAGTGATGTTACTTTACTTTAACTCTTAGTAATGCATGATCCTTGAGTTAGCTCAATGTCCAGTCATTTGTGTTTATGGTGGTATTCAGTCATTTGTGCCTTACTGGAGGCAGGCAGTATAATAATGAACTTATATCTCTGTCTGCTTCATAATGTACATGGCATAAGGCTTTACCTGGCTCCCAGCTTCCATCTGTTTTCTTCTACTGTCTCATTCTAAACCCTATTACCAAATATCTTTTGACTCAGGCCCATTATATTGTAAACTCGTTGAGAATAGTGACTGTTTTAAAACTTTTCTTTGTAATTCCCATCACTTAGCATAGTGCCTGGCACATAGTAGGAGCTTAATAAATGCTTATTGATTGACTGACTGAAGACCAGGACCAACACAATCCTTCTCTGGGTAGTCTTTGGTCTGCTCTAGTGAAAGGAAGACAATACTATAAAAGTAGTGATGCTAATTTTCTTCTATGGCTAGTCAACCACTTCTAAAGTCAATTCCAGAAGGAATTCCATAGTTTTTTGAATGAGGTAACTTACTTAGGCAACACATATTTGGACGTCTATTTGGGGGCAGAGGGTCACTCCTTATTTATAGCCAAAACTTTTATTCAGTCCTATAGAAAAACTGATAAAAAGAAGAAAATTCTTAAGAGTTCAAACTCACTATTATAAGACAACATCCAGGAGATGCTGCCTCAATTCTAAAGAATTTTTTGGGTTTGTGGATTCAAGATAAAACAGTGCTGTGACCACCATTCAAGACTAAGCTTTGAGGCATTTTGATGCCACAGTAAAGTAAAAGAACCAGGAATCAAATGATGGAAAATTCAACAAAAGCAAACGTTTGTGTGTGCATCTTTTTAAAGGTAGGTATGCATCGGGATACAAATTGAAATTGCCATTATAATGTCAACTCAAGAAAGGAGAAAGACCTTCTGCTTTAAAACACAGAAAGAACAACTTTATGTTCTTGTTCCAGGGAAAACTACAATAAGGGAAAAAGGAAAGTTCAAATAGTCAATTCCATAAAAATATCTAAGGTTTGAGCAGGAAGAGACCTTGGAGATCATTTAGTCTAACCTCATTTTGTGGATGAGGACACTGAGATTCACACAGGTGAACACACAAGTTAGAACTGGGTCTAGAATCCTGTCTTTTTGCTTTGTTTTCTTTTCAGCCCCTCTAAATTCGCAATGGGAGGGAAGGAGTACTGTGGAATACAAATTGACCTTCTGCCTTGTGTCAATCTGTTGCAGCTGCTTTTTGGAACTTAGAGATTTCCATAGAAGAGAAGAATGGGCAATGATGCAAAAGTTATAGGGCTTTATTATGGGGACATTTTTCAATATACAAGGTAAATTTGTGATTTCACTTGAGATATCTAGGTGAGAGGAGCAATGAAAGAAGGGGAAAGACTACAACTTAATCATAACCACTGGAAAAACAAGAATATAACTGGTATTTGGGAGGAGGAGGAGGAGGCAGAATATATTATAGTTATTCCAGCAGAAGCAATTTTGGACCTTAGGTCAGATGAGAGTGAGGCCACAGTAAGAGGAAGAAGGGATTCAATGATCATGAGAGTGACCCAGATTGTGCCAAGTTCTTATCATTCTTCCCAGTTCCATGTGGAAGCAACTGGTCATCTCACACGACAGGATACAGTTGATGAGAACAAGGGAAGAGGCATGGAGGTTGGGTTGAAGGGGTGAAGGCTGAACGAAAAGTGTAAGTGATCACTAGCAGGCACATCAAAATGTTTTCCCAGCTCTGGTGTCAAAGGAAGTGCCAATTAATGAAGCTGCATAAAGTATGGAACATTTGAGCTTGGAAAGTTCCAGACATTGGAAGTTTCATAAAAAAAGGAAAGTGGGGGCAATACCAGGCAAAAGGAGACAAACTAAGATTTTAGAGAAGATTCAGCCTTCTGAAAGAAAAGCAACATTAGGAATCCATGGAGATTTTTGGACTATCATATTCCTTTTCTCAAAATTCCACCTCCCCCAACAGATACCTCACTAACCTGCCCCAAACACACCCAAAAAAATATGATTTTTTTTTATTTTTGGAGGGGGGAAGGCAAAGAAACTGGGGTTAAATGACTTGCCCAATGTCACATGGCTAATAAGTATTAAGTGTCTGAGGCTGGATTTGAACTCAGGTCCTCCTGACTCCAGGGCCAGTGCTCTATTCACTGTGTCACCTAGCCATCCCAAAAATATGATTTTCCTAAGCTGGTAAATCAACTTAAAAATTCATTGAATTGCCTTAAGTTTCTCCAAATCTCCTCTATCAAAATTGAGCAGAAACAAAACAAAACTCTGCTAATAGAGTTTCTTTTACCTTCTGGTTTGTTGAAGTAAAAATAAGATAGGACTCATTACAGAACTTATCTCAGTATAGTACACTATGTATCCTGTTAAATACAATTTTGCATAATTGGTTATAATGTTAACTTGCTTGGGTTATACACAATTTAGAAAACATTTTAATATATACTGTGTAGGCTTATCATATATAGCTGATCAAATAAGGTGTTTGTGGGAATCAAACCTTTGATCCACAAAGTACAGTGTTTTATAGCATTATTTCTTCAGCAAAGAAAATTGCATTTTATTTACATCATCTTGACCTATGCCATCTTTTTTAGTACTGTAACTTACTGTTGGTTGCGGCTCTGGGAAATGAATACTACTTTTTCCACAAAAAGTAGTTTAAAAAATGGCAGTATACTCCAGAAATACAGTCATATTCTGCATGGCATTTCCCTGATAACTCACATTTGTTACATTTACAATTAACACATTGTAACTGAGCTCCTCTAACAGTATGAAATCTCATTGGAACATGATTCTGTCAGTTACATATTTACTGTACCATATTATAATTTTACCTAACATAATGCTTTTGTGAAACCAATTAATAATGTTGGATGAGGTGTGCCCGTGCTACATGAGACTGGGGCTAAAATCATATGGTTCCCACCACCACCAAGGGAAGGATTACTTTTAAAAAAGTAAAGGATTTATTGTTGGGGAAAAATTATTACAACCAATTAGATTTGCTTGGAAAGCATTTGTACTTAAATACTTTTAAGTATATCAAATATCAATAAAAACTTTGTAGATATTCTTAATTTCCATAATTTCATCTTTGATTTTTCACTTTCCTCTTATACAGTCATAGTGTCTTATACAGTCATAGTGTCTTATACAGTCATAGTTAGTGTACTCTTTTCTCCTGATTCTATATGTGTGTTTGATCTTTTTATTTCCCATTATTTACAAGGTAGCATAGTATAATGGATAGAAAACTAGCCTTGAATACCCTGGGTTCAATCCCACCTTTGACACATACTACTTGTGTGATCCTTGTTAAGTCATATAAATAAACTCTCAGTGCTCTAAGCAATTGTCTAGGATAATAAATTAGAGAGAATGATAATCTGCCCTGGTATAAGAAGTTTCATAACTAGGAATTGCTTGTTTTAATGAAATAATGGTCCAATCCTGATTTCCACATTAATGAGGCTCTTTCTAAATGTATTTTTATTTTTCATACTTGTGAAGCTAAAATACTTTGCATTACTCTGTTACATTAACATAGCAATTTATTTAACTCTTCCCCTATTGTAAGATTTTAAGGTTATTTCAGGTGTTTTGCAATTATAAAAAATGCTATTTCTATTAAAAAAATTGAACAGATAACTCTTATTGTTGTTTGATAATATTTTCAGAGCATATTTCCAATGATGGAATTATTGGGTCAAAGGATATTATCATGTGAAACTTTTGACATGTACTATGAGATTGCTTTCTAAAAAAGTTTTTCATAGGTTGCAATTTCACCAGCAAATGAATAAGTATACTTGTTTCTATAGCTTCATTGCAAAGTGCGGTATAGGGTAGGATGACAAACAAATATATTGTAAAATATGGTATAGTAGTAAGACATGAAGAAGACTATAGAAAGCTCACATATATTTATCATGAATATATTCTTCAGGAAGGGACTCCAGGAAGTGCTGAATGGGTCTAGCAATAAAAAAAAATTATAATAACTGAAACCGAGTGTGACAGAAATGAAAAAACAAATTTGGTTTCCAATAAGAGAGTCATTCCTGCACAATCAGACCATCAAGTCATTAAACTGAAAATCAAAACCAATACCTAATTAGAAGAAAGCAATAAAAAATGAAAATATATGGCTTGAAATTCAGAAAACACCAATTTGATCTATTTGAACAGTTGTGCTAAATATGTGTATGTGTGTGCATGCACACACAGAGAGAGAGACAGAAATAGAGAGAGAATGACAGAGAGACAGAGAGAGACCGAGATTATGTGTGTGGTGAGGTACTGGTTAAAAGAGCAAATCGACATAGAAAAAAATCACCATTTCCTAAGGAAGTTTTAATCATCACAACAAGACCGAAAGAAAGAACCTAAAAACCACTTCAGTCAGCAAACATTTTATTTCTTTGCCATATATAGAGGTGTGACAGCTAAGGACAATATCATTAAAACATAAAACTTATTTGTAAAATTTTATATGGAGAATGGTAGAAAAGTATGAGCAGTATCTTCTCATAAACAGTGAGAATCCAAAGAAAGGGCAACTTTGCAAAAAGCTCAGTGAGACACCTAGGTCTAGGTAAGCCAAATCAACCATGAAACTGAAAATAGGATGATAAAGAGATTAAAATGGAATTAGTCTATCAATATTCCTATAACAAATTCTTTTCACTGTCAATGATAGTAGAGCTACCACATTCAGACTAATGTCAGAGTCCCTGAAATGCTACAAAGTCCTTTGAACTGTCAAATGGTTTGACATCAGAAACTGATGCGATTTTTATCGATGAAAATGTTATTGAATATGGGTTGTTTCCTTCTGCTTTGCTGCTGTATCCTAAGGACCATGGGATTTTTCCTATCTGACTAGCAGGTCAGATGTGACCTCTTTTCACATGTGTGGTCTTCCCCATAATAATGTGAGATTCTTGAGAATAGGGCTTATCTTGCTTTCTATTTGTGCTCCTCGCCCTTAGCATAGCATTTTGCATACAGTAAATGTTTAATAAATATATTATTCATTCATTCTTTTTTTCTCTGGGATAACAAAGCCCCTGAGTAAGGAAGAGCAGTGAGCCTGTACTAGATTGGAGAAAGGCTCCAGAGAGATGCACAGAAGACACTTCCTGTACTAGGCTAGGAAAAAAAAGAAAAATTTAAAAAAGCAGAGCCAAAGAATGAAGATCGCCTCTTTAAGGCTCATTGAGTTATTGCCCAAGTTCTTCAGTGCTGAAGTGTTTTCATAGAAGCGGCCAGGGTGCAGGCTTAGCACTCCATAGAGTATACTCCAACCCCCCTACTATACATGTAGTGTTCCTATTTTTCAGATGAGGAACCTGAGTGATTTGCTCAATGTCACACCGAGTATTAAGGCTAGAATTAGCCAACTTTTATATAGAAAGTGGTAGTATGTATAATATCCATTTTTTGATAGATTGTCATGTACAAAACTAAAAATTAGCTTAACTTCACATTGGGAAAAGAAAGTTGTTTTTTTTTTAAACCAGCCCAGATCTAGTCTTCAGCTGAAGAGATCAGCTATCAGAATAAGCCTATCAATGTACATATCTTGGACAAATAGTCTTCTACTATTTCCTGAGTGGCATGTGGAAAATAGTGTCGTGTTTTTTCAAAATAGATTTTTGTTAATATCATTTGTATGGTGTTTTCAATAATCCCAAATCTCCTGCCAGTGCAAAAGTCCATATTTTTTAATATGTCCTACTGGCAATGCTGTATGGCTTAGACCATGGACAAAAACAGTCTCAAATCAAAATCACAAATAACTCAAAGGTAATGGAAAGATGCATAGCAGGTATAAACAGGTTGTATCATGCCGCAAACAATAACTTATGAAAAGCAACATAAAAATCATTATTAAAAATATGTATGACCAAAGGAGGAAATGGGTTGGTCATATACTAAGAGAGATAATAGAAGCATAACCTGCATGGTGAAGTAGTACCCACCTACATGCTAAAAGTCCAACAGAACTGTCTGTCACACATTGGGTAGATCTCTCTCTCTCTCTTAAAGCAACCTTCTTAATGAAAAAGCATGGGCAAGGATTATATGGGATGAGATGGTATCATATGCAAATCAAATCTTTTCTTTTTAAAATTCCTTTAAGGACTACACATTTGAAATAAATCAGAAGATATCAAAATTATAGTTCTAATCACATTATCCAATCCATACTGAACCAATAAATTAATCTAATTACAAATCATTGATTAAATATAGCCAATTTTCTTAAGTATATATAGCGTGAGTTGATGTTAGGTTGAAGCTACCTATTTTTTTACATCTTGTTTTCAACAAATTAACTCATTTTAATTATCAATTATTATAAGCAGTGGTTTTTTAATGTTATGTCTATAAAAATTCAACTGATTCAGAATATTTAGAGTTATAAAGCAGCAAATTATTAATTATAACTGGATTCCAATTACATTTTAAAAAATATTTAAAAATTCATTTTACCAAGTTAAATGAAATTCATTGTTAAGTTAAAATTTATTGTTAAAAACATTAAAATTCATTTATTGATATGTACATGTGTTTACACAAATAGAAATGTATTACATAAACTTATCAATAGATGAGAAGATAGTTTTCCTACATTTTAAATAAATTCATTCTTTAAAAGCACCATTGATATTACAACAGATTATCCTGCCTAGATTTTCCTTTCTTAATCTTGCAAGTCAATTTTTAAATGACCATAATTTAACAAGATAGATTTTTTTCTCTCAAAAGCTTACTGTGTACTTTTTTAATTCAATAGATTTTTTTTAAATGACTTTTCATTGCTCTATTAAATCTTGACTGAGCAAATGTATCTTTAAGGTTAGAAAAGAGAATTATTTCTACTTTTCAGTGTGCTTTGTTGTAAAGTATTATTTTCAGCCCTTCCTTCCTTTTTCTTTCTTTCCTTTTTTCCTTCCTTCTCTTTTTTTCTTTCTCTCTTCTCTTTCTTTTTTTCTTTCTTCCTTCTTTCTCTCTTTGTTTTCCTCTTAATTTAGTTAGACATCAACATGAGATATCAAATCTTTTCTGAGGAAATTTTCCTTTGTAAAAGTTGTCTTGCTTCCTGGTATGGTTGGACAGGAAGGTTGGATTTAATTTAAAATGATTAATGAGATTTTGTCAGACTCCTTGACTTTACCACCACTGCAGTTTGTCAGCACAACAACCTGGGAAACTGGGACGCCACTCTGTCGCCCAAAACCACTCTCTGGGAAAAAAAATAAAGCCGAGTAACTGGTGCCAGGTACATGTCAATGGCATTGTCTCTCAGCTGTTGACAGTTTAAAACTCTGAGTCAGGAATGTATATGTGTTGGGGATACATATACCTGAGGTATTGTTTTCAGTCTCTTTGGAAATGGTTAGTCACTTTTAAAGTTTAGCTTGTTGACAATTCCCAAAAGAGACTTCTCTAGGAAAATAATTTTATTATTTCCCTTTCTCCTGAATCAATTTTAAATTAAAATAAGCCACCAGATAAATATAAATATCCAGAATCTCAGATCCATTCCCCCCCCCTTTTTTTTTTTGCATAAACAAAGAAATGAAGACAAAGTAGATGCCCAGTGAGAAGGAACGCCTGAACAAGTCTGGTACATTGATGTGATAAAATATCATTTGTCCCCAAAATGCTTAAAACTGAACTAGGGCTTTTGGGACATCCTGCTTTCTAAAAGTATGATGAATACAATAAATTATAGAAGACATATGAACAGATAAAGAGTGAAATAATAGACCCAAGAAACCTCTATCCACTTTGCAAAGCTGCCTCATTGTATTCTCTACCAAATATTCTGTAAGAGAAAAAAATCTCAACAAGGATATCATTTTAGCACACAGTTTTTCTACATTAACATTGTAAAATTTTTTCATACACATAATACTCTGTGGTAACATCATGATTGCATTAGCATTGGTATTCCAGATTCTTCTTAGCACCTGTCATCCAGAAAGTTCCAAATACCTGGATAACATGTTGTGGGTATAGTTTTGAGCATTTTTATTGCCCTCTATCCAGTCCATAAACCTTCTTATAAGAAAATTTTTTAAATTGATTAGTCTTTTCTATACATTAAGTTTTTTGTTATTTTATTCTATTTGGGAATAACTGAACTGTTCTGGCAATAGACTGTCTTGTTTAGCAAATATTTTTTAGAAGTTAAAAAAAGCAGAATGACATAGAGGAGAAAGGGCCTTCCTTGGGGTCAGAAAGGCCTAGGTTCAGGTTCTATTTCTGACATATTCTAGCTGTGTGACCACAGGCGATTCACTTAAACTCTTAGTGCCCTAGGAACCTCTCTTAGATTTTCACAGAGAAGTTACCAACCCCCATTAGTGGAAGTAGTTTCCTTGCTAGGAGCTCCCCATTATGGATAAAATCACAGGTTTATATATTCCTTAATCCCTTTGCCCCTGTGTAGCAATAACCCCCACCCCTTCTTTATGCTTTATGGTTTACAAAATACTATAAGGAAGGTGGTACAAGTATTATTATTATTATTACATTTTATGGATGAGAAAACTGAGTCAAATGATTTGCCCAAGATCACAAATGTCACAGTAGGAACTAAGAGGAAGGTCTTTTGAATTTATAATCAACATTTTTACCATAATACCTTACTTACTCAATGACCAACTTTCAAAGAAATAGAATACAAGGTGCAGAAGAATTATGAGAATGCAGGCTCCTTCAAGGCAAGGACTAGATCACTTTTTTTTTTTTTGTATTTACATTTTTATTGCCTATCGCTATGCCTCGCTCATAGTAGGTGCTTAATAAATGTTTATTGCTTAAATGATGGAAGGAGATCTGCCATGATTAAATACAGCTTGTCCTAAGCAAAACATTCCCACTAATAAAACTCTATCAAACTTCTTTGAACCTTTCTTTAATCTGATTATTCAGAAGATCTTTTGTAGTAACTTTGAGATCACAGTTAGTGACGGTTGAGAGAAAGCTCTGGGTGGCAGGGTCCTTGATATTGGCCTATTTATCTGGCTTCACATGGAAAGTAAGAAATGTCAAAGTGGTTTGATGCTCCTGAAAAACTTGGCAAACAGCTAAAAATATCTTTAGGAATCATAATCTCTGTGATGGAAACAAATTGTGATTCAAGATGAATTTTGTTGTTGTTGAGTCATTTCAGTCTATCTAATTTTTCATGACCCCATTTGGGGTTTTCTTGGCAAAGATACTGGAGTGGTTTGCCATTTCCTTCTGTAGTTTATTTTATAGAAGAGGAAACTGAGGCACACAGTATTTAGTTATTAATAGAGACTCTAGAGTTACATTTTTGATGTTTCTTTTGATTCCCTGGCTTATTATGCATACAGAGTAGTGTTATTATTTATATATTTAAGTTGCTGATTATTTTGCAATAGGATGCACCAAAAAGTGATCATTTTTCCTTTTAAAAAGGTATAAAATGTTTATAGCATTGCAAACTATGGTTTGCTTGCATCCAAGGGCCAAAAATCTGTATAGTAAAATGCATTTCCAATTTTGACATAGAAAGCAGGATTCTGTGAATGTAGGTTTGCTTTATAATAAAATTCTAACTAAGAATTTCAATTGTTAGGCCAGTGATACAACTGCCATTCCAGGCTCTGCTATGTTCTATTTATGTGTATTTTGTCCCACTCTTTTTTTTTTTCCTTTTGGAGGGCAATTGGGGTTAAGTAACTTGTCCAAGGTTACGCGGCTAGTTTGTGTGTGTGTGTGTGTGTGTGTGTGTGTGCGTGTGTGTGGGTGTTAAGTGTCTGAGGCTGGAACTGAACTCGGGTCCTCCTGACTCCAGGGAGGGCAATTTACTCACCGCACCACCTAGCCACTCCTTGTCCCACTCTTTAAATGGGTTCTGGAAATCTCAGTTTGTTTTCTTATTAATGAATCAGTTCACAAAGGGAGAATCAAATTAAATTACTCTATCATATACCACAGTTTTTTTTTTTAATTAAAAAAATTTTTTTAAGCAGTTGGGGTTAAGTAAACCACAGTTCTTAAAAAAAAGGAACTTCTACATTTCATTTTGCTATTCAAATGAATGTCATAACTATACTGGTTGAAATTTGTCAGGATATTACTGTTAGGCCTATGCATTCCTTATACAACTTTACTGACTACATTTACAAGTGCTATTCATAAATCATATATTTTTTTAATTTTGCCCCAAAAAAGCCCTTTTAAATAAAAAGCATCATATTTTTAAAAAAAACATTGTATTATTAAGAATAGGGCAGCTAGGTGGCACATTGGGCATGGAATCAGGAAGACTTGAGTTCAAATTCAGCCTCAGACACTAGCTGTGTAACCTTATACAAGTCACTTAACCTTTTATCCTCAGTTTCCTAATTTGTAAAAATAAATTGTAGAAGACAATAGCAAATCACTCCATTATCTTTGCCAAGAAAACCTCAAATGGGATCATGAAAAGTTATACAAGACCGAAACAACTGAACAATAAAAATTATTAAGAAGCATTAAATAATCCAAAGCATGGCCATTCCTTTCACATTAAATCTCAAAATGCTCCCTCCATCCTCGAGGGTAGTATTTGATGCATGAGTCATAGTTTTAAGGAAAAATTAGCCATCACCACTAAAATATTACCTTGCTTGACACCCCAGCAATATCTCTTTTTTTATCTTGCATAACCCTTTGCCTGGACACTTCTGTTGCATTTTTCTTTTTCTCCCTTATATGGCAAGTATTTGGGTATTTATCTTCCTCTACTGTTAGACTGTGATCTCTCTGAAGGCAAGGACTCTTATCTTTTCATGTCTTTAGAGCCAAGCACAGAGACTTTGCACATTGTAGGCAGTTAATAAATATTTGTAGAACTGAATTGAATTAAATTCAATAATACCAGACCAGCTATCCAAGGGGAACAGGGTATGGTACTAATTGCTCTCTCTCTATTTAGGAAATCGATTTTTTGAAAAGAGTATTTAATCCCTATTTCTTTTTTTTTAAAAAAAAAAAAAAAGGCTAATGTGTCCTTAGGTAGAATAATAAAATAATAATATAATAGGTTATTATATAAAGTTCTGAATGAAGCCCAGATTAAAATGCCCCCAAACAAGTAGTTGTCTTCATTACTATCACTTTCTAGCAAAAAGGAAAAATACCAGCCTACATATGTTTACAATGTTTCCATCTCCCCCAGTCTTTATATAGATAATGAATTTACTAAAGTAAGCATTCTTTATTACTTGCCCAGAATAATATATCACTTTCCTTGAGCTGGTAGTTTTTGTAGAGTGGTCCTAGCAGATCCCCAAACATCATTTCACCCATGAATGAACAACCCATCATTACTCACAGCCAAAGTTTCTTCTGTTCAATCTCCTTACTTATGTCAATTTCAGCAGGTGTTGATAGATGCCTCATGCTTGTGACAGAGGTAGGAATGAGAGTCCATTCATCATTTTAAAATCCATTATTATGACACCAGTTCTACAGAGGATACCAAGAAAATGTAAGTGAGACTATTAAAAATAAATTAATCATCTTTCTCTAGGCTATTCATCTCTAATATGCCAGTGTTACATTAACATTGTAAAATTTCTTTGAGTATACCAACCCACAGTTAATGTAGTAGAAAGAGTACTGAACTTGGTGTCAAGAAAACTAGTTGTTGAATCCTCAATCCTACATCTGATACAAGGGATAAAATGCTAGACTTAGAATCAGGAAGATGTAAGTTCAAATTTGAATTGAACTCTCAGACATTTATTAGCTGTGTGACCCTGGGCAAGTCACTTAACCTCTGTATGCATCAGTTTCCTCAACTGTAAAATGGCGATCACAACTGCATTCACCTCTCAAGGTTGTCATGAGGAACAAATAAGATATTTGCAAAGCACCTGGCACAGAGAAGGTATTTAATAAATGCTTCTTCCCATTCTTCCCTTCCCCTGAACTTAATAGTTCTGAGAGCATGGGCAAATCATACCCTCAGTTTCATAATCTATAAAACTGGAATAATGATACTTATGCTACCTACCTCACAGTCTTCTGATGATGAAAATGCTTTGTAAATCTTAAAACATTGTATATGAATTTTAATTATGAATTAACTTTGTTTAAAGGTGACTTTTTCTTTTACATTTATAAACACCTACTGTATGCACATTCCAAAGAAAAATACAAAATCACCATCATTTACTCCCTTTAGGTGATCGCTGTGGATATTTTACCCTGATGCCTCATTGTGGTATGCAGGTTTGAAATGTGGTCTGTTGTCCAAGGACCAGCCTGGTAAACTCAGAAGGACTGAACACCAAAAAGTTGGTCACTAGGGAATGAGTTCTTTTGTCCACAGCAACTCTCAAAGATATGGAGGCGTTGTGGCCTGTTTCAGTGGGAGGAATATCCATACCGATTGGATAAATGTAGTAGGTGATCCCTGAGGATATCAAGTAGAAGACATTTTGTTTTTGCATAGACCCATCAGTTTACAGGTGTGGAGAAAGACCTGTGTGGAAATACAGCCATCTTAGAAACTTGGCTAGATCACAGAGAGATTAAGTGACTTGCCCTGGGCAGAACTTGAACCCAAGTTTTCCCGACTCCAAGGCCGGCACTTGAGGCTGCTTTTCATTAATCAGAACAAGGCAAGGATTTTGTGACTAGCCTTCAGGTATGAAGTCTGTTTGGTCCAAGAGTGCATCCAAGTCAGTCATGAAGGAGCCATAATGATTGCACCACATTCTGAAGGGAAGCTGTGCGGAACAAGCGTTTGTGGCATAGCTGCATCAAGTTTGAGCCCACCCTCCTAGGGACTGAGACTGTGCCCCTGGGACGATAAGGGGAAAAGTCTATACTTCTCTTCATATTTTTTCAGAAAATATTCCTTTGAAAAAGCCCAAAACAACCAGGACTCTTGCCCACAAATCCTTGATCGTGTCTTCATTCAGAGATAACTCTTCTCAAATGGTAGCTTTTTTTACTTCCCTAGAACCCAGCTTCTCAGGCTGGGATACAGTCCTTTCAGAGCATATGGCCTCTCTCCTCTTAAAAGCAAACATCTTTGCCTGCTGCCACAAGAAACAATTGCTGAACGTCTTAACCTTATCTACACGCACACTTTGCCTGGGTACAAAGGTGTCAGACCTTGGATGTTCTGGTTCGCTGTATTGCCTCTGTCACTAAATGGTAACATATAATCCAATTCTGCAAATATTGACAGTAAATTACTACAGTCTGGAGATGCTGGGGGAAATAGAAAATTCTCCTAAGTCACATTACCTGTCCTCATGGAGAGTAAAGGACAGATAGGCAAAGGGTATTGGCTCAAATGAGCCTAATTCCCAATAGCCAATAGTAATACCTCCTTTTGGCTCTGCCCGTCACCTTCCCTTTAACCTTTTACCCACCTGCAGGTGGTCATAGTAAAGACAAGACAACAAGATGAATAATTTGCCTCTCAACTCTCATCCTCACTCCCCTTTCACAATTTTTTTGCAGTTACCACTGCACACTGCCCTCCATCCCCAGAGTCTGAGTCATTTACATTAAAAAAAATACTAGGTGGCTAGGTGGCACAGTGAATAGAGCACTGGCCCTGGAGTCAGGAGGACTTGAGTTCAAATCTGGCCCCAGACACTTAATGCAAAACTAGTCGTGTGACCTTGGGCAAGTCACTTAACACCAATTGCCCTACCTTCCCCCTTCTAAAAAGGAAAAAAAAAAAGAAAAGAAAGATTTGGGGCGGCTAGGTGGCACAGTGAATAGAGCACTGGCCCTGAAGTCAGGAGGACCTGAGTTCAAATTGGCCTCAGACACTTAACACACTTACTAGCCATGTGACTTTGGGCAAGTCATTTAACCCCAATTGCCCTGCAAAAAAAAAAAAAAAAAGTACTAAAAATCAGCACCACAATTTACCTGAGGCTTAAAGACAGTTTACAGAAGCGTTACAACTCAGGTGAGAGGGTCAAGCAAATAGTGGTTTGTGAGACCCTAGATTTTGAGCTAGAAGGAACCTTGGAGGCTATCAATTCCAACTTCTTTGTTTTGTAGGTAAGGAAACTGAAACACAGAAAAGTCAAGTAATTTGCCCAGGCTTACACAGTTAGTAAGTATATAAGGTGAAATATGAACCTAGGTCAAAGAGATATTTATTCTTCACTGATATTTTACCCTGATGCCTTATTATGGTATGCAGGTTTGAAGTGTGGTCTGTTGTCCAAGGACCAGCCTGGTAAGTTCAGAAGGACTGAGCACCACAATGTTGGTCACCAGGGAATGAGTTCTTTTGTCCACAGCAACACACAAAGATGTGGAGGCGTTGTGGCCTGTTCAGGGGGGAAGAACATCATACTGATTAGATAAATGACGTATCTTCTTAAGTGTTGAAATAAATGAAGTTAAATCATGCATGTTGTTTAAGACCATGTCAAGAAAGTTATCTTAGAATCACATACAAAAGCTTGAAGGAAGCTCAGGGAATCATGACTTTTGCCATCAGAGTGATCCAGGAATGCCATACAATCCTTAGGCCTCAGTTTCCTCATCTGTAAAATGAAGGAGTTAGAAAATGAAGGAGCTGGGCTCCTCCCAGCTCTAAATCTATGGCCACATGATACTATGATGTGTTCTAACTTGTAGTCTGTGGGTAGCTGAACAGCCAGTACCACTCAGCCTTTAGGCAAACATACCCCCTGAAGATGAGTAAGTTGAGGGTGAAGGAACAAGGGTAAGAAGAATTTCCTTGAGCATTGAGTCATTAGCTACTTCTTCTGAGAACTGCACTAAAATAACCCATTATCTTTCCTTTGTGTTTAGAAACCTCCATTAATACTTCACCTCAATCTGTTGAGACAGGCTGTCATCCACTTTTCCTTCTACTTTTTTTTAGATCATGAAAATGAGAGAAAAATAAAGATTCTTCCCCAGCAGTTTGTCAGTTGTTACACTAGGTCTGGAGTTTGGCATCCCAGGTTCCTAGTTTGAGCCCTCCTTAACCTACTGAAGAACATCTCTGCTTTTGAGAGAGATTCATATAAAGATATAACTAATCTATAGAGTGAGCACGCAGAAATAAAAATTGTATTAGAGAAGAATCTGACTAGTATTAACTAACATTTGTATAGTATTTTAAGGTTTGAAGAATACTTTACACATACCTCATTTCATCCTCACAACGACCCTATGAGGAAGGTACTATTTTCATCCCCATTTAATGGATGAGGAAACTGGAACAATTTAGGACAGCTAAGGTAGCACAGTGGATAAAGTACCCAGCCTGTAGTCAGGAAGAACTAGGTTCAAATCTAGCCTCAGATATTTAATAGCTGTGTGGTCCTGGGTAAGTCACTTAACCCTGTTCACCTCAGTTTCCTCATCTGTCAAATGAGATGGAGAAGGAAATGGCAGACTGCCTCAGTATCTTTGTCAAGAGAAATCCAAATGGGGTCACAAAGAATCAGATGTGACCGACCAATAACAACAAAATGAATTTCCCAGGGTTACACATCTAGCACATGTCTGAAGCCGGATTCAAAATCAAGTTGTCCTGACAATCAGTTCCAGTGCTCTAGCCGCTCCCCCACCTAGGAAATTTAATTCTAATTTTTCCATAAAACATTTAAATTCCACATAGCAAGCACTCTTACTCCATATAACTGCCAAAGTGATGTTCCTAAACATCATCATGTTTGATGATGTTCCTCTGAAAATAAACTCCTGTGACTCACTATTGCCTCTAGGATAAAATAGAAATGTCTCTGATTGGCATTTAAAGTCCTTCTCTGAAGCTGCTAGGTGTCACAGTGGCTAGAGTACTGGTTGTGGAGTCAGGAGGATCTGAGTTCAAATGTGACATCAGATACTCTAGCTGTGTGATTCTGGGCAAGTCACTTAACCTCGAATGCCCCCCCCCATAAATAAAGTCCTTCTCCACCTGGTTCCAACCTACCTTTCCAGCCCTTATACATTTATTTCCCTTTCTATACTATAGTTTGATCAAACTGCCATTCTTCATGTTCCTCACACATGAAACCTCCTTTCCCTTCCCTGGGCCTTTGCAGTGGTCATTCCCACTGCCTAGAATACATTCTCTTTTTATCTTGGCTCTTTAGAATTCCTGATCTTTCAAGACTCTGCTCAGTCACTATCTTCTATATGAAACCTTTCTTGTTCAACCCCATCCCCATAGTTCCCAGTGCCTCCCCTCCCCAAACTTATCTCATGTTGATTTTTTTATCGGTTTAATTATGTACATATCTTCTTCTTCCTAGATAAAAGTAAGCTCCTTGAGGAGAGGGGCTGTTTTACTTTTTGCCTTTGTGTCTCAAAACTCTAGTAAAAGGACTGAGATATAATAGGTACTGAAATAAAAATCTGTTGATTGATTAATGAGGTACGTAGAAATTGGACTATTATGTGATGATACTATCATGCCAATTTATTCACTCAACAAACATTTATTATGTATCTTTTACATTACAGGCACTGTCCTAGAATTGAATGGGACATAAAAAAAACTGAAACATACCAGAACTTGGAGGAAAGTGGGAATGGACCAAGCATTTATTAAGCACTTACTATGTGCCATTAACTCAATGCTTTACAAATATTACCTAATTTTGTTCTCATAGAAACCCTGTAAGGTAGGTGTTATTATGATCATCATTTTACAATTGAGAAACTAAAGCAAACAGTGGTTAAGTGATATGTCCAGGGTCATATAACTAGTTAGTGGCTAGGAGCTAACATTCTAGATTGCAGGGACTACAATGTGTATGCAGGAAAGTCGACATAAAATATGTACAAAGTCAATTCGAAGTAAATTTATAGGTAAAGGTAATTAACAAGGGAATCTGGGAAGGTGTTTGTAGGGCCAATATAATATTCACAGCATTGATGGCAACAATGAATATGATGGCTTAGTTCGGAATCACAAAATATAAGACTCTACATATGAATGACAGAAGCAAAACATTTATTCAGACACCAGAAAGCTGAATCCCCAAACCAGAAAGCCAAACCCCAACACTAGAAAACTGAATCCATCATAGCAACAAAGAAGTTAATACACCATAACACAGCAGGAAGCTATACCATACCTAGTTATCTCCTTGCCTGTGTCCTCTCCTCCCTCTACCTCTAACTGCTCTAACTCCCCAGTTTCCTCTGGGCTCTGCTTCACCCGTTCAGTAAATTCCTCCCACCACAAGCTCCATGTGATTACATTTGACTTATTAGGAGGCAGGGAAGATCTTCAAAGCAGGAAAAATCTTCAAATTCCCATCACCATTAGAGTGTTGTATGGCCAAATGGTACATAAGCTGAACCTTAAAGGGAACCATAGATTCCAAGAGGTAGAATTGAAGAAGGAGAGCATTATAGGCATAGGGACAGCCTGCACAAAGGCATAGAAGGAAGATGGCCAATTGGGTGAAAAATGGAGTACATGAGTAGAAAAAACATGAGATCATTTGGAAAGATAAGTTGGAACCAGATTATAAAGGACTTTACATTTTAGAAAGAGTTAAAATTTATCTTGGAGGCAACAGGAAACCACTGAATTCTTCAATAGGGCAGTGGCACAATGAGACATAAGTTTTAGGAAGAGCAACAATTAAAAGCCAACCAAAAAACACCAACTCCTCATATTGTAATCATAATAATAATAATGATAACATCAATCACTACAATAATAGTAGTCTAGTTTAAGATTTGGAAAGTGCTTTATAAATATAATCACAGTCAATAAATGTTTATTAAGCTCCTCCTGTGTGCCAAGCACTCCGCTAAGTACTGGGAATACAAATCTGAAAAAAGAAAGATAGCCCTTGCCCTCGAGGAGCTTAAAATTGAATGATCGAAGACAACGCACAAAAGGAAGCTGCAAAGGGGGATGGGGTGGCTATTCAGTTTCGGTGGGAGGAGGCAGGGAAGGCATGGTGGAGAGGTCAGAGGATGTCCCAGAGTACTGCAGCCTGGTAAAAAATGAGATGTTCCATTCAGCCTCGAGTCAGACAGAAAAACTGCATGGCAGAAAAGTGAACAGTAATTCTTCTTTAATGCCATTTCCACTGATAAAATCCTATCCCTTTCCCATTTGACAAAGCCAAGGAAGGACACTGGCAGCATGAACATTCTTTTCTGGGGTCTTCAGTAGATGTGACTTCAGCACCCACTAAAGCAGTTGCCAGGCTGCTTCTATACAGGGCTAGATTACCAGAATGTTGGATTCAAGGTGTGTGCTAGAAGTAGGATCGGTAGTCTGAGGGATGTTGTCACTCTTGGGTCTTGTACCTACCTGCTCCTGTGGCAGCTGAGCAGCAGGTGCTGTTGGTGGTGTTGGAAAGCAGCCCCTCCTCCACAATGATCTCCCTGGTCAATGAGGCCATTGGGCTTAGGGCTAGAATGGCTAGTGGTAGGTCTGCTGGGGACACTGCATTTCATAAGGCTCTTGGGTTTAGGTCCTGAGCTATCTCCATTGGGGTATGATCGGAGATGAAGGTAGTGTGCCTCCTGAGAGTCTACAGAGCTCTGGATTTACATCATGGAGATTTAGGAGCTCCTCCTTTGTCAGGTCACAATCTCATCTTGCCCATCTGAAAAATGAGGATAACAATAGTACTTACCTCACAGAGTTGTTGTAAGCTTTAAATGAGGTGATATTTGTAAAAAGTGCCTAGCACAGTGCCTGGCTCATGGTAGGTGCTGTGTAAATGTTGTTACAAGAATCAAGTGAGATGAAGTACTGTATTAATATGAGCTGCTATTATCCCTACACATCACATTCCCTGAACCTAGGGGTGAAGGCAGAGTTACACGGTGATTCTTATGGTTAATTAATAAGGGGGAAAGTGTACTCTGGCTTTTCCACAAACAAAAGGAAAGATCTGCTTTCTGTCTCCAACTTCCTTAATCTTTCTGTGTATTAGATTGTATCTTGATGGATGGTTTGGAAGCTAAGATGAGGTTCCTGAGTGGGATGGTCCTATCTATATGCCACATCCAAAATGTATTATGACACATACAACTATTTTTTCACATTTATAGAATTTTAGAAGTACAAGGGACCTGAATCATCCAGTCTGATTCATTTTGTAAATAAGGAAACTGGCCTCCAAATGGGCTAAGTTAGTCTGTTTGCCATTATACAGACAGCAAGTGGCAGTGGCCACTGTGGCTGATTAGGAATTTACCATTCAGTACTCCTTTAAAAAAAAATTAATAGGGGTGGCCAGGTAGCACAGAGAGTAAGAGCACCGGCTCCAGTGTTGAGAAGACCTGGAGATCGAATCCCGGGCTCAGACACTTAGCACCCACCCAGAAACACCTGGCCGTGTAACCTTGAGCAAGTCACTTAACCCCAATTGCTTAAAACAAACAAATAAATAAATAATAAAAAAAATTAATAGTATTTTATTTTTTCCAATTACATCTAAAGACAATTTTCAATATTCATTTTTGAAAGATTTGGTTATACATGTGTAATCATGTAAAACATTTCTGCAACAGTTATGTTGTGAAAGAAGAAACAGAATAAAAGGAAAGAACTGAAAAAGTAGAAAAGTAAAAATAGCATGCTTTGATTTGCATTCAGATCCCATCATTTCTTTCTTTGGATGTGGATAGCATTTTCTATCATGAGTCTTTTGGAATTGTCTTGGATCATTGCTGAGAAAAGTCAATCATAACTGATCATCGCACAATGCTACTGATAGTTCAGTATTCTTCTTATAATATGGATGATATTTCAGCATTTCTGTTCTGTTCACAACTCTTCCTTATGATCAAATAGATAGAAAGTCAGTGAGCTTCAGAAATATCACTTGGATTCTTGGGGGAATAGCAGAGACCAAGTGTATGTTCTTCTAGGAGAATGGAAGCATCTTGAAGTCAAGGCTTATTTTTGTTTTTATTCCCAGTGCTTAGAACAATACCTGGCGCAGAATAAGGTCCTAATAAATCCTTAATAAATTGATTTGGAGTCAGGAAGACCTGGGTTCAAGTCTTGACCCTGCCATATACTTGCTCTATGACAATGTGTCAATCACTTTCCCTTTTAGTTCACCAAGCAAGTATTTAAGACATTAAATTATAGATTTATGGTGGGGAAATTTTTGACATCAGGAGTTTCCCATACCAGTGAGAATGAGTGCACCCTTCCCCCCCAATACAACATACAAAAAATTAAATGTATCATCTGTGTTGAATGTGCATGATGCAGCAAAATCACTGAACTTGTAAACAGGTTTGAGCTTGAGTCTAGATAACAGTCATATCTTAAGAACATATTTATAACCTAAATTCTCTGCAGGTAAGAAGGATCTCAGTGAATTTGGTGGTGGTAGTGGGGTGGAGAAGAGAACAGGATATTGAGTGACAGGTGAACTATGAGCATTTATACCTTGGAAATTGGCAAAATGCCAATCAGATTTTCATTGATTGTTTTGTTGATTGTCTAGAGCCAGGGATGCGGATCCTGCCACCTAGAAGCTAGATGTGGCCTTGTAGGTAGAAGACTAAACGTAAGAAGATGATGGAGAAAATTTTAATATTTCAGATTACATTTAAAAGTGTGTCCTGCATATATATTTAATTTTTTTTTCTTTTTAGAGAGCCAGCTGTTAAACCTTTACCAGTACACCTCTGGTCCTGACTGGAGAGACTAGACAATGGGAATGGAGTAATATAGTACAGGGAAGCTGTGAGGAAAGTTGGTTTTCTGAGTCCCTAGCCAAAGGGGCAACTGGAATTGAGTTTAAGATAGGTCAGCACAGGTAACTATTTGTTGAGGAGCAAAGCGCTTACCTCAGTTTTTTTCATATGCAAAATACAAAGGTTGGCCTAGAACGTTCTAAATTTTCTGCCTGCTCTTAGTCCAGGGAATCATAGCCAATGGCTTTGATAACATCAAAATTATGTATCAAGTGTTAGGGCCCAGCTATGCTATGATAAGGAGAATGATCTTGAAATTCTAAGTAATATCCTCCCATCCACCTAGAAGAAAGACCCTCAATTCAATATAGTAGATAATAGTAGCAGAACTCCAAACTCTATTTTAAAAGGATTCTACGAGAAACGCTGTCTTGTGTATAAACTACATTTCAAAGAAAGAAAGGTTTTATTTTTTTTTAATCTTTTAGGGAAGATCAAGAAGGTGAATAAGGATACAGCTTAATTTAGAAATGATATTCCTGTTCTTTTCCATAGAAGATGTTTATTGAAACAGAATATTTGTATTTCTTAATCCCAAAACATCACCTTGATGAGGATTTTAAGAAGAAATTTCAGGAACTCATATGCATGTGTGTATATACTGTGTGTTCTTATGTGAGTTTGGTTACTTGTCAGCATGGATATTGCTTTGAGTCTAGTGTGAACAACAAAAGACAAATGATATTATAATGCTTGAGTTTATCTGGATTAATGTGGACTACACCAACCTAAGGCTTTGTGGGGCCCTGTGCAAAGCCAGATGTTTGGGGCCTCAACCAGCCCTCTATAATCCACACACCTGGTGGGCAGGGGGGGGGGCAGAAATCTGGGAAGGAAAAGAGGGAAGTTTCTTAGTGAAGGGTAAGCTTGGGAGTCTTGTAGGATTCTCTCATGGGAAAGCAGCTGGTTCACTTTTCTCCAAATTCTGAAAATAAGCTTCTGGAAAGAAAGACACATAGATGCTCATAGTCTGAACATCAGTGGCTACATTTAGGAGATGCTTGCAACAAAATAGGGTAGATAGTTTATGGAAATACACCATTTGTTCTTCCAAATTCTGTCTTGCATTGAGCCATAGTTTTTGTGGACCTTGCCACCTGGTGGATTAATGGAAAAACTACAGGGTCTTTAGAAAGATGGGGGGGGGGGAGAGAAGAATGGAGGGGAGAGGAGAGGAAGCAGGACTTCCTGACTTTTAACTCATTTACTCTCTCCCTGGTGCTGTTTTAGAGAAGGTTTGGAGGAAATTAAACAAAATCTTTGGGTCACCTTTAGGTGGTATTTATTATAGGTTGATGTAATGATCAGCAATAGGTTTACTCATGGCAAGCTAAATGCAATAGTAAGAAAGAAGAATCGTGGTTTTCTGGCACTGTAAGGGATCTGACTAAAATATTGACAGTACCAGGTAACTTGCTACATTTTAATTGGAGAATCATAAAATGTTAGAGCCGTAAGTGACTGAGGTCAACTAGTTTTAATGGGCGGGGGAGGGGGAGAAGGGTGTCAAATCAACTTAAAAGAATCGCTGCAAAAAAGATTAAAATAACTTGGCATCTTAAAATAAAACTCCTTCAACAAAACGAAACAACCCAACAACTACAGAACTTTTAAAATTGCCAAGGAAGGATATCTACCTACCTCAAAGAGACTGAAAGAGGAGTGTCTATATCTGAAAAATTCTCCTTTCAGTGATTTGTGTCCAAGGAGTTCGTGGCATCATCATGTTATATGCTGAACATACTGATTGACAGTATAGTAGAATGACTGAATTAAAGACATATTAATTTCTTAATTGAAATGAAAACCCCTATGTATCACCCAAGTGCTTAGAGCTACATCATCTCTTAAACTTAAGTTTATCTCTACCTAGTTTACTGTGGAGGGAAGAGTTGGAAATGATTGAATTATTTGATTGGGGTACAATCTATATAATTCAGGTTCTTCTCCCTCCCCCCCCCACAATAGACTGAATTGTGACTTGAATCATGCACTTTTGACTGCCTGAAGAGCCTAAATTAACCAAATAATTGTCAGGTTTCCCTTTCTTTTTGCTTTTATTGTTACTGACTAGTCCCCTACATCTGCTGCCCCAAATTATGAAGCCCTTTCTATTCTCCTTGCTTTTTTTTTCCTTGATCCTTCTCTAGAAACTTTTTTCTACTTCAATGAGATTGAGGAAGAGAACCTCATTTGAACTCCTTTCTATTTCTATAAAGATTAGTGACTATCATTTGAAGGGAAAAAAGCAGAAGCAGAGTCACGCCCTTTAAATCATAAATTTCCTCTAGTGTCTTGCTTGACTCTTTAGTCATTCTGTTGTCAAATAGATTTGAAATATGGAATATATGATTTTATTTCAGCACTTTAAAAATAAGAGATGGAAAAAAAAATCTATGGGGTGGCTAGGTGGCCCTGGAGTCAAGAGGACCTGAGTTCAAATCCAGCCTCGGACACTTAACACAAAACTAGCTGTGTGACATTGGGCAAGTCACTTAACCCCAATTGCCCTGCCTTCCCCCCTCCAAAAAAAAACCAAAAAAAAATCTATTTCGTCATTAGAGCTATTTCTCTGCTAGGGCAGAATAGTTTTCTGGCCTAGTGTCAGTAAATAAAATTATATGCATAATAATAATATTGGGAAGACAGAATTATCACTATTACATTTTCATTTCTCAAATCAAATTGTTAACAAATTTTTAAAATAGATTTTTAACCTGTACTGTCGAACTAGAGGTATTCTGATTATTGTTCTTTTTATTATGGCCAATTTCCTTTTTGTGCATCTTTACCACCCAAGACTTGATGATACTTTATAAGAATAAAGTTCCCTTTCCTTTGGAACCCAAAACTTTGTAGAGATGGGGTATAGCTACACTTTCAAATCAAATAAAATTCAGAAAGTAAAAGGCTCAATTAAACAAATATTTAAAAATCCTATATCTTCTGGAAGAGCAAATTGTTTGAAACAATTATTTATGTACAATTCTACAAAATGCCTTCCAAGAGTGAAAAATTTGAAATGAATTTAAGTAGCAGTTGTTTTAACTTCAGAGAATCAGATAGCAAAAGATATAGTTTAGCTAGCCTCTTAATGGGATTCCTGCAACCTATAAAAATGTTTATTTTGCTAACATTTGTATATATGTGTTCTATTCTATATATGAAGTATTTGATTATACATATATGTATATACATATACATATATGCATACACACTAGGAAAATGGCACAACAGAAGCTAGAATACTAGTTACGTGATTTGTGAGAGGATACGAAATACTTTGTATTTGTCAAGCCTTTACATGAGCCAAGGTCTATTCAGTATTTATCTTTGCTTGCTTACTAGAACAGCAATATATCTCATTTTCATAAAGGTCCCTTGGGATCAATGTTACTTCAGCCTTCATGCAGGCAATATAATACAGAACACTCCATCTCGAATAAATAGGCAACACTGGATAGTCACAATTTTCATTCCTGTTAGTTTGACAAGATTTCTTCAGGTAAGAGATCAAAATGTTCTCTTATTATTACTTATTAGATTAGATTTCACTTTAATGGAATAAAATTATTTCAGCTATATTGGTGGGGGTAGAGTGGGAAGATTCTTTTGCTCTTCTGGCATCTAGCACCTTCAAGATTTAGCTATCCCATTTAGAAAAAAATTTATTTTCAAGCCATATGTTAATATTTATATAACATAAAATCTATCTAGAAGATATAAGATAAACTCTGCTCACTATTTCTACTTGATCATTTACTATATTGATCTAAAACTCTCTGTTGTTTTACTCACATCATAGTCATGAAACATAGAATTTTAATAATGTATATGAGAAAATATGTTTGTGGGGTGAAGAGAGGTGGGGTGGCAGAAGAGGAGGGGAAAAGAGAAGGGAAAGCCTTCATTCAAAAAACTGCATTAACGTAAAGAGAGATTTTTATTTTTTTGGTCTATGAAAATGAAAGAAAAAAATCCATAATGTCCTATATCTCTGGAGTTTGCAAAAGACCTTTAGAATCATATTTGCTTTCCATGTTTCATATTTATATGCAAGACTTTAAAATAGAACTCTGATTTAAAATTTTGTAAAAGGATAAAAGTAAAGGCTGTTACAAACATGTACTTATGCAAAGAATAAAACCTTTATTCTTCCACAAAGTAATGCAGCCTTAATTAGGATGCATATTCTACAGAATAAAAAATTTACAAATAGTAGTTATGAATATGTAGATAAAATAAATGTTTAGCGAAGAGTAATGTAAAGCATTTTCTATTCTTAGTATAAAAAATTTTTCACCAAAATATTTATCTATATATTGTTTTTCAGACTCTAAATGGGAAGTGGAAAGAAAAGTACTTAACCCAATATAGTTTGCTATCATTTATTGGTTTAAAAAAGGGCAACTGAATTTTGTTTTGAGGTACAACATTTTTACACAAATTACAATAATCCCAGGATGTAAAAGGAACAGAATTTTTCTTGCTAAGTATTATTTATTTTCTGTCTAAGAGCTAAGAGATTTTGTTTGTTGTTATGTGGCCTGCTAATCGTCAGGATAACCATGTTTTTTCTTTCAAAGTAAGGATTTTTATGTTCAAAGGTTTAAAAAAAAAAGAATTGGAAGGGAGACGTGTGCAAATGTCTAAGAAAGCCTGTGTTTTCTATGTTGGAAAATGAACTTATCATTACAACTATTCCAAAGAAAATGAAGAGTGGGTCTCATGTGTGGTCATCTTAAATGATGGGTTTTGCTTTTTTAAAAGAATGCGGCATTTCAGCTTTCTTATTTAACTGTGTTCTGACACATGACTAACATCTACCTAATCTCTTTAGGCATTTAAAAAACCCTGTAGCTTTGGAGATTTCTAAACAGTATCAAAACAATAAATTGTAACACGTTCAGAACAAAATGTATGGGCAGGAGAGCTCTCCCAATACTTTAGAAAGTACCTTTTCGAAAAGCCGGAATCCACTGCAGCTTCCACAAAAGCTGGAATTAAGCAAACAACCGCCCCCTTTGTGGAACTCAACCTTCTCCCACCTTCCTCTCCACTTTTTTTTTTTTCCTGGGGAAAATCTTTCCCCTCTTGAAACAAGAAAGAATTTTGAGGATATTGGAAGCTATTCTAAATTTATTCAGGAACTTAGTCCCTCTCTCCCGGGGAGGGCTTAACTAGCCTACGCCTGGAAATCACACTTGATTATCCCCACCTCCCATTTTACATAGCTTCATACAGAAGGACTTCAGATTTACCTGGAAAAGAAAGGCACGTCGTGGTCTTTCGCTGCCTTCTGGTTTAAGGGAGTGCATGTGTGTCGCTTCTTGCGATCATTTTTCTGTCGAATTCTGAACGATTAAGGAGAGTGGGCGGGGGAGGTATTTAAAATGACAAAGTAAATTATTTAGGAGGAATTATTCCAATGTTTGTTGAATTGAATTGATTTCAGAGCATGTTGCCCACGGGTCTGAAAGCCGTTCTGAGAAGACAAGAGAAAACTCTTCCAAGGAAATTTTGTTGGTTGAATCATTGGACCACAGATTTAGAGCTGGAGTAATC
This sequence comes from Petaurus breviceps papuanus, assembly GCF_028583685.1. Lineage (NCBI taxonomy): Eukaryota > Metazoa > Chordata > Mammalia > Diprotodontia > Petauridae > Petaurus > Petaurus breviceps. Next base: position 68,765,387 of record NW_027185655.1, read on the forward strand.
AGGGCATCGGGCAGGTCGAAAGTCAGATGCCCTCATTTTACAAATGAGGAAACTGAGACCCAGACAACTCAGGACTCAGTTTTTCATTTTCTTTTGCCATCTGTTTTCATAGTTTTGTTTGCAGATGATCTGAATGAACTACATTTAGTTAGGTTAGAATAGGGTTCTAGGTTTTGCTGAAGTCCGAGACGGTACCCTAGAACAATAGCTTAGAGAACTGTACTGGACCAGGAACTCAAAGACGCTGTTTTTGATTCCGGGTGGGCCACACAGCATCATATAACATTGGCACTAGCCTTAACCTGTTTAGGCTTCAGCTTCCTCATCAGTGAAATGAAGGGGGTAGACAAAAGGATCTTTTTGAGGTAACTATATCTGTAATATAGTACTCATTGTCCAACTGGACTTGGAGGAATCCCAACGCTGTGGGGATTTAGACTCATTTCTTAAGAATCAGTCTCAGACCTTATTCTTGGTGGGGATGGTGTGAACAGGTCATGGCAATGGTGGTAGAGAGGAGAGAGGGATTTTTAAAAGCCAGAAGAAAGAAGTTTTTCATCTTTTATAAGGGATGAATAAGGGAGGCAGAGATATTTTCATATGAAAGGTGTCTCCAAAAGCTTAAAATTGCACTATGACTTTTGGAACATTGTAGATGGAAATAAAGGTAATTTTTAAAAGGATTAAAAAATTGTTAAATGTAGCAAAAAAAACAACAAAGTTTTGTAAGTCAAGTACCACTCTAATAGTGTTTGTTGTTTAGGTCAAACCTGGCCTGAATTGTTGTCATTGAATCAATGGATGGATGGATGGATGGATGGATGGATGGATGGATGGATGGATGGATGGATGGATGGATGGATGGATGGATGGATGAGGGGGTGGGGGAAGCATTTGAGCCTTAATATCTGCAAAGTCATGTGCTATGGAAACAAACAGAAATGTAAGGCAGTCCCAGCTTTCCAGGAATTCACATTCTATTAGGAAGGGCTATATAATATATAAACATTGGTGTTTTCATGGAAAAGCCTCCTAGAAGGGCTGATGCTTTCCCTCCTTACACTGGTAGTATCTCTTGTGTTCCCATCTCTGCTAAGAAACTCTCCCTCCTCACACCTTCTCCATTCCTTGCCTCTCTGTAGCTCTGGCCCTGCAGCCTATTAAACCTCTAATAAATAACAGAAATTGCAATTTAATTTGACTTACAGCCTCAGGCTGGGGGGTCTGGAGAGCCAATGCAGGGAGATTCTGTGGTATGAAACTTTTTCTTACTTTTTCAGTACCTGGGGTGCTAAGATACTGTGATGGGGTTGTAGGTAGGTTGGGGACAATGATGGAATATTGGGAACATCAGGAGAGAAGTGGGAATCCACTCCTGGTTTTCATTCCTTTGCCCAACCTGGGACACAGGCAGGTTTGGGGTCATTATGTTTTAAAAAATGTTTTCCTTTTGGTCCTAACATCTGACTTCATCCTTCTGGGGAGCTCCCAGTGTGGAAACTCCTTCTGTCACTATATAAAGGCAACGCTTCTGTTAACTTGTGGTTTTAGAGAATAGTCGGGGGGGGGGGGGGCACTGACACAGGAGTGTTAAAGAGTTGGAATTCAGAATCTGGTAGACCTAGGTTGGAATTCTGCTCCAGATACTTGCTATTGGTATGACTGTGGGCAAGTGACTTACTCAATTATCTCTTCCAGATGTAAACCTATGATCCTATGAACTCATCTTCCAGTCTCTGAGCCCAATGATTTATTCTCATGAATCACTGTCAGCTCAGACAACCCCTGAGCCTCTCCTCAAGAGTGGTAGAATTCTGGACTCTAGGAAGGGACAGGAGTTAACAGTATTAGATTGCCTGGATCCAAGTGCCTAGCACTGAACTTTACCAAACTGCCTCTCTGAAACATTTTGGTACAGCCTAGGACCCTCAAATAGGCTTAGACATGGACTGGAATCAGCTAAGGCAACTCAACAAACTCTTAGAAAGTGCCAGGTATGTGTGCCTTTGATACTAGTTGGTTAATTATGTTTATAGAATCGTAAAACATTAGAGTTGGGAGAGACCTTAGTTATGACCTAGCCTGGTGTAGTGCTGAGCTTGGAATCGGGAAGACCTGGGCTCAAATCCATCTCCAACAATTTACAAGCATTATGACTGTGGGCAAGTCACTTCACCTGAGTTTCCTTTTATGTAAAATGAGGCTATTACCTCTAGCCCTGACCACCCAGGTTTGTTTATCAAATGAGATCATCTGAGTAAAGTACTTCAAAGAAGCAGTTGTTATTAAATGCCTGTTGTTATTAGTTGAAATGATAAAACAAAACAAATAGGAAGCCCAAGGAAGGAGAAAAGACTTCGGTCAAATGACGATGGGTTAATGGCAGAACCAGAATCTGCTTCCCACTACTCTCCCTTCTGCCCTCTTTGCAATACACCAAGTTCTAAGTAATCAGTCTCTGAAAACTTATGACTTTCAAGGTCAGGAGGATTTACTTCTTCTGAGTTGCTATCTCACGAATAGTTAAGGTCAATAAAGATCTTCCAGTGTTTTTGCTCCCTTCCCCCCCCCCACCTCTTTGAGAAAAGTTAGCACTGATTGTCGGCTAAGCCAGTTGCTCACATTCTTGGTGTTTTGTTTGAAGTCTCCCAACCTCATGAATTTAGATAAGAGGAATCTCAGGCAATCAAATCCAGATATCAGGGTGCCAGACACCAGATAACCTTCCAGCTGCCTCAGTCTTGGCTCTGTGCTGGCCACTTGGCCCCAGAGAGGAAAGGAAATCTCCCACAGAGCCCAAGTACAGAGAAGGATGATGGGGATGGAGATGGGGGTGGGGTGGAAGGTAGGGGAATTTTGGCTTAAAAATGATCAGTCCATCAACTCTCACCCTCTCATACTGTACCCCCCCCAATATCCCACCCTAGTGAAAAGACTGCTTTGTATCCAGCATACACTCCCACAGGCATGCAAGACACAAATTTTATCCTGATTATTTCATGCTATTCATATTTTAAGATGTTGATCTGCCTTCTTTAAAAAAAATCCACTTTCAGTCGACATAGAAGCTACAGTATTATCAAGCCAGATTTCCTCTCAGTTATTTCTCCTTTATTATTAGCAAGTTTAGAAAGCTGATAAATTGCAATATTAAAACCATTTGTTTCCTGGGGGGTGGGGGGAGGTAGAAGGAAGAGGTATGCATACATTTACCAAGGTTCTGTGTCCCTTAAAGTTCCTTTTGATTATGGGGCCAGAGGGAAAATGAGAGAGAGAGAGGAGAGAGAGGGAGAGGGGAAATAGGGAAGAAGGAAGAAAAGGAAGGGGAGAGACAGAGTGAGAGCTAGCAACTCAACTGTCAACTGTTTTTCCAAACATCAGATTAATGTTCCCCAGGACCTTGTCGTAATGTGACCTTATTGTTTTCAAATATGTTTCCCAACATCTAATCGTTTGTTTGTTATGTCTCTTGGTATAAAATAAAGAAAACAAACTGGGCAAGGGGAAGAAAAAAGGTGGACTCACATCCCTTTACTCCAACCTCTCCTTCTTAGATTCCAAGAAAACCCAAAGCAGTTAAAAAGTGTCAGCATGAAAATGAATATATGTGTTGTGTGTACACATACACACATATTTGTCATCATGGGGAAAGCATCAATTGCAAATCTTTTCCTGAATAATACAAATAAAGGGCTTGTTAAAAAGTGTTGTTAACTAAGATTTAATAGAGAAAGTTTTGCTGACTTAAATATACAAATAGGCACCAATATATTTAAAATCGAATTCCCTAGGGGAAAAAAAAATCCTTAGATCTCATATTATTCAATCGATTTACCCAAGACAAAGGAGGTTCATTCCTAACCAATACCCCATATCTGAACTAATTAAAAACTGTATTTATTGTGCTTGAAGCACTATTATTAACTTGTTTTAGAATGGAAAAAATAAGCAAACTCAAGAGTTCAGCACTGTCCAAAGAAACAAAAAATAAAACGCGAAAACCACCCATATAGTTAATTTGCAAACAAAAATACCTCTTAGCAACCTAAACCAAATCACACTAATGAATTCACAATTCAAAAAGATAGACAAGCATTTATCAGATAAGATAAATGTACGATTAAAAAAAGTACGATAACTGACGGATTTGGACAATATATGATAACATTAATGAATATCATTCCAAACTGCTAATGGAGTTCTTCCCCTCCTCTCTCCTCCCCTGCCCCCTAGTTTGTGAAAAATCAAGCCACTGAACTGTTACGATTGATCATCTTCCAGGGAACTGTATGCTGTACCGTTACTAATTGGACATCACTTTCCTGAAGGAAACTTTACAGAAATAACGTTTTGCGTCTGATAAAAAGCAGATCTTGTGGCTCAAAATTTTTAAAAAAAGTCTTTCTCCTTTTTCTCTTCCTTTTTCCTCTTCTCGTGAAAAAACGTCCCCCGACCTTTTTTCTTGCCTTTTCAGAAGCATTTAAAAGAAGAAAACCAACTTGATGACTATTACTATTATTAATAATAGCTATCATTATTGTTATTAATAAAGCTTAATCCTTTGGGGGCAATACCTACATCTAAACTCGGCCATTCCTTTTAAGAGGGGATCCCAGGTGTAGTCAGAACTTAATTTTTAGCTACTAGGGGAGGCTCAGAGCTTTAAACATTTTCTTTGCCTAATAAAAGTATTATTGGGCTGCTTTCATGGTTAGTTACTAAGTATTTCACCCGACAAACCAAAGTCTAAATCATTCCTCTCAATTTACTAGCACCGCATTTACTCAACTGCTTTTATTACAGAGATCTCAGCCTCTCTAATGATTGTACTAAGCCTACCCACCTTCCGCCCCCTTTCCTCCCCACCCTACCTAACCTCACCCCACTCCACTCCACCCCATCCCACCCATCCCACTCCTTTATAGCTGTCTTTCTCCCCTTTCTTCTCTCTCTCTCTCTCCCCCTCCTTTCTGTGCACTCTCACTCCCCAAATTTTTGCTCCCCTCGTTCTAGTTCCAGGCTTTCTGAATTCCTGGCCACGAAATTTTGTCAAAAAATACAACTTTACATTATTGTCAAACCGGTGTGTGTATTTGTGTACGTTCCTGCCTGAGCGTGTGTTTTGTTTCTCCCTCTCCCTAGTTTCCTGCTCATTTACAAATTAAAACTTTACCACTGGGGAACCATGGGGGCAAGGAGGCATTTTCCATGTCCAGGACTTCTCAGTCTTTTTGCTTTAATGCCCTTCCGTGATTTTATGATTGGTTGCTCTGGTTGGAATGTTTATAGATAATAAACAGCTAATCCATTTCTTGGCTAATGAATTGCCTTACTCGGGCACCAATTTAACACCATTTACTGGCCCCGGGAAACGGTACAGCTAACAACCAGGAGGGCCCATACCACCCAAGATCGCAGCTGCTTAAAATCAGAACAGAGTAAGGGAAGATAAGGGTTTCTTTCCACTTTCTTCTTCTTTTTCCTCCTCCTCCTCCCACTCCCCTCCTCTTTTTCCTCTCCCTCCTCCTCCTTGTCTTGAGATATTCGGTTCAAACGGTGGAGTTTGTTAGACTGAAAAATAAGGGTTCTGGACTGAATTGCCTTTCTTTATATGTTAGGGGACCTTCAAGGAAGGACACACCCACACCCACCCGCCCCCACTCTTCTGCAAAGCGGGGAGGCAGGCAGGTGAAAGCCCTAAATCGGCGCCTGGGGCTCTTCATAATCTTCAAGGAGTCTTCTCAGCCTCCTGTTTCCGTCAGGCCCGCCAGAGGAGCAGTTTTGGACCCCTTGGGTTGCTCTCTCTAGTGTACGCCAAGATAGGAATCAAAGGGGAAGCTGGGGGATGGGGATGTGTGGCCCATCCCTGCCTCCTAGTCTCCCTCCCCTCCCAGATCTCCTTTGATAGCCAGGCTTGTGGGTGGAAAGGGAGGGTTAGAAGGGTGGGAGGCAAGCTGTTGGTTTCACACCCTGGAAACTTTTCTGGAACAAACAAAACAAAATCTCCAAGTCTAGTCGATCCCCTAGACGTCAGGAAGGCTTGAGCAGAAACTTGGAAGATGTACAGTATAGACCAATCGCATTCCAGGAGCAGAAGGGACCCCACAGTCTGGTAGTGATTCTTTGACAAAATTATCCCATCTGTCTCAGCCAGGCAGTAGCTGTTTGCTCAGGGTAGTGACATCATGGGGGGTGGGGGGGGGACGGGGGAAGTAGGGGGAGAGACAGAAACCTGGATGCTTTTTTTTTTTAGAGAGTCAGGATAGTCCCAGACATTAATAAAAAAAATTCTTAAAATTTTCATTAAAATTCATTAAATTTAGATTAAAAAAATGTTGTCCTCCATTTTTCATTAGCTACTGGGGGAATGGGAGCGGCAGCGGAGTATTATGTCAGATAAAGGAAAATTTAAAAATGTGGTGGGAGAGGTGAGGGGGGGATGGGAATCCAAAACTAAAAGTAAATGAGATCAAATTTCTGGGGGGTGAACATTTCCGTATCGAAGTAGTCCCAACATACCATATAGTTATTTATTTTATGAAAATACAATTCTAAATATTGGAGTGGCGTGGAGAATCCAAATGGGACAATGCAGAAACTGTCTTTTCTTTCAAATAGTCTAAGGGGAGACTGTTGTAGGACAATTCTGGTCACTAAGCAATTTGATTGGGTTTTGCTTTATTAAGAATGAAAATTTTTGTATACTCTTTCACTTCCTGGTCAGTCTTTTCTAGGGCTTCTTGCTCCCCCACCCCCATCAGCAAAATTTTGCTTCCTTTTCTTATTAAATAATAAGAACTGCTTTGATTTGTTTAATCGAAAGAGTAGAGTTTCCCATAGTTCTCTCCGTTAGTATTGTGTTGTGCTATGCCTAGCCAGAGATCAGAGATTTTGTGACTAAAGGTCATCTAGTCCAACTCCCTCTTTTTATAGAGAAGGAAACTGGGGCCTGGATCAGGTGAGTGACACGTTCAAGGTTGCACAGGTGTAAAGGACAAAGTCTTCATTGAAGTCGAGGTCTTTTGACTTCAGATCCAGTTTTCACTATATCACATCGTTTTCTCTTCCCAATAGCTCAACCAACTCTATTTCTAGGAATGCTTATTTAAGGTCGGGCACTACAGGACCTGGAATTAGAAGACCCTTCTACAGACCAACAGTTTGGCAAATACAGTCTGGTTAAAATAATTTGAAGCCAATTCTCCCCTTCTCCCTTTCTTCTTCCTTGTTTTATCCTGTTCATTTTATTCCATTTACTTCCAGTACTGGTCATTTCAGCTACTCCTCCACTATTGTACACAGCCCTTCCACACCTTAGCCTACTGTCTTCATAGCCTATTATAGGCAAAAAGCAAAACAAAACACATGGTGTGTAAAATTGATGATTATCTGCTTAGAGCTTAGCTATGCTAGTCCTCCGACAGCAACGCTGTAAAGTAAAGTCTTACTCTTTCCCATTTAGGAGACCCAGAGAATAATCTTCAAGAATTCAAGATCTCCCTACCATAAGGAAGCAACAGTAAAGTTTAGTGAAGGTTTAGTAAAACCAAAGGAAGAAGTGATTGGGACTCAGTGGCCACAATCTGCTCATCAGTTTTGTGTCCCTGAATGACTGAAGAATGGGCATCAGTTGGACACTGGACTTCTTTTGAAAGGGGCCTTTGGTGTGTCTGAAAAATGACTGCAATTATATAGCATGATGGGTTGAGAACTGGTAGAGGACCTGAAAGGTCATCTAGTTTAACCCTTTGTTTTGTAGCAGAGAATGACCAAATTCACAAAGGCAGTGTGTTGCAGAGTTGGGCTTCTTTCCAAATGTTGTTTCCCCTGGCCAGGATTTTTTTTTAATTACTTATTTGGGGGAACTTTTTTTACACAATCATTTTTCCCCCAATACTTGTCCTCTTCTACTTCCCCCAAACTCATATGACAATAACAAATAATATGTTTAAAGGAAAACAAACTAACCCCCCCCCCAGAAAAACTGATCAATATATCCAAAAAGTATGAAAATATGTTCAACGTGTCAAGCTATGAAGGAATGGTGTACTGTCTTTTTATGTTTCTTCTTTGGAGCCAGCCCTACTTGTTTGTAATTTTGAAACACAAAACACTTTTAGTTGTTTTGTCTTTAACATTGTTGCAGTCATATATTATTTTCTGGGCTCTGCTGACTTCACTCAGTATCAATTTATGTAAATCTATCTCCATATTTATCACATTTGCCATTTCCTACAGCACAACTATTACATCCAAGCAGCATTTATTTAACCATTGCCCAATCAATGGGCATCCCAATGGGCATCCCTTTGTTTCTAATGCTTTGCTATCAGAAAGAAGTGCTGATATAAATATTTTAGTGAATATGGGGACTTTCTTATTAATGGCCTCCTTGATATAGACTTCTCATAGTGGAATCTCTGGATCAAAGGGTATGGACGTTTTATTTGCCTTATTTGCATAATTCCAAATTCCAGCCAAAGGTTCTTAACCTTTTATGTGTAATAGACCCCTTTGGAAGCATGGTGAAGCCACTGAAACCCTTCTCAGAATGTTTTAAAATGCATAAAATGCAATACATAGGATGCACAGGAAACCAATAATATTGAAATAGTTTTAAAATATTGAAAAAATCAGTGCACAGACACCAAGTTAAGAACCGCTGCCCTATACCTGCTCCTTGTTTCCCAAAAAGGGAAATCAGATATCTCTAAACAGAGGGAGAAATTCCAGCACTCTGCAAAGTTAAGCTAAAGTAAGTTCTTTGTTCCTCAAATCCATGGAAACAATAATTCAAGAGGACTCTGCCTTCTATCTGGTCCTACCCCCTTAGTCGTTCAGAAACGTTCTCACAACGTTCTCACAACGCCAGAAAGATTGTGCCCATACAGTCTGGGGGAGTTGTCTTTCCAATGAGCATGAATGGCATACTGCCATCCTCAGGAAGAGGCTCTTTATCTTAGGGCTCAAGATTTGAGACCCACAAGAGGGAAGCTTAGCAACACCACAAGCTGTAAACACTTTGTTGTTTATGCGTTTAATCTTTTTTTTTTCTTCCTTCTCTAGAAACATTTCCTAAGAGATCTGGGCATCTCAATATATCCCAGTCTTAGAGGCCGCATCTTCTATTCCCAAATGGGGAATCAGCTTCCATGAACACTGCTCTCTAGTAGCCTGGTTTCTAGTGTGCACTGGTTAGCTAACTAGCCCGTATCTCCTATTCGTTCCCCACCCAATCTAAATTCGGCTGGGGGGGGTCGGGGTGTGTGGCAGGGAGAGGGGAATACCTGGGGCAGTGATCCGAGGATTTTAGAGTCTCTTTGACACTGGACGAAAAACTAAGCCAATGACTCAGTAAAACTGAGTTAGATGGACCTGTGTTCAGATTTCCTCCCTTCGGCCTCGGCGTTCTCATCTGTAGTAAAGAACCCTTTTTTATCTATTGCACAGTCATCTCAAGCTGTTTGCTTCGGGTTCTGCGGAGGCTATTAAGTTGCTTTGTGTTTCGAAACTAAGGTCAGAAATGAAAATGAATAACAACCTACCACTCCACCAGGCCCCCTCCTACCCTTTTCCTACAATACTCGGTATGTATACGGATAGTAAGAACCGAGAAGTAAATACATTCTAAATACAGAATTGAAAGGATGAAGAAAGTTACTTGAGTAAATACGCTCCAGAAACAAACTGAGCACTGAAGACAACCTCGGGCAATTAGTGGGCTCTTAGTCTATGTGTTATTACAATAAATCCATCCGGTTTTCACCCCCAAATCTTTTCGGCTTTTTCTGTAGGCACTGGACTTGTGCATTTACTGGAAGACTAACGAAGAAGCACCGCGGGCTGCTTAGATCGGTCAAAGGAAATCCAGTAAGTGAGCGGATAGCTGGGGAAGCGCCCAATTCCCCACCTTGGGAGACGTTTACATTCAGGCATAAGCAGCACGGCCGAACCTAGGACACAGTTTACATAAGGAGCGCAGTTTACATTAGCACGGGCTGCAGCGAAGGTATGGAAGTACGTAATGCAGGGGGTGAGCAAGTGAAGGAGTGAATCCCCGCAAAGCGGACCCACGCTTACTCTGCCTCCTGCAGTATATATAGGGTTGGGGAGCGTGAAGTACAGAATAGAAACTTGTTCGTTCTCAGCTCTGACACTTAGTAGCTATCTTAATCTCCTTCAGGTCCATTCTTCGGGGCTTTTGTTTTCTTATTTGTAAATTCAAGAGGATCCTGAATCTAGAGTTGGAAGGCAACCTTGGATTTCTTTCCTGATCCAATATTTTCTGATTCGTCTGAACCTCTCCTTTGGTACTGCCCTATGAACTTGGGCTGGAGGGGGTAGGAATCTTGGCAGGGAGGGGGGGGGGGAAGGTGAGGAATCAATAACTTGAAAGGTTGTATTTTTTAAATATTATTTTATTCCCCCCAATTACCTGTCAAGAAAACTTTTAGCATTTATTTTTACAAGATTTTGAGTTCTGATTTTTTTCTCCCTCCCTCCCCTCCCTTCTTCTGAAAATGGTAGTTTGATATAGTTTATACGTGTGCTATCATGTAAAAATATTTCCATATTAATCACAGTTGTGAAAGAAGAAACAGATCAAGAGGGGGAAAAAAGGAGAAAGAATAAAGTAAGTGAAAAAATATGCTTCAATCTGCATTGAGTCCATCAGTTCTTTATCTGGATATGGATAGCATTTTCCTCCCCCAGTCCTTTGAACTTGTCTTAGATCACTGTGTAGCTGGGAAGAGCTGAGTCATTCAGAGTTGATCATTATACAATGTTGCTGATAGTGTGTACAATGTTTTCTTGGTTCTGCTCATTTCACTTTGCATCAGTTCCTACAAGTCTTTCCAGGTTTTTCTGAAATGTTCCTGTTCATCATTTCTTATTGCACAATAGTATTATTACATTAAATTAATATACCATAGCTTGTTCAGTCATTCCCCAACTGATGAGCATTCTCTCAATTTCCAATATTTTGACACCACAAAAAGGGTTGCTATCTTGGGCCCCCTTTTGGAAGGGAAAGCTGAAACTGTCTCTAGGCTCTCCAGAGACTATATAAGAGAAAGGGCAAGGGAAGATGCTGATTTTTGTTCTGTTCAAACCAGCAAGCCAAGGCATCAGAGGACATTATTCTTACATAAGCTGTATTTGGGAAGATGCAGCTTGCTGAAAGGCCTTTTCTGTTTAAAAATTTTAGAACATAAAAACATGGGGTGGCTAGGTGGCACAGTGATTCAGAAAGACCTGAATTCAAATCCGGCCTCAGACACTTTACACAAAAACTGGCCGTGTGACCTCGGGCAAGTCACTTAAACCCCAATTGTCCTCCACAAAAAAAAAAAAAAGAACACAAAGGGTTTCATAGACCATCCAGTCACTTAAAAAAAAATAGGTTTAAAAAAAAAAACCTATCTCCCTAACTCTCACTTTTATCGTCAACTGATTTTTACTTAGTTCTCATTTTATACAATACAAGGCCTTTTTGGTTCCTGTTTTCTGTGAAAAATCAGAAAGTACGAACCATAGCTTTTTAGTACCTCAATTTCCTCATCTTTAAAATGAAAGAATTGGATTTGATATCTTCTAAGATGCCTCCCAGCTTTAAATCTGTGGTTCTGTGTTCCTACCTACAATTCTGGCCTTTGGTTGATTCAGAGTTTGATAGGATTTGACTCCAATTCCCTCATTTACAGAATAACAAATAAAGTTCCAGAGAGGTTTAATGATTTCTCCAAGGGTGCACAACTAGTAAGTGGCAGAGATGAATTTGAAATTTGTTAATTTTTCTTCTGTTTAATTTGAATTCTTTATTCTGGAAGAACTTCTCAAGTGAGGAGGGAGGATATCATTAGAGGAGTCTGGTCTTTTTCCCTTCCTCTGCCACCCCACCTCAGGAGACACTTTGCTACCATCCTTCTGCACAGAACTGCAAGAATAAAGGCCAATGACAGGGGTGTGTGAATACAGTAGGAGTGGGAAACTGAAGATTATGCAAAATGCCTTCTTCATTCCAGACATTTAACTAATGTTTCTTAAGTGGAACTAAATGAAAGCTCCCACTTAGTAAAGATGTGCTTGGTGGAACCTGATTAGGAATTAGGAATTCAATTAAAACATCAGCTAAAAGATCCAGCATTCTGGAGAGCAATTTGGAACTTTGCCCAAAGGGCTATTCAACTGTGCCTACCCCTTGGCCCAGCAATACCACTTGGAGGTCTGAATCCCAAAGAGATCATAAAAAAGGGAAAAGGACCCACATGTACAAAAATATTTATAGCAGTCCTTTTTGTGGTGGCCAAGAATTGGAAATTGAGGGGATACCCATCAATTAGGGAATGGTTGAACAAGTTGTGGCATATGAATGTAATGGAATTCTATTTTGCTATAAGAAATGATGAGCAGGCAGATTTCAGAAAAACCTGGAATGGCATATATGATGTACTGATACTGAGTGAAGTGAGCAGAATCAGGAGAACATTATATACAGTAATATCCACATTGTGTTATGACTGACTTTGACAGACTTAGTTCTTCTCAGCAATGCAAGAATCTAAGACAATTCCAAAAGACTTATGATGGAAAATGCTATCCACATCCAGAGAAAGAATTATGGATTCTGAATGCAGATTCAAGCAGACTATTTGTTCTGTCTTTTCTTTCTCGTGTTTCTTTCTATTGGTTCTAATTCTTCTTTCCATGACTAATGTGAAATTTTAAAAAATTTTTACATAAGTAAAAAATAAAATATCAGTCACCATAGCTAGAGAATTATGGCCTTTGTTAGGGAGTTCTAATTTAGAGTGGCCATGGGAAGGTTGTTTGAAAAATTGAGATCGATCAGGAGAAATCTAGACTGATCAACACTCAGGAGTGACTGTAGGCCAAATGGTCAATGGGGTATATATATTTAAACTTTGTATTCAGTATTAACATTTAAACTTATTTTCCTCTAATGCTACTGGGTATTACTCCCATTGCCTCTAGTATAAAGTGCAAACTCTCCTATTCTGCATTTAAATCCTTTCAACTTTTGGCTCTTTCAGGCTTCTTTCTTTTCTTTTCTTTTTTGGTGGGGGGAAGGCGAGTCAATTGGGGTTAAGTGACTTGTGGAAGGTCACCCAGGCAGTTAAGTATCAAGTATCTGAGGCCAAATTTGAACTCAGGTCCTCCTGACTTAAGGCTAGCACTGGGCTTATTTCTAATGTTTCTGGCCAGACTGTCTTACTTGCTGTTTCTCCTTCATAATATTCCATTCCTTACCTTTTGCAGAGAACCTCCTCACTTTTACCTGGTGCTTTCCCTAGCTCCCTTCAAAGCTCAGTTCAACTGCTACTTCCTACACCAGGTCTTTCCCCTTTTTCCCAGGTGTTAATGTTTTCCCCCTTCCAAATGCTTTGCAATTACTTTCTAAGTACTTCGCCTTTACTTATCTATGTATATCTTGTATTTGCCAGTAGAACTGAAACTCCTTGAAGAGAGGAAATGTTTCAGTTTTTCCTTTGTACCCCCAATTCCTTATACATAACAGACACTCAAATGCTTGTTGAACTGCATTAAATTGAATTTCTTTCCTCTTCAAAATTGACCTGTCCTCAAGGCTCTACTAGGTGACTAGAACTAATATGTTTGCTTAGTTCACACTTAAATGATAATGGCAACGCGTGTTTCAATCACTTACTTATATTTAGCAGGAACACTAAAAACCAGGGGCACAATTAAGTGGGAAATTCAGTAACAATGGATGAAGGTTTTTCAGGGGGGGAGGGAGGAAAAGGAGTAGAGATTGATAGAAAGGGGCCAAAAATGTATCCTTCTATATACTTCAGCCTGCTTTACTTACAGGTAGGTCTGTTGTGAGACCACCACAGGTAGAGAATAAAATATTCTTCTGATCAGTTTCTGATCAGTATGGAAGACAATGCCTGCCACAAAGGTCTTTTTACAGGGATAATCATAGACAACAGAAGTAATACCCAGTGGCATGAGAGGGAAATAAGTTTAAATATTAATACTTAATATAAAGTTTAAACATATATACACACATTTATGTGGTAAGTATGTGCATACAGTACTCATGTACGTATGTAGTATATATACGTGTGTACATATATGTGTATACACACACAATCTATCTATAGATTACTGCAGATATTTGTAACAATACCTCTGGAAAAATAGTTCCTCTGTGGCCAAAGGACTATAAAACTGTGCATACCCTTTGTTTCGGCAATACCACTACTAGGTCTATATCCCAAAGACATTTAAAAAAAGAGAAAAGGACTTATTGTACAAAAACATTTACGGCAAGTTTTTTTGGTGGTGGCTAAGAATTGGAAATCAAAGGGATGCCCATCAATTGGGAAATGGCTAAACAAGCTGTGGTATATGATTGCAATGGAATATTATTGTGCTATAAGAAATGACAAGCAGGATGATTTCAGGAAAAACCTGGAAAGACTTACATGAGCTGATGGGTAGTGAAGTGAATAGAACCAGGAGAAAGTTGTACATAGTAACAATATTGTTCAGTGAAGAATTGTGAATGACTGAAGCTACTCTCAGCAATACAATGATCCAAGATGGTCTCAAAGGACTAATGATGAAAGAAGCTATCCACCTCCAGAGAAAGAACTGATATTAACTAAACACAGACAGAAGCATGCTATTTTCACTTTCTTTCATTTTTATTTGAGTTTTCTTGTACAAAATGACTAATATGGAAATGTTTTACATAATTTTACCTGTATCTGATTACCATCTAAGAGAGAGGAGAGGGAAGGATGGGATAGAATTTGGAACTCAAAACTTTTAAATAAAAATGTTAAAAAATTTAAAAAAAAAAGGAGTTCCTTTTTATGCCTTCCTAGGAAAAAGTGTCTAGTAATTTTGCCATCTGTGTTATGGGCTATAAAGTAGGGGAGCACAATTCAAGACTTGTGATGAGAACTACAAGGCTGAAATACTTTCTGAAAGTTGTGGAGATACATATCCCCTGTTATCCCCATTTGCAACCCGACCAGCAGCACTGATAACAGCTGTAGAAACAATTGGGGACTTTATTCATAAAATAAAAGGCAAAATACCAGATGGCAACCAACCAGAGGATGGAGAGGATTAAAAAGTGCCCATGAAACGGGGAACATTTTGTGTGTGTGTATGTGTGTGTGTGTGGGGGGGTGTCAAGTGGGGCTGGGGGAAGGGGGACAGGCAATGATCTTTATTTCTGCAAAAATCTAGAAATCACTTTTGCTTTGTTTCTTGCTTGTGTGCTCATATGTGTCCCCGCACACATTTGTCTGTATATTTACAGCTTTAATCTGTACAGTGCAAAATTGAGCTTTCTGTAAACCAGAAAACTGATCTGTGGAGAAAACCGATTTTCTTAGAAGGAAGGTTGAAGAGCTGTTTAGGCTACTCTGTCATTTTTCTTGTCTCTCTTCATAATCTCTATGTAATCCAGAACCAGCCAGTAAAAGAAGAGAGCCTTTACTTCTTTAATTACTTCCTGTAAATTTGACAACTCCTTCTTCAGTCTCATTGGCTACTCGACTTATAAATCGGCTACTCTTTCGGGGACAGCATAATTGTTTGGGTATACTTACTTCCCTAGCTATATATCATGCCTATCAAAATTAAATGCTTCCAACATACTTTAGCAGCTCACTTTGCTCATGTGATTTCTGTTAAATTGTTTCTTTATTTCTTTGTCAGTAAATATTCAAACTCTGATGTAAGTCCTTTTCTTAATCGAGGCATTTCTTTTCCAAAGTCAGAAGTTGAAATCAAATCCAAATTTAAGGAAAATTAAACACAAAGGAGACACAAACTAACTGAAACTTTGTGATTATTCCAAGTAATTAATTGAATCTATTTAGCCTTGCTCAACCTTGGATTCTTTGCAGCCCAGTATGAATGTGACACTCACTTGTGAGGCTCTTCTGGCTGAAAAAGCTGAAAAGCAATCTTATGAAAATTGTTTTTTTTTCTGTTTAATTGAGAACAAAGTATTCCATTACATAAACTAATATGTAGGAGAGCCATGCCCATCATTATGGGATTTAATTAGGTACCAAGCTTCTTCACATCCAAGTACTAGATTTTTCCACAGAACTTTCATTTAAAAATTTCTAATTTTTAAAATCAACCTTTACTTATATTTATATAAAACTTTAAAGTTTGCACAGCACTTTATATAGATATCAATCTCATTTGAACCTTAAGCCACTGAGGTGGGTACTAATGAATGCTATTATCACCCTCATTTTACAGATCAGGAAACTGAGAATCAGATTGTTAGAGATAGCACTGGTGATAGAGCTAATAAGTACCAGAGGCAGAATTTGAACCTGACTCCCTGTTGCCAAGTCCAGCAACCTATCCATTATACCATCCTACCTCCTGGTATTAAAGCAGCTGTACCTACAAATAACACAAAATAACAAATCAGGGGACTGGGAGGCAGGGAGTTGTGTGACCAGTCTCCCAAGCAATTCTCCAAGAACACAAGTTGCAGAGAAGTGGCTGATCTGAATTAAGATAGTGCATTTCCTCCCCAGAGTTCTTATTTTGTCAATGAAATTACAGATCCTGACAAAACAAACAAGTTTCTTGTTCATATTTTCTGCTGAAAAAGATTTCTTTTTTTACTGAGAAAGATTTTGAAAAATGAATAAAATATGAAAGCACTGTGCATAACCTTGTTCATCTGACTAGTTACCAGAATCATGACATTTTGATAGGACCATCTTCATTCTATAGTCAATTTCTGTTGTTTAGTTGTATGTGGCTCTTTGTGACCCCATTTGGGATTTTCTTGACAAAGACACTGAGGTGGTTAGCCATTTCCTTCTCTGGTTCATTTTACAGATGAGGAAACTGAGGCAAACAGGGTTAAGTGACTTGCCTAAGGTCACACAGCTATTAAGTATTTGAGGCCAAATTTTAACTCAGGTCTTCCTGATTCTGTACCTGCTGACACTCTATCCATTTCAATATCTAAGCCTATACATACTAAATATACATTAAGACTATGCTTTACAAAAAATCAAGGTATGAAGGATATTTAGCAATAACCTAACTAATTCAATTAAAAAAAGATACCCAACTGCATAATTAGAGCATCATGTAGTAGATTTTTAATGGACCTTCATTAACCAGTTTGATTCTGTTATTCAAATCAATCAGATTGCTAAATTACTGTCTTCATTTTGTAATGTGTAGTGCTTTTAACTACCACTGTAAAAATGAACCATTAAAAGTGGAGGTGACCATATGTTTAAACTTTCTATGCTTCTGAGGTATTATTGCTATTTCATATGAAAATGAACACTGAGGCTCTCGTTCTTCAACGTCTTTCTAGGCTAGCTTTTCTGTACCTGTCTGGGTATAAGCTTGTGATTGAAGATTAAAGGAAAGTTATCTGGAGGAGGAAAGGAGGAAAAAAGAGAATTAAAAAAAAACCCCACTCCTCTGTCTTCCACCTTTGGAATGTGGTTGTCACCAGGTCCAACCACTCCTTCTATCTACACACCAAGCAGCTCCTACTTGCTAGTCACCACTTTCAGTTTCTTTCCTTCAAATCTATTTCTCTGGGCATGAGTAGAGTTTAGGGGAGCTGTTGCATGGAACATAAAGCCACATGTTCCAATAGCCCAATCTTGTCCCAGCCAGCAGAAGGAAGAAAAATGGTCAGACTCAGCTTATTTCTGACATTAGAGAAGTTTATTTTAAAAATTATTAATACATTGAGACCATAAAGTTCTTTTCCTCTCAGTTTGGCTTAACCTCCACTCAGGAGAAAGCCTGGCACTTTCAGTATCTCTGCTTACCTAAACACAGTTTCTCCCTTCTCCAATGACCCTGTTCACAATTAAGGCAATACACAAATAAAAAGCAGTTAGATGGGAATTTATCTAATTGGTAAGAGAAATTCAACCTATTTACACAGAAATTTTAAAAGTAACTTGACAGAACAGAATAATTTTTGGCATTAATTTTTTTTCTAAACCTGATCAGAAAGGAGGAGGAAGGAATGGAAGACTGTATTTCAAAGTCTGGTACTTATTCTCCCCATTGGAAGGTCATCAGCTCCTGAAAGTGAAGACAGCTATAGCACCCCATCTCCTCCCTCTCTTAAAAATGCATGCCACAAACAGCTAGCTGCTTCTCTAGATGTCTTGAGTCCTCGGTTCAGAAACTCCCCCACTACTTATGCTTCAGTAGTCACACCTGGCCCAAAGTTTTCAAAAGCCTCAATCACTCTAGAATTGCAAGAAAAACACAGTGTTTCCTACTCTTATCTCATAGAAATCCATGTAATTGGACTCTGAACACTCTTTCCTACCTGTAGGAGTTGGTCTCAAAAGGTATTTCCTTATTTGTTATCCTAATTTGTTTATTTTATGACCTTTTATATCCAGACCATGTCTCCAATTGGAATTTGTTTGTGGTATGTGGTGTGAGATGTCAATCCAAACATAATTTCTGTTCTTACTCTCAAGGAGTTTACATTGTAATGGAGAGGGAGATAGGCCTCTAGGATAGAGATAGGCAGAAAAGGGAGTCCAAGAAAGCACAAAGATGGTGAGTGAAACAATAGGGAACTTAATTGACACAGATTTTCCAGAGGCAAAGATAGTGTTGACAATTTTCAGAGCAAGAAACAGAAGTGGGGGAGTATAGCACTTTTATTGCCTGGAGGGGAAAACCTTTTGGGTAAAAATGATTGAACAGTTAGGTGGTGCAGTGTATAGAGCACTGGGCTTGAAGTCAAGAAGTGTCATCTTCATGAGTTCAAATTTGGCCTCAGATACTCACTAGCTGTGTGACCCTGGGTAAGTCACTTAACCCTGTTTACCTTAATTACATCATCTATAAAATAAGCTGGAGAAGTAAATAGCAAACCACTCCAGTATCTCTGCCAAGAAAACCCCAAATGGGGTCATGAAAAGTCAGACATAACTGAACAACAACAACAAATGGTTGATAACTTACGGTCTGTCAGACTTCAGAGTTTAATGACAGGGACTGTCTTTTGCTGCTTTTTGTATCTCCAGTGCTTAGCACCATGTCTGACACATAGTAGGTGCTTAATAAATGTTTACTGATTGATTCATAGGTCTGGTCTCTGGTGATCTATTTTGGAAGGTGGAAAATGACTGGGATGAAGACAAAGACTCTCATGGTCCCAGAGAGTCCCTTGTCAATCAATTCACAAGAAGTTAGAGCATCTAACACTGGTCTTCAATTAAAAACAAAAACAAAAACCCCCCAACAATTTGTTCCAGACTAATGATTTAATCAGTGTGGGAAATTCTCCATGTTCAAAATTTGTCCACCCATGCAGATAGAGAGCTGTCTGGGAGCAATGAATGGCGACATGCTTTGCTTCTAGTCATGAAGGCAGTATGTATCAGAGGTAGTTCTTGAACTCAGATCCTAATCCCAAGGCTGGTCCTCTATGATGCAAAGCAGTCTCACACTCTACCTTACAGGTGCTTTAGAAGTGATTTGAAAACACACACATATCTTTTGTCTTCAACGGATCTGTGATAACATTGAGACAAGTGCTCCCTTCAGCGATATAGATCACAGTACATCCATATCTGACTATGCTAGGCAACTGGTGTCCACATCCTCCTTTAGCTCAGAGGGGCTAACTGATATGCTGGTGGCCTTTCTCTAGTTCTTTTTACATTGCATGGATATCAGTGATATGTATCAATGTGTGCACATATGTGTGTACGTATGTATGTTTGTCTAGAAATAGATTTATTGGATTGAATTGAATATAAGAGATTTGATTGAATAAAATGTCAGCATCTTGGTTGTTCACAAGAATTATCCTATATTATTTTATATATCTCTTACAATAGGAATTTTGAGATGACTCTAAGTAGAAAGTCTATAGCTCTTTTAAAGGATTAGATGACTTTTTATTTGGCATACATTTTTAAGAGCCACTACAAGTAAAGACAATATTTCAGTTCTGAACAGAGGAAAAAATAAAGTTATTTGGAATAACTTATAGACTATTCCTTCTGGCTGGCATAATTTTTTTTTCCTGCCAGGAACTAAAGAAAACTTATAAACTATAGTTGGATCTATAGCTGATCATTGATTCATTTCTCTGGAAGGCCTCCACTGGGATTATAAAAACAATGCTGGCAGCAAATGACTGAAACTTAGTGATGGTAACCTCTGGTGGCATGTAAATATATCTGCCAAGTAGTCATCATTTGTAGCAGTATTAATATTTATTCATGAATCCTCCTAGGGTTCCTTGTTGCTAAGGTGAATTTTTAAACCTTAGCAGTACATGTTAGGACTATTTGAGTTGTTCAAGGGTAAAAGTAGGCCCTCATAAGCATTCTTGTGAGGGTCATTTCTGCTGTGTAATTTTAGTACCTGACTAACTCCTCCCCATTTTTCTTTATTTGGTCTTTAGGAAACTAAGGGAGTGCTTATCATTCCATAACATATTATGGAGTGTGCATGTAACTGAATACCCATAGTGCAATAAAAAATGATTAAAGGATGGATTCAAGGAATGCTCATATTGTTCACCTCCTGGGAAGACATATATGAAGTGATGCAGAATGAAATGAAGAGAACCAAGACAACAACAACACTGTAAAAATGAATAATTTTGAAAGACCAAAGAACTGTGATCAATGCAATGATCAGCCATGAGTTCAGGGGATCAAAGATTAAACATGTTACCCTCTTCCTAACAGAAAAGTGATGGACTAAATATGCAAAACAAGACATACATTTTTGTACATGGCCAATATAGGAGTTTGTTTTGCTTGACTTTGTATATTTATTACAAGGGTTTCTTCCCTTATTCTACACCCCAAGCAAGATGCAGGTGAGTGGGGGTGGGGTGGGAGGCAGAAAAATGAATATTTGTTAGTTGACAACAAATTAAATGAAAAATATGTAGTAGTGTTAAGCACATCCTAGGTATATAGAGCATGAAGGAGCTGCATAGGGATCCAGATATTGAAGTCATTTTCCCTCCTAATTTAACACTCTTCCCTCTTCTGCTCTTATAGCCATCCATTTTCAAGGTCTTGTAAAGCATTTCCATCTTAAAACAGGAATGAATTATAATCAAGCCTGCATCTGACAAAAGGCATAACTCTATTTTGGAGATTAAGAGGAAAATACTTTACATCTCGTTATTTCTAAGTCAAACAGCTCCTCAAGATATCTTAAGACTTTGTCCTGATGATCTTATGTCTTAAAAATAACTCATAGAATCTTACAAGGAGTGAATTTGGCTATTGTTTTTATTATGGAATTTGGCCTATGATAACCCTGTTGTTATTTTTAAAATATATGCATATATTTTTCTTTCTGGCTCCTCAATTGCCATGGCTCCCATGAAGAAAGAAATCTGTGAAGAAGGGAGGCAAAAAAAGAAGCAAGCCCTAATTTACCCTGGATTGTACTCATCCTGTGGAAGATGGCATAGTGGATGCAGCTATTTTTGAGCAGTCTTTAGGTCAGCAACCTTGGGGGCAGAGTCATGACCATTGAGAGAAGCAGGAGCAAAATCACCTGACATCAGAGGTGTTGTGTTTTTTTTCTCTAAAAGGTATTTGAAGGACTTGACAAAGAAACACCTAAAGAAGAACGATCTTCGAGATTGGCCAATAGCAAGGAAAGTTACAAATTGTGGTGGTTCCAGGTCTATAGGAGGAAGAGGAGTAGGATTAAACCCTCTTGGGTCTGGAAACATTTTGAATAAAACTTGAACCAATATCTATATGTATATGTATGTGTATGTATATATGTATTTATACATGTACATATATGTATATTTAATAATAGTGAGATAGTGTTACCGTGTTTCCCTGATAATAAGACCTATCCCGAAAATAAGCCCTCCCCTTACTGTGTAAGATTCCTCTAAAATAAGCCCTCCCCCGAAAATAAGCCCTATTGAGATTGCTACTGTAGTGAAGGTGATCCCCTGCGCTACACGCTACATTACAGTACCCTCTGTATGCACCATCCCCACCCACCCCGTGAAATGTACACCGCGCTCCGAGCTGCATCCAATCAGAGCTGCAGCAGTGAGCGCGTCATCCTGTTCTTCCCCAGTGATTTGCTTGCTGGTACATTTTTTTGTTCACATTTACCTGTTTATTAAAATTGCTGTCAATGTTCATTAAAATAAGCCCTCCCCTGAAAATAAGCCCTCTGGTGTTTTTCTGTCCCCAAAAAATAATAAGACAGTGTCTTATTATCGGGGAAACACGGTAGTGATAGAGGCATAATATTTTAACTATGGGAGAATGACATATGTTTTAACCTATATTTAAACTATATTCAACTATAGTTAGGCAGTGGATAAAATGTTGGACCTGCAGTCCAGAAATTTTGAGTTCAAATCTTACCTTAAATTTGAGTCCAAATCTGGCCTTAGACACAAACTGTTTGACCTTGGGCAAGTCACTTAACCTCTCTCTCTCAGTTTTCTCATCTATAAAATGGGGATAATAATAACACATCTCCCAGAGTTGTTGCTAGGTTCAAATGAGATACTTGTAAAAGTATTTGGCAAACCTTAAAGTACCATATAAATATTAGCTATTGTTATGCTATATTCTCTTATACAAATTCACCTTGATTCAAATAACAAATATGTTTCTGAAAATTTATATGCAAATAAGATTTCTGTAAAGTGCATCAAACAAGCAGTTACTCAACAAGCATTTATTAAACATGTACTATGTTCCAGGCATTGAATCTGAAATATATTTCAGATGTGTGAGGGAGAGGTTACTGTTTGTTTCAACCTGTGTTGAATCCTTTTATAGAGCAGAAATTGCTTTTGTTGTTTATGTTTTAAGTTCACGTTTTTGTATGTCAATTTTTACAAAATGAAGCATAACTTTATATAATGATGTCATTAGTACAATAAAACCTTGATTAACCTGGACCTATCTAAGAATGGAGCTTTCCAGTTATTTGCCTTTTCCTGGTAAACTGATGTTTGAATCCTCTTGTTTAAAATCTTTGTATGGGAGTGATCCTGTAGGTGGATCATATGACTTCCATTTTTTTTTAGTGTGTTATCATTTGGACATGTATGCATGTTTTCCTGTTTGTTCTGTCCAGACAGGACCTAGAGATTGCCTATAAGTCAATATAGACATAAATCCCATCTGTTGCTGATAAGCTATTTTTATTGTAAGATTATAGCTTTAGTGCTAGAAGAGTCTTTAGTAGAAATGGTACATGAAGAGAATTTAAATTCTTTTCTTAGGCTCCATAGCCCACATCTCTCACATGATAATAACATCCTAGGGAACTTTATGATATAAGGAAAAAATTAGTATTTGTTGAGTGACTCTTATACTGGGTACACAGAATTAGTATGGTATAGTAGATATATATATGGTATAGTTGATATGGTAGATGCTGGCCCTATGATCAAAAAGATCTGGGGCCTACTTCTGGTACTTATTGACTGTGAGACTTTTGAGTGTTAACTTTAAAAAATACCAAAACAATTCTTTTTCAAGAGTATGAGCTATAAACAAGTTTGTTCTTTCTTGGTGGAGGGATTTCCCATCCTGATGAAATCATAGTTTCTTGGCATTAAAACAAAAAATTTTACTATCATCTTTTGTTTTTTCATCGTCTTAATTTCCCAGTATGCCCTTCTCCCCTTTCCAGAGATTTATCTATTATAACAAAAAAGAGAAAAGAAAAGCTGAACAAAACTAACCAACATGTTAAATGCATTCTACATCATGTATGGTGTTCAGCACGTTTCTTCTGCAAAGAAGGAAGGATCATTCTCATGTTTTTTCTTTGAGATATCAGCCATTATGATTTCATAGCATTTTTGTTGTTATTGTTTTTTTCCATTTAAGTTGTTCTTGTCCTTGCATAAATTGTTTTCCAGGTTCTCCTTACTACACTTTGCATCAGTTCTTATAAGCCTTTCAGTGCTTCTTTGTATTTTTCATATTCATCATATTCCATCTTATTATGGGTGTTATGGGAAGCTATATGTAAATTAAAAGATTAGTACTTAGACTTGGCTTTGCTCATTCATTCAGTGTCTTGCAGATAAAGCTAAAGTGACTGAGTCCTTAAGATAAGTCCCCTTACATTAATTTCACCCACGATGCAATTGGAAACTGGCAAAAGATGACTGTGATGTACCCTAGTGTCTATATTGATGAGTCTGGGATAGCAATTATAAACCCTTCTTTCTGACACTCAAGGGGCAAAGAGAAGACAAAAAAATCAAAAGGAGTATTGTTGCTGTAGGACTAAATGGATCCCTTCTTTCTCTTCATTTAATGCCAAAAAAGGAAGTCCAGCTTACTCTCATCTGGGCCAGTGGCTGTGTAAATCATAGTCAGGATCCAGCCTGGAGAACAGCTTGCATAGCATGCATTTTGTAAGCTTTGGTGATTGTAGAATCTGCTCCAGATTTCCAGTGTCATAGGCAAAAGAATGTATATGGCTCCAGGCCAAGGTTTTAAAAAGTGTGATGTCGGTACACTCATTATCATCAATGAAAAGGTATTTCCCTAAGAGAGAGGGGGCACATTCTGTTTCTCTACACGTTCCCTGGCAAGTATCTTTTCAGTCACACTGGTATAACAATCTGGACTTCTAATTTTCTAAGCAATATGATCTCCAAATTCTTTTATTTGTATGAATTATGATAATTTGAAATAAATATTTATAATTGGGAGCCCATTACAGAGCACTGAATATCTGAAACAAAGTGACTTTCAGGTGATGGCTATTATGTATCACAACTGCATTGTTGTGCCTTACAAAGCTTCAGAAGAAGGCAGGATCTCCTCTATTTTTAAAATTAAATCTCTTTATCAGATAACCTAAACCTCCAAAGTCATATATCCTATTTTAATTAAGAAATTTCTGGTTGTGATCACTCTACAGAATTAAAATCCCAAATAAAATATGGGAAGAAGGGAGGTAAGGGGAGGTCATATAGTGTTACCTGATAAAAGGAGACAGTAATATTTAAAATGAGGTAAGTGTTACACCGATTTATGATGTATTTTCTCTTTAGAAAAAAAACATAGTTTATCATGGTGTCATTCAGTTTGAATAGTCAGCTGTATATCTTGTTTTTTTTGAATGTAATCCTAAGTTGAAAGGAAAAGACTCTCAGAGATGTGATCTATAAGGCAGATCAAAAGCTTAAAGCAATTTTGTCTTGGTAATTCAAATATAGTTTTATTGAAACATATCTTGTTGTCATGCATACATAAATATTATGTATCATTTCAAGAGGTTAAGAGCAAAAAAAATGGTTAAGTTTTGTTAAAAGAAAGGTATCTATTGATTTAAACACCCCCTATAGATTGCAACCTACAGATCCTTGATTTAATACTCAAAAAAAATTTCATCTTTGCTAAATAGTCAATCTTCCAATGTAAAATAATATAATATTTTTATTTTAAAAAAATATTTGACTTTGGATTCTTTTTTTCCTTTTGATGCTAAGCAGCTAGCCCAGTTTCTGGGAAATAGTAGGTATTTGGTAAATGCTTGTGGAAGGAACAAATTAATTGAGAAGGATGTTTAAATGGGTAGGTGACCATCTTATTCACATTATAGAAAAGATAGATAAGCTGAAGATGTCAGGGATGCTAAATTGTATTGTGAAATAATAATGCATTTTGGAAACAAAAATTATTTTGAAGTAGTAGGTAAAAAGGTGTCTTAGAAAGGAAATCAAAGTTTACCATTTTTATTCTATATCTAACATATATTATAATTACTCCCTGCTACTGCTATACTAGTTTTTCCTGGCCTACATTTGCTGAAGTTATGTTTATTTCACATTTTAAAAACTTACAGTAGTATCAAAAATGTTCGTAAAGCATGAAAGCACTCAGTGTTTGAGCCTCCCCATCAAAATGATTTAGAATTATTTCACTGTTGAAAGATATATGTACTTATCTTAGTTTTTAGATTTCCCCATCTGTATTTTAGAAGCTAAGAAATGCAAATATTAAAATCGAATTGCAAATGATTGTTAAATTTTGCCAGTTGAAAAGGTAGCTTTTCAGAAGACAACTTTACTTTAGAGTGGAATGATGTGCTTGCTATTTTGGGAAAACTAGCTTTGTCAGAATTCCCTAGGCTGAGCCTTGAGGTAGCTTTATTAAAATTTGAGGGTAAGAGCTGATTAGAGTTCTTAATACCACTGCTTTGGGGATTTAATAACTCCAAAGAGATTAAATAAAAATACAGTTTTCAGTGATAGTTAGAAATAACTATCAGGGTGGAGGAGAAGGGAGAAAAGGGAAATTTGATTTGTAATTATTTTATTGTTCAGTGGGCACCTTTTTTTTTCAATTATTTTCCTCTTTTGTTTTAAAGAATTTTGAAAAAAGTGAGGGAAGACTTGAAAGTACTCATGACTAACTTGTTTTTTTTTTTTAAAATATGATCTTTTTTTTTTTTAATCCACCTTTCCATTTCTCTTAACAGAGCCCTTTTCTTAAAAGAGTAACATCATTGCTTTTGTGGTTAATTTTTTTTTTTTGGTACTTTGGATGGATTTTTAGGAGGGATGGAATTGAATATAGAAATTAAATGAGAATTTTAGATTCTCTGCCTCCCTACTCAAAACAAATATCACTGCT
This sequence comes from Petaurus breviceps papuanus, assembly GCF_028583685.1. NCBI lineage: Eukaryota > Metazoa > Chordata > Mammalia > Diprotodontia > Petauridae > Petaurus > Petaurus breviceps. Next base: position 68,792,056 of record NW_027185655.1, read on the forward strand.
TTGCTGTCATGTGTCTGTACTTTGATTTAGCCATAAAAAGAAGCAGAACTTTGATACTACTGGTACCTTCTAGGGGATTAAAGACAGAACAGCAGCTTCTTGGGCTTCCCACCTTTCTTTTGTTGTTGTTATAGGATCAATAAAATAATGAAATGAAAATAATAAATACATGAAATAATAAAATAAATGAACATAATAAAATATAAAACTCTTAGAAAGTCATATATATATTACTATTATTAAAAGCCAAGGGAATGCATTGCCTTGTCTGTATTCTCTGCTTTATTAAAAGGTTTAAGCTAATACCTACTTCATTTTTCATATATCCCTTTCCCTTAAAACAGTAAGTTTAAGTTATAAACAGATGACAGATGTGTGTTGAGCAATGTACAGGTTACTTACTGTCCTGTCTTGTTTAGCATTTTGAAAAATTTTAGAAAAAGAAACCAATTAGTGGTCTTCCTTCCTTCCTTCCTTCCTTCCTTCCTTTCTTCCTTCCTTCCTTCCTTCCTTCCTTCCTTCCTTCCTTCCTTCCTTCCTTCCTTCCTTCCTTCCTTCCTTCCTTCCTTCCTTCCTTTTTTCCTCCTTCCCTCCCTCCCTCTCATCAACCAGGCATTTACATTTGAATATGAATATTCACATGAATAAGAACTATTTCTTGAACATTAGTAATAAGCTGGGGGTAGAGTCAGTGCTACATTATTTTGATCTTTAAAAAAAATCAGTTTTCTAAGGACACGTTACAAAGTTAACCTGCTAACTTATGCTAACATGTTGAGAAGAATAGTGATATAATACTGATAATGAAAATAGCTAACATTTATATAGTGGCACTAAGTTCTTTACAAATATTATTTTATTTGATCCTTACAACACCCCAAGAGGTAGGTGCTATTATTATCTGTATTTTTACAGTTGAGTAAACTGAGTCAGATAAAGGTTAAGTGACTTGCCCAGGGTCACACAACTAATAAGTATCTGAGACTGGATTTCAACTCAGGTCTTTCTTACTCTAGTCCAGGCACTCTATCTGTATTGCAATAGTGAATAGAGACCTAGTCTTAGTTAAGTCAGGAAGAATGGGGTTGAAGTCTTGCTTCTGACATCTACATGACTGAGTGATTCTGGGCAAATCACTTTACCTCTAAGAATTCTAGGCAACTGTAACAGGTGCTGATCTGCATTGATACAGAGTTTCCTCCTAGGGCAAGAGTGAGGAACCTGCAGTCTCAAGGTCACATGTGGCCCTCTAGGTCTTCAACTAGATTCAGTTAAAGGGCTGCAAAAGGACCTAGAGGGCCACATGTGGCCTCAAGCCTGCAGGTCCCCACCCCTGCCCTAAGGAGTTCCCTATATCAGTGAAATCACAAATAAAATCTAAATAATAAAGAACCCAATCATAAATATCTCAAACAGGGGAATTTATTAATGAAAATTGATTCAAAACATACAGTAAAATATCATTAATACAGATTCTACTAATTATGAATTTCATAAGATCATAGATTTAGAACTGGAAAGGAAATTGGAGGTCATTTAGTCCAATCCATCATTTTACAAAAGAGAAAACTTAGACTGAAAAATGTGGTGACTTGTTCCAAATCATACAGGTAGGAGTTTGCAGAGGAAAGATTCACATCCAAGGCTTCAGATTCCAAAGCTATCACTCTTTCCATTGTACCACCTAGTACAACTCGGGCTCATTTCATATTTGTATTGAGTCTGAAATAATTTCCCATATGTAAAATATTGGACTCATAATCCCATACACAGGTAAATCCAATATATAAAATCATCCGAACTCTCCTAAATGGGACTTGAGAAATAAGGACTCCTCCAGTGTGTGCTGTCTTTGAGGTGCTGTGTTCATTCTTATATTCTGAGGAATCTTTGTTTACAATATATCACCCAGTCCGTTTGGAATTTAACATTTTCACAAAACTCCTTTATTTGCTTTATCAATACCAATTGATGTATCAGTTTAGAAAGTAGATGTATTTAAAAATCATAATATAATTCAGGTTTCTGACAATTTGATTTCCCCCAACTCTGCTTCCATTTCCACATTTTAAAGTAATGGCCATTTTCATTCAGCTTTTTCTTCTTCTTCCCTTGTTTTCATCTGTTTCATTCATGGGCTAAATGTTGTCCAAGGTATACATTAAGATTACTGCTTAGCAAATTTCTTCTGGGTCTTACAAGTTTCTTTTACAAGTCTGTCTCCTGTATTTGGAATAGTATCTAGATTTAGAAGGCAATCTTTATGTTTAAAAAAACAAACAAACCCTACTCTACATACTGCAATTAGCAAACAGTTTCAGACTTCTGATATTCCCCAAATGCAGGAAATTTTTTAGAGGCTAGTCATTAAAACAAACAAATGAACAAATGGTTTTCATGAATAAATTTGCCACATTAAACACCACAATGCAAAGCTGAATTCATGATTGAGTGACAATGACACCTTTATTAATGATACCTATTTATTTCATTAGATGTTACAGAGATGGTATTACAATCATCTTGGAGGTTAGAGATATAATAATTCAGCAGAGATTTGCAAGTTTAGCTCAGTTATACTTCATGAAATAACCTTATCAATAATTGATCTCAGGTATTTATTTCTGAGAATTCATGTGCAATTAGAGTTAACTCCTTCAGTGAAAGTAACTCCTGATTTATTCCTGACAAATTACTGTCTGTCAGATAGAAGAGATCTCTCCCCGCCTCCCCAGAATATACCACAACAAGATTATGAAACTGAACCAAAATGATTAATTTTCCTTTTTCTTCTTTTTTCCCCCCTAAACAAATTGGATTCTGGATCGTGTCTTCCAATACTACTTATGAATGAATCACTTCACATCTTGCAATCATCAGATACTAAAAATGCAAGAGAAGCCAAGGATGTGACTGTGGACTAATGTACCTGAGGGAAGGATTAAATCCTAACTCTGCCATCTCTACAAGCAATAAACCCCATGTGTACTCCAGCCTATTTTGCTTCAAATGTCATGAGTTACACTAAATGTTCAAAATAAATTATCACACTATAATGTAAGAATTTTTTTTAAAAAGAAAGTTAAAGAGTTTATGCCTCTGAACTCAAGAAAAGAATAGGAACTTTAAGACCAGGTATGTTTTTTACTTATATTGTTATTAGTCTGAACAAAAGCTCACCATGGTGAAACAAAGACTTCCAACTCTGATATATAAACACAAGGTTGGATTTTAGTCAAACAGGTATATGGACTATTAGTGGATTTATTGTATTTTTCTCTAATAAGTTAAAAGTCATCATTCTAGCTGCTTTGTCACACATATTTTTTTCTTAATTAGAAGTTTGACTGGTTTTGTTGTTGTTTCTGGATATTTAAAAAAATAATTGATGACAATTTCATGAAATAAGGCAGACAGTTTGGCTATGAGTCTGTTCTGGAGTTGGGCATAACAATTAGAATGGATCAGCCTTTGTCATTTGTAATTCTGATCCCGTCTTATACATTTTTTTTTGGCTGTTAAAAACTGAGTCTCCTGGTCTGTTAGATTGCTACAGCTCTTCCATCAGCAGACAGGCCTGTGAAAATCTGCAATAGCCTTCAATGTGGCTTGATGGATAGCAAGAGAACTCAGTGGAAATGTTGAACTCCTTTATGATTAAAAAGCAAACCTTTAATGTAGTTTTTGTTTACCATGTCATAAGTGCAGCATTGGAAGTTGCTGCCAAAGAGTCATTGGAACCAGGATCAGTATGGCAATGTCAGCCAGCCAGGGCTTTGAAAATGATTCAGTTCCTCTAGCCTTATGACTAAAATAATATCCAGTGGCTCCAGCCTCAAGCCTGGTTAATGCATCTGTCCAGAACACATAATTACCCGGTCATAACATTCCCCCGGCCACCAGCCAACAAACCAATCAGCATTTCTTCCTAACTCACTAGAATTTTTGCTGTGTCAAACTGTTTGATCTCTAGGTAGTAAAAAATGCAAAAAATTGAAAGACGCTACACTGGAAGGTTTTAATTTAGCATAGTTTCTCATGGAAATTAAATTTGAAGAGAAACATGTTTTTGTTGACATGGCTGAAGTTGAGACTTTCATTCCGTATGCTTCAGCATATCTTGTCGTTTGTTGTTCCTATATAAGCAACATTCTCTGATGTCACTTGGGTCGGGGAATATTTTAATGCTAAAAATGTTCGTACATGGCCTTCTATTTCTTATTATAAATGGTTTTTGTTGCTCAAACATACACAAATACAACTGCAAAGGAACTCTCTTTTTGTATAACATAAATATACATGTGTGTATATAGACAATGAAACCACTTGCATTACTTTCAAAGGAACAAGGAAGAAAAACATCTGTATATGCTATCCTGGTACTTTCAAAGATAATCATTAGACATATATAATATATAATGCAAGGTTAAAAACCACTGAAGTTGCACTACATTAAATAAAATTCTCAAGTTTTCATTTTTTTAAAATAAGAATTGACTAAAATATTTGAAAAGAAAAATAATTCTTAAGAGAAAAATGTAAAGCAATATGCATGTGGGTATATGAATTTAAGTATGCCTAATTCAACATTTTTTGAATAAACTTTTTTAATGAACAAAATTTCACTGACTCAAGGACAGTAATATACAGTACATCATGAACTGTGTACAAAACCCAGTAGCAAGTTAGGCTTTGTGTGTACATATGACAAATATATTAAAACTGGAACAAAATTCTAAGGAAAGTTTGATGATCCAGATAAAGAAAGGAAAGGTCCACGGGTGGCAGAGGTTAGTTCATACCTCTGCTGAGGACTTCAGCACCCAGCCCTCAGGGGACTCCAAAAGGCAGCTGTTCTGAGTAAGGACACAGAGAATCTTGTCTCCAGGGCATGGGGTCCCTAAAGATACCTGGAACTCCACAATTCTGGCTTTTCCCCCTTTCTTTTAAAGCAGAGCATTGGGAAGAAGGATGGGACAGAAATTTTTTTTCCATTTTCCCTTGCTCCTGGTCTGTATCCCAGGAATTCTAGACCTTTGCTAAACATCTAAAGGGTTCTTTGTACTTTCTCGTTGTGATTCCATGAACTCTAGCCCAAGCAGCAAATTCTTATCATCTGTGCGGTTAGCCTGGTTTACCAGCCAGGGTTTATGCCATTATACTTGAGGACATATACAAACATATCTAGCTGATTAAATGATGTTGCAAGAGCCTATTAGAGAACACAGATGATGCTAATGCCCAATGGGACTTTGCCCCTGGGCCTAACACTCAAGAGGAAGTTTGATAAGAAATTCCATTGTTTTTAACATGAACATTGATGTGCAAGGCTCTGTGGGAATAGGATGTTGCCCCTTCCCTAAAGGAAATTAGAATTTTCAAAAAAGATAAGATATGGAAACAAAAAATATGGTAAATGAAAACATTAGAAAGGCAAAAAATAAGCATTATGAGCACCAGAGAAAATATTGCTTCTAGAGGGGGAATCAGAAAAGGCTTCTTAGAGGAAGTGATACTGAAGATTGTCACAGTCTGAAGAAGGGACATACTTCAGGGAGAGAAAAGTGTCAGTGAGGTAGAGAAGAGAAAAAGTAGGGTTCTTTCCAGGAATGGTGAATAGCCCAATCTGGTTGCATTATAGGGTATGTGAAAGTAAATAGTATAAAATCAACTTGGAATAGTAGGTTGAGAAGAGGTTATGGAGGGCTTTGAATGACAGACCCAGGAATTTTAACTTTAGTAAGGAATAGACAACTATTAAAGACATCATTTCTATATTTGCTGATGTGCAAACACAAAAGTAGATACACTTCTCTCACTCTGTTCTCTTCTTCTTTGACCTTGCTATGAGGATTAGTGGGGATTTGGCTGAGGATGGTGACAAGAAGGAGAGTTACAGCTGAGGACTGGAAAAGAAGCTGGCTAACATGGCATACACTTGTAATTTCTACTGCTGGGAGAGGCTGAAGCTAAATGTATTGCCTGAATTTGTGAGTTTGAGCTGCAGTAGAGCTAAAACTGATCAGGTGTCTGTATTAAAAGTCTGGCAAAAAAATATGGTTAGCCCTCTGGAACAGTGGGCTGCTTAGGGAGGGGTGAATTGGCCCAGGAAAAATGAAGAAGGCTAAAACTTCTTTTTTTGGGGGGGGGAGTCTGTACTCATTCATTCATTCATTCATTCATTTTTAGTTTTCAACATTCATTTTCACAAGATTTTGAATTACAATTTTTTCTCCCCGTCTTTCCCCTACCCCACCCCAAAATAGCAAGCCTATTAAATACCCCTTCCCCCAATCTGTTCTCCCTTATATTCTTCCTCATCATCCCCTTAACATTCTACCAGGGCAAGATGAGTTTATATACCCCAGTACTCGTATATCTTATTTCCCTGTTGCATGTAAAAAAAAAAAGTTTTAAACATTTTTTTAAAACTTTGAGTTCCAGTTTTTTTCCCTTCTTCCCTCCTCACCCACCCCTGGGAAGATAAGCAATTCAATATAGGTTGCACATGTGTAGTTACCAAAATAATTTCCATAGTAGTTATATTATGAAAGACTGACTATATTTCCCTCCCTCCTATTCTGCCCCCCACTTATTATATTTTCTCTTTTGAACCTATCCCTTTTCAAAAATGCTTGCTCCTAACTACCCTCTCCCCCAATCTGCCCTCCCTTCTATCCTTCCCCCTTTTATCCCCTACCCCTCTATTTTC
>NW_027185655.1:68823767-68887637 GCF_028583685.1 Petaurus breviceps papuanus
TCATCCCAACTCTGGAGTCGGTGCTCTTACTCGCTGTGCTACCTGGCCGCCCCAACGGGGGTGTTTTTCTACAAGTGTTGGGTCCTTGCAGCCCTGACTCTTGGGATCCTGCATTTTGGCTTCCTAATTGTTTCACATTCATATGTCCTGGCTCCCTCCAAAGACTAAGTGAAAGGGAAGCACTTTTCTCTTCCCTCTTCTTCTAGAACCATGGTGTTAAGAATAACATAGATATGCAACGAATGCCTATGGCATTGAATTGAGCATGCCCAGAAAGAAGGGATGGGAATGAGACTTTATTTGGTGAACATATGAAATGTTCATTTTGTGTGATTTTAACATTGAATCAGCCTGTAATTTTATTGTTCAAGGGAAAGAAGAAAAGGGGGAGGGAATAAGTATCTGTATAATGCCTACTATGTACCAGGGACTGTGCTAAGCATTTTAATACATATGTCTGTGTTGTGTATATATAATATGTGTATGTATCTATACATACATAGTTGTGTTATAAACATACAGTTGTGATATATTCTACATATAGATATGTGTGTATATGTGTATGTATGTATATGTGTATATATCTACACACACAAATATATATATACATACATATATATATATATATTTGTTACTTGTTTCTCCTTCATTTTTTGAAGAGGATCAGTGCCAATATGGGTGATGACTTGACTTGTGGGTTGACTTGTGGGAATTGGATTTAAATGAAGTAGAGTTGCACAAAGATATTAGCTTCACTGTCCCTTCCAGAGTCATTGAAGTCCATTGACAAGACAAAAGTCTGAATGCCTGGTGATAACGTGGGATTCAGTGGATGACCTTGGTGTCTTCAATGTCTGACCACGTTCTAAATACTCCACAGTGACTGTTGCAGTTGCCTTCAGGGTTGTGGAAACAAATTGTTTTGATCCATCCATTCTGTTGGGGGAAGTCTTTACATGCTTGGGATAGACATCCTCCTAACTTACCAACAGTTTTGAGACCCATTGGTTCTCCTCAACCTGGCCTGCCTGCTGAGATAGTTTACTGGGGTGTGATGGCTATGTATGCTACAGCTTCTTGGAGCCATAGGTAAGAGTTGGGTGACAGGTAGACACCCAAGGTGGATGAACAGCCTTGCAAAGGGCCCTCATACCTCTCATACCAGAGATTCTAATCTCCCTGAACACCCCATATGCCTATATATATGTTTATGTGTGTGTATGGGCAATGGATGCCCTACCTTGTAAATCTCAACTGGAATAGAATGAGCACCAGGTGCTTTGCCATATGAAAGGAGCCTAATGGGGGTGGCCAGGTAGCACAGTGAGTAAGAGCACTGGCTCCAGTGTCAGGATGACCCAGGGATCGAATCTGGTCTTGGATACTCAGCACCACACCCAGAGATTACTGGCCGTGTAACCTTAAGCAAGTTACTTAACCCCGATTGCTTAAAAAAAAAATAAAAAGAAAGGAGCCTAATGGAATTCAAAATCTCTTCTTCCATTGGAACTTCACCTAGGGAGGGATTGACTTCAATCTGAGGTAAATGGTCAATGGGCTCATCTGGTGATGGTATGTTGAGAACACTATGGAAATGATCAGCCTATCTCTCTAGGATCATATCCTTATCACTAATCAATATGGCTCCATTATCACTGAGTAGTTGAAATTCACCATAGGTCTTTGACCCATAAATAGCCTTCAGGGAATCATAAAAGTGTTTTGGATTGTAACTATCAGCATAAAACTGAATTTCATCTGCCTTCTTGTTGGGCCAAGAATCCTGCATCTCTCTAAGTTTTTCTTGTACTTTACTTTTGATGGCATGAAATGCCATTGTTGTCAAATGCTTTCAATATGAATGAACAAGGCATCAAGGTCAGCTACCACACTGATAGTAAATTCTTCAACTTGAAAAGACTACAAGTCAAGACAACAGCGGAGGGAGTATTGGTGCATGATCTTCTGTTTGTAGATGATGGTAAAATTCAACTCAGCCTCTGAAGCTGAGACACAACAAAATATGGATCAATTCTCTGCTGCTTGTGCTAATTTTGACCTAACAAAACCAAGAAAACTCAGGTACTCCATCAGCCACCACCATGTCATCCATATGTGGAACCATCAGTTACATCCAATGGAGAAGTTTTGAGTACTGTGGATAAGCTCACTTACCTTGGTAGTGTACTTTCCAGGGATGTACGCATTGATAATGAGGTTGATGCATGCATTGCCAGAGCCAGCTCAGTGTTTGAGAGACTCTGAAAGAAAATAAGGGAAGAGGTATTAGACTGATTACCAAACTGAAGGCCTACAGAGCCATTGTGCTGACGTCATTGTTGTATGCTTGTGAAACCTAGACAGTCTACCAGTCAGTGCCATGCGAGGAACCTGAATGGCTTCCATTTGAATTGCCTCAGAAAGATTCTGAAGATCACCTGGCAGGATAAGGTACCAGACACTGAGGTCCTTACTCAAGCTAAACTGCCAAGCATTCAAACTCTGCTTCAGAGAGCATAACTCCAATGGGCTGGTCACACTGTTCAAATGCAAAACATATGCTTGCCAAAAAGACTGTGTTGTGGAGAACTCACACAGAGCAAGCATCCATATGGTGGTCAGAAGAAGTGATACAAGAACACTCAAAGTCTTTCTCAAGAACTTGGGAATTGATTGTGTGACATGGGGGACACTGGCACAGGACCGCTCAGCATGGCGTGCCAACATCAAAGAAGGTGCTGTGTTCTATGAGCAAAGCAGAATTGAAACAGCTCAAAGTAAATGTAGGATGCACAAATTTGGAGAATCCACCCCAAATGTTCACATGTACTATTTGTACTCGACCTGTGGTACAGCCTTCTGAGCTCAACATTGGTCTGATCAGCCAATCGGACACACTGAAACTTGACGCTAGCCTAGTGATGTTACTTTGGCCCTCTTCGAGAACGAAGGACAACAACCATGTGTGTGGATGTGTATGTATGTGGGTATATGTATGTGTGTGTATACATATGAACTTATGTGGGCATATGCATGTATACACGCATATATAATGCACACATGTATAGGACACAAATATATACACATGCATACATATGTTTATGTGTGTGTATATGTATGTATAATGTTGTGCTAGTACTTGAACTCAAGAGTTTTGACTCCAAGGTCAGGTTTCTTTTCCCCATGAAAAGGAGCTTCTCTTGCTGATACTTTTGCCTCTCCTGTGTTGCCTTGGTCAAATTTCATCCCCTCTCTGAGTCTCAGTTTCCTTATCTGTAAAATGAGGGACCCAGACTAGGAGATGTTTTATATTCCTTTCCAGCTCAAATACTTTCTATTTCTTCTCAGATAAATTTCAGCTCTTCTACTCCATGACCTGAGCATGGAACCACAGAATCAGAGAATTTAGAGTTGGAAGGGGCCTCAGAGATCAATTCCTACCCATAAGGGAACAAAACTCAGCACTCTTACCTAACTGCCTAGAGCTGGATTTGATTGCATGCAGAGATTGGTGATTTGTAAAAATGTCATTTTGTCACATGGGAAAATGTGGTAAGAACCACAGTACACGAATGAAATTCACTGTCACCTCACCTTCTCTGGGTGTTAAACTAACTCATCTCACCACAAGTCAAAGGCCCACTGCCACTTGCCATGTCGTCTCACCTCTAAGATATGAAGGATTTCCTAGCCGTAGGGAGGTCTGGGCATTCTCTCACACACTGGAAATTAAAACAATCCAAGTAGGCTTCTGTTATTATGCACGACACTCTTATAACATGTTTTAAATAAACCCTACACAGAAAGTTCAGCTTCTTATTTCCTAACATTGAAAAAAAAATCAATCAGTCAGTCAATTGACATTTATTAAGTTAAATTGACATTTATTTATTAACTACTGTATGTCAAGTCCTCTGCTAAACCCTGGGGATACAAAAAAAGGCAGAAGCATGGGTATCACACCTAGTTTGAAATGATACATACATTGCTCTGAATGTTTGCTTATCATGCCTTTCTTGATTACTCCCCAAGAATTTTGATTTCAATCTTGTATATAATCACTGATTGATCTCCTATACTATAATATCAAATATAACTTAAAAACTTAACTATAGACTGTTACACATAGAACAAAATCATGTTGTTGTTGTTTTTGAGTTGTATCCAGCTTTTGACCCTATTGGAAGTTTTCTTGACAATGAGTGGTTTGTCATTTCCTTCTCTGGCTCATTTTACCAATGAGGAAACTGAGGAAAATAAGGTTGAGTGACTTGCCCAGGGTCACACAGCTAGTCTGTGGCAAGATTTGAATGCAGGAAGATGAGTCTTCTGACTCCAGGCCCAGCACTCTATCCACTGTGCCACCTAGCAGAATCATAGTATCATAGATTTAGAACTGAGAGATCTTGAAGGCCATTGATTTAGTGACTTTTTTTTTGCCTTTTGGGAAGGCAATTGGGGTTAAGTGACTTGCCCAAGGTCACACGACTCGTAAGTGTTAAGTGTCTGAGGCCGGATTTGAACTTGGTACTCCTGACTCCAGGGCCTGTGCTCTGTTCATTGCGCCACCTAGCCACCCCAAATTTTTATTTTATAGTCATAGAACACATTCCCCTCTCTGCCCAATTGTGCATTTATATGTGGGACTGGAGGAGAAGCATTAATTCTTTCCTAAAAATTAATGCTATTTTGGGGCCACTCTCCAATCATCTAAACATATTTATACAATTTATCTCTCAATAGTTGAAGGTGGGCTTAACCTACTATGATGCTATTTTTGGTTGAGCTTTGTTAGCACATTAGGAACAGGATAGTCCTAAGTTGAACCCTAGCCTTTAAAAGGGGGGAAGAAATCCATTCAATTTTAAGTAAAACTATTTATTCATCTATTTCACTAAAAGTTGACTGCTACTAACATTTTCCCCTCTGTACCATTTTCCACTTTTCCTGAGATCAAATGTTCATTTTTTAGTTATTTGAAACTGAGGCAAGAAGCTCTGGTTTGTGTCTGAGGATTGTGGGACTCAGCAAAAGATATGTCAGAAATCCATTTGCACAGAAGCCCTGCTTTTACCCCATTCATATAAAGATGATTTTGTTTAAATGTTGCTCATTATGGACATTAAAAAAAACCGGTGTAGCAATTGCATAGCTACTGCCAAAAGTAACTGACACTGGGAGAGCCTTGACAAATGAAATGTTTTCCAACCATACCCTTCTTGGTTGGATTTTTTTCCCCTACAGACATCTTTCCCCCTCTGATCAATTTTTTTCTTGGCTTATTTACCTGGCAAGCAAGAAAAAGGATTTTAAGTAATTTGAGGCCAATTAACAGTGGCATACTCCTGGAATCTTGGTAGAACCCATAGCATTCTCTGAAGTGCTTTCTGCGATCTAGATGCTGACCTTGGGTACCACTTCATTTATTTATTTATTTATTGCTTTTTGGAGGTCAATTGGGGTTAAGTGACTTGTCCAAGGTCACAAGGCTAGGTTGTGTTTTGTGTGTGTGTGTGTGTGTGTGTGTGCGTGTGTGTTAAGTGTCTGAGGCTGGATCTGAACCCAGATCCTCCTAACTCCAGGGTCAGTGCTCTATTCACTGCCACAAGGGGGTAACCCCTTGGGTACCACTTTAGAATAGCATAATGAATTGTTTTAGAATGGTAAGTAACCCTTAACTACCTCTCACAGGTTGTAAATCTGAATATTTCCCAAGGCTCCATGTTCAGTCATTTTCTTTTGCTACATTTGGTCTCTGTGAATTTTCCCCTTTCCAAGGCTTTCAGCATTGTCTCCGAATAGGTAACTCACAGATTGTCATAATCAGACCTATTTTTTTCTCTCCTGAACTTCTCTTACCCATTACAATTGTCTTGCTTGCCTGCCCCTTACACTCTGTATTTGGGCTTTAATTTATCTTTTCCAGCCTAATTTCATGCAGTCTATGTTACTGACAAACTGAGTAAAGGATCTTATTCTTCTGTTTCCTGTCTCAGTGACTTAGAGTCTCCTGGTTCCATGCCTGGAATATATTTCCTACCTCCCCAGTTCCATCCATTGAAATATTTTTCTTCCTTCAAGGCACAACTAAAATGTTATAGTCTTCATACTCTTCTGTTCTCCCAAGTTGAAATGATCACTTCCTACATTTTCCTAGCACAATGTATCTAAATCTCCTCTGAGTCCTTCTTAGAGTCTACCTTTTATCATACTTCTGTGTATATATGTCATATCCCTTCCATTAGATTGTAAGTTCTTGGAGGGCAAAGATTCCATTATTTTTAATCTCTGTACCCTCAGAACATAGCACTCTACTTTGTATATAAGTAAAGCCAATTAGTCAGTAAATGCCTATTATGTGCCAGGATCTGGGCTAAGTAAGGATCTGGTAGAGTGTTTGTGAAATTGCATTGAATCATCATTGAATGCACTGAATCAATTACTATGCTGGGCACAGAAAGAGGTGCTTAAACATACTTGTGTAAGTGTGGGGAATCTACCTCCATACTAGTTAATCAAAGAAAATGGAAATTTTCCACTCAGTTGATTGATTCAATTACCAAAAGTATAAACAATGTGGCAATGAATTCTTTTTTTTTTTTTAAGCAATCAGGGTTAAGTAACTTGCTCAAGGTTACACGCCAGTTATTTCTGGGTGTGGTGCTGAGTGTCTGAGCCCGGGATTCGATCTCCAGGTCGTCCCAACACTGGAGCCAGTGCTCTTACTCGCCGAGCCACCTGGCCACCCCGTGGCAATGAATTCTTAATCTAAAGATATATCAAATCCTTTAGTCAGTGGATAACGTGAATGGCATGCCATGAAGAATATCTTGTGTTTTGTTAAATGAACTAGACATACTTTTATTTAAATACCAAAAAAGCAAGGTAGTTCAGAACCATCCATTTGAGTAGTGGTTTACTCCAGTGATAATAATCTCATGAGATGAAAGTTTCTTTTTCTTTCCCTTTGCCCCATTAATCAGGGACAGTCTTTTGAACTTAGAAGGTCAGGATATTTCCATCAGTGTCAGTAACAGAATGCTCATAGGATGGTACTTGATGGCAGCATCTACATTGGGAGGTGAGACACACAAACTGAGAGTGTGACCCTTTGGGACAGAGGTATGTGCTAGCGATAGACTCTACAAGACCCTCCACAAAGGATGAAAAGGTCTCCAGTAACCAGAAGCTGCTAGTTATCTCTTTACCACATGTGTTCTTTGCATGTTTGCTGGACAGTTGTTTAACTCTTAAGTTTGAACCTATTTTTTCCTAAGGACTTTGAGTTTTCAAGAGGGTTTGGGGTGGGGTATGCCATTTCTATAGCAATTGTCCTTGTTTACTTGCTTTGTAAATATCCTTTCTGAAAGCTAATTAAGTCTGGATGATAATCATTGAGAAACATACCACTAGGGGCTTATGATCCACAATACTAGAATTCAGCAATCCTCAATATTACTCCCAGAATCTGAGACTAGTAGTAGTCATTGCCCTCTGGGGACCCCAAATTGTCACTGGGAAAATGAGTCCAGAGAAGGTGCTACACTAGATTGAATGGAAGAATTAACTGCTAGAAAGAGAATATTTCCTTCAGATTAATAAAAAATTTAAAGTTAGGTATTCTGACAGCCCTAGCTATCATGTTTCACTTACTAATGTTTTCTTAATATTTCCAACTTCAAAGTTGACTAGATTTATACAATTCTTCCATTCTGGAGTTAGAGGACCTTATTTCAAATTTTGCCTCTAATACTACCTGTGTGACATTGGGGCTGGGAGACACTATTGAGGAAGTAATACTTGTGAGAGGTAGCTTTGTAGATAGAGGATTGGGCCTGGAGTCCAGAAGATCTGAGTTAAAATCCAACCTCAGACACTTATTAGCTGTGTGAACCTGAGCAAGTCAGTTAACTTCTGTTTGCCTCAGTTTCCTCTTTTATAAAATGGGAGTAATGATAGCACCTGCACCTCCCCCACCCCCCCACCAGAGTTGTTGTGAGGATCAAATGAGGAATATTTAGAAAACATTTAGCACAGTGCCTGGCTGAACAGATACTTAACAAATTCCTTCTTTTCTTGGTCAAATCATTTAACCTGGCATCAGTTTTCTCCTCTGTAAAAGGAGACTAGAGGCCTCTGAGATTCCCTTTAGCTCTAGACCCATGATCCTACATTATTTTCTAGAAAATTAGCTTTCAGGACTTCTAGAATATAATTTATCATTGCCTTTAATGTAAGGGTTGGTACGTAATCCCTAACATTTTAAATGGAGGAAAAAAGGGAATTGTCAATAGTAGTCACCAAGAGACATAAAGAAGAAAGAAGCATATGTATTTACACTCTCTAAAAATGGTCCAGTTGTTCTTTAGAGAATATTTAGAAATATTAGTGGGTTTAATTTTTCTATTTCCTCTTACATGTTTAATTGCTATGAAGATATACTTCAAATAGCAACATGAGAAATGAAGCAAAAAGTATTTCAACACTAAATTGTTTCTAGAGCCAAAGAGTAAGACATTTACTAATGAAACTTAATTATTAAACGGAAAAAAACCCTTCAAACAAGCTAAGAAAAAAGCAAACCACCAGAAGACTATTAAAAACAGTTGTCTGTATAAGGTCTCAGCTCTGCCACATGAAAGAATATATGATTTTAACTAGATTGCATGTGATTCCCTGTCTGTTTCTTTTCCCAAGAAAGTTTATTATGGAAATTAAAATTAAGTATAACCACCCCTCCCCCCAAAGAAAAACAAACAATTAAGTAGCCAGAGAAATGGAAAGGCCACCCCATCCAACCATCTCATTTTACAAATAAGGAAACTGAGGCCAATGGGGATTAAGAAACTTGCCCAAAGTCACATAAATAGTGCAGAGATAGGTCTTGACTCTAGGTCCTTCAGTAATTCTTTCCAATTTATCTTTTATGAGGTTTATTTCTACATAGTTGTTTGCATATTGTCTCCCCCATTAAACAGTGAGATCTTTGAGATCAGGGACTGTCTTTTGTCTTTCTTTGTATTACCACTACTTAGCCCAGATCCTGGCACATAATGGGCACTTACTAAATGTTTATGATTGACTAATTGGCTCCAGAACTATCTGATTCAAAGTAACATCAGAGAGTCAGTGAGCTCCTGGGGAAAGTGCTGAATTTGGAGCCAGGGTATCCTAGCTCTGCTACCTGGGTGACTTGAGTAAATTTTTCACTCATTTTCTTATCTATAAAATTAGGGGGATTGTATTAGATAACTTAAATCTATAATAATGTTTTCCCTAAAGTCACTAAAACACATATGGAATAATCTTAAACAACAGACAGCCAAAGTTCTCTGTCTCGAATCATCTCTGGAGGGACAATGAATTCTGAGTGGAAACTATCCAACTTGTGTTTGCACATTTTAGTAAAAAAAAAATCTAACAAAGGAATCTGACTTTACACTTCTTATATATGGGCTTGAGCAGATCCTTATTTGACCACATCCTAAAACCCACTCTGAGATGTGGGGATTATGATGGCCCAATCTGCAAGAAAAACCACTGAGGCAGAGCTCTGAGCCAATGGCACTTTATTAAAGGATCAATGGTCCCCTCTACTGAAGTGGATCCCAGACTTTGCTCACAGTCTGAGATGCCCCCTTCTTCCAGGACCTTGTTTTTATAGGGTTTGATATACAAATATTCAAAAGAGGCATGGTAAAATATAGAATCTTATTAGTCCATAGACCTTGCTCTTCAGGGCCAAAAATGATGCATCAAGCCAAAAAAAAATGGGGGGGGGGGCGATGTCTCAGGTTGGATGAAGCCATGGGGTGTCTCCAACTGAATAAATGGTCAAAAATGATCATAAAATGGTCACCTGCTCATGTTGGACAAGAAAGAGTGGTCTGGAGGTACAAAGAAAGTTGGGGACTTGCCATGTCAGTCATGGCAGAGTCACCTCTGCCACACCAGACTTGATCACCTTGACAAGGAAAAACAAAGGTGGAGGTTCTCTAGTTAGCTTCCTATGATTAAGCAAGTGAGCTTACAATCTGTAGCTCACAGCTTTGGGGCCTAAAAACAGAACTTAAAATCACTATCCCAATGGAATCATATCTAACTGATTAATACCACTTGGAATAAAGAAGGGGTCCAAATAATCATTTCTCATAGAGTTCCCCACAGACTTCTGCAATGTGAAGTTCATCATGGAATCATTGAAACAAAGAGTTGGAAGAGTCCTTTGAAACTCAGGCCCAAGAAGGATTATAGGCCTGCCTAAAGGTCACCCAGTTGACCCAAGTGCTCATTAGCAGTGGCTTTCTCACTCATTTGCATGTAGTGTTCAAACCTTTGGGACCATGGACAGTCAGCAGATGCTATCCTCTGGATTTATTAAGGTATGTAACATTCAAATTGATTGTGTTCTGATCTGAAATAATCAATGTTGTCATTATCTCTTTCACTTGGATGAATAATAATATATATTATATAATAATAATAAATAATACTTTATATAATGCTTACCATGTGCCAGATATTGTGCTAAGTGCTTTACAATTATTATCTCATTTGATCTTCACAACAACCTTGGGAGGCAGATGCTTTTATCCCCATTTTACAGATGAAGAAATTAAAGCAAACAAGTGTTAAGTTGCCTAGTGTTGCTAAGCAAGCAGTAAGCCTAGTAAGGCTGCGTTTGAACTCAGGTTCCTGGGACTCCTGGCCTGGTGTTCCACTTAATTAGACTAAAACACAAATTATTGTAGATATAATTTTAATATTTAACCTAAATGCAGATACAAAATAAAATGAGAAGGAAATTGCCTGTTTTGACTTATTTGTGAAATGGCAAAATAAGGAAATTGTTGTTCATTCTTAGTTCTCTAAGAGAACCATTGATATAACAAGGGTGCTGAAATAAGTGAATAGGAATGTTAGAAAGTAAGAGAATTTTTCTTAAGTGTGAGTAATAAGAAAAACTAGCACTTATAAATTGCTTTAATGTTTGCAAAACACTTTACATATGTTATCTATCTCCTTTTATCTTCACAACCCTGTGAGGTGTTATTATTTCCATTTTCTGTTTGAAGAAACAGAGATATCAAGGTTAAGTGACTTGCCCAGAGTCAAACAGCTAGTATGTATCTAAGGCAAAATTAAAACTCAGAACTCCTTGATTCCAATTCCAGTACTTAAGCTATTATGCCACCTAGCTGCCTTATAGTAGGGAGAGCCTCCAGTACAGTCTCCTTCTGATGTCCCATCATGAGAAAGAGATGACCTGGGTTCTGGAGGTCTGTCTTTAGTGAGTAAGCTTGGTAGGTTCTACTAATTTATATTGAGTGAATTCAACACATATTTACCAAGTGCTTAAGCATTGGGATAAGCACTCAAGATATAAGGATAAAAAATTCTGGTCTTTGTACTCAAGAAGATTATCATTCAACAGAATTCAATACAATGTAGGTCAGACAAAAGCCTTTGATGATCAGAAGGTCAGCCAGTTAGGATAACCTGGCTGTTACCTTGTAAAAGATATTTTTGATCACAGCAATCCATGAAGCTCATCCAATATAACATGGAAGCATCTTAGGCCCCATCACTGGAGTACCCAGTCGGAATTGAAAACTGAATCCCAAGCAAAGATTTGAAGAGACTTCATAGCATCATAGGGTTCTAACTTTAGAAAGACTTTAGAGATCTTCTAGTTATCTTTCGCCATTAACATGTAAGTTCCCTGAAGTCAGGTACTGTCTCTCATTTTATATGTATATTCCCAGTTTAATGAAGTACCTGGCATATAGTAAAACACTTAATAGATGCTTTTATATTCACTGCAAGAGGTTTAGTGATCTTGCCCAAGGTCAAAGAGGTAATACCATATTTGGGACTGAGAGAAATGATTATTAAATAACAAATTATTGGGGAGATCCCTGACCTTTCTCCAAAAATTTATCCCACCTAGACTATCTTATCTAGATGGAGTTGTTGCCTCACCCAACTAAAAAGCCCTACAAAGAAATTAATGTCAGGTGAATTCTGGCCTATTGTGTTCCACTCATGCAGGTTTGGGCAGGAAGGCAGATCCCTTGTCTAGGGTTCATTCATTAACAGTAGCTTCCCTGACTGGGGGGTAATTTGGGAAATAAGTGATATGATCAAAGTCACATTCCCCAGCTCCTCATTAGAATAGGCCCACCCTTCTTATAATATTCATTTTCTCTAATTACTTATTAACCAATCAGGAACACCCTCAGGAACACCCACTTTTCTAAGGGCATGTAAGAAATGAGTGCACTCCATGAGAGGGTCTTTGGCATTTGAGGATGTCATTGATCCCTTTTATCAAATATGTGCTAGCATGATTAGTAAAATCACCAATTACCCAGAAACTTTGTCTCTCTAACTTTTCATTCATTCTAACTCACAGAATTGCCAAATGGCTTGGACTATTTAGTCAAACAGGTGGAACAGGTAGCCCCAGATTTAGTGATGGCTTCAGTCACTCATCTTCTTTTGATCTTTAAACCTTTCCTCAATATCTTATTAGATGTGAGTGTTCATGTTTGTGATAGTTGCTCTCCATGCTTTGTGAAATCTAAGGAGAGACTGATTATTTTTAGTTTTTAATGCTATGTTTTTCTTTTTCTTTTTCTAAAATTTATTTATTTATTTACTTTTAGTTTGCAACATTCATTTCCACAAGGTTCTGAGTTTCAAATTTTCTCCCCTTCCCTCTCCTTCCCCCTCTCCACCATGGCAGCATGCAATTCAATACAGGCTCTATAAATACTTTCACATTAAACAATAGTCAAGTTATAAAGAAGGATTATAACCAATGGAAAGAACAACAAGAAAGAAGAAATGAAACAAAACAAAAAAGAGAGAGAGCAAGCAGTTTGCTTCAATCTACATTCAGACTCTATAATTCTTTCTCTGGAAGTGGATAGCCTTTTCCACCATGAGTCTTTTGGAGTTGTCTCATAGCCTTGCATTGCTGAGAGGAACCCAGGCTACCAAAAGCTGGTCATCACAGATATGATGTGTCTGTAATTGTGTACAAAGATATTTTGCCCCATGCTCTTCTGAACCACATTGCGACTTTTTCACACCACATCCTACGGCATCCTTATAACCTATGCTCCTCAGGCATGTATGAGGCTTGGCAGTAGCTCCTTCCTGGATGAAAAATCCTACTTTCCATATTATGACATGTGGTTGAATTGAGCTGTTTCATTGTCTATTTTAGATATTACAGCTAGGCCCCAAACTGAATAAAAGATTGAAATGGACTGGGATGGATTTCATTTGAGAAGGGAACAGTACTTGCAAAAACTTCAAGATAGCTCTCTGGAATCAAAACCTCATCTTTTTGGCATTCTCATTCTTCCAGTGGCATTGTAGAGCTACAGATCATGGAATACTGCCATTATTACTTGATATATGTCTGGAAATTCTGGAACTCACAGAGACTAAGTGTTTTTCCCTTTTCTTTGGTTCTAAGGAATTTAGAGTCTAGATGCCAAAGAAAGAAGCCTTGAAAAAGTGAGAAGAAATGAAAATCATGACTTACATGACTATCTTGGTAATGGAGAGGCATCTTGTAGCTCTCTGAATGAAAGCTATTAGACATAACTTGGAGAATAGAAGGGTCTGTCCTGTGATCCACTCAACCTTGGATCATAACTTCTACACAAGAGAAGTTGTTACTGCTTAATGATTAAAAGACACATGAAACTATTAAGATTAAGAATCTTTTGAAATAGTTACAGTATGTGAAGTGTATAGCAAAGTCAAGTTGGAAAAAAAATTGGTTCTAAGTTATACCTGCCACATTTTGAACAGGATATGAACAACCACATGAGTCTCTGCCATTCTTTATGGGTCCCTTTCCTGCTTTTATTACATGTGGATTTTTCTCTTACATTATTACCATTCCATCTATTTCCCTTAGATAATGCTGCTGACATTAAGATGCCTGGCTGTATTTATGGTCATTTTACTATATGGTCACGGAGTGTGTATTCTTTCTAACTGCAGTTATTATTTGTGATTCTGCCACTTTGATTCACTCATCCATTTAGTAAACATTAGTTGGTCCTTATGACATAAGCACTATGTTAAGCTCTGGGTAGAAAAAGACAAAAAAGTTTTCCTTCCTTCAAGGAAGTTATTCTATTTAATTCTATATAAAATTCTATATAAAATTATAAAAATTCTATTCTATATAACATTATGCAATTGAACATATATACACATATATAGGTAATTTTTTTAGATAAGCAGATAGATTGATAGGTTGATAGATGTATAGATAGATTGATAGGCAGATAGATTACTAGACAGACAAGTAGAATGATAGATTGGTTGATAGACTGGTAAATACAGATAGAAAGATGACAGCTAGCTAGCTAGCTACATAGTCATTTTGGTTCTGACAGAAACGACTGGTCTTTCCAGTGGTTAATGCTCTTCTATTTTTTTCAAAATTATTTTGTATTTACTCTGTTTATGTTGTGTATATATTTATTTGTTTATGTTTCCCCCCAGTACAATGTAAGGTGCTTAGCATCCAATTTATGTTGTTGGATTGAACTCAATTGAATGGGTAGGAGGAGAGAGATAGGGAAATATTTGTATGTGGGAGATGGTAGCTGAGTGAGCTTCAATGGAAACTAGGCATTCCAAGAGGTGAAGGTGAGAAAGGGAAGGCATTTTTGGCATGCTGGATGGTCTCTCCAAAGACACAGAATAGATAGAATGTCAAGTATAGGGAGAAGGAAATAGGCCAGTTTGCAGGAACATGGTTTGAGTGAGGGTCAATAATGTGAACTCAGTGAAGAAAATTGGATTGGAGGCAAGCTGTGAAGAGTATTAAGTAACAGATAGTGTGTTAAATAACAGAGTTTGTATTTTATTCCAGAGACAACAGGGAGTTACTGAAGCTTCTTGAGCAGAGGAGTAATGTTAGACTTGTGCTTTAGGAATATCAATTTTGTAGCCATATAGAGCAATAGACGAGTGATTAGGGAGATCAAATGGGAATCAGTAGTCCAGGAAAAAACTAATCAATATCTAAACTAGGGAGGTGGCTGTTTGGGTGAAAAGAAAGGAACGGCTATGATAGAATGGAGGTATAATTGACAAGATTTATTTGACTGCTGAATGGAAATGGAGGCACAGAGAGGGAGACCAAAGAGTTGTGATTACTTTGAGGTCACAAAACTGTGATACGCCCTCAAAAGAAATACGAAGGTGGATAGGTTTTGAGGAAAAGATAATAAATTATGTTTTGCTTAAGAGCAGGGATGCTTTACTTATTTTTGTTCTCTTTATCCCTTCTTTGCATGACAGGCACTTAAAAATGCCTATTGGTTAGCTGATTGATTTTGGACGTACTGAGTGTGAAATGCTTATGAGATAACTGATGAAAGTGCTGGCTGGTGATGCTCTCCTGCAACCAAATAAAACCATAGGATCTTTGAATGCTGGGCCTGGAGTTAGGAAGAATGAAGTTTAAAGTCCATCTCACTTATTAGCTATGTGACCTTTGGTAAATCATTAACCACTGTCTGCCTCCATTTTCTCAGTTGAAAAATGGGAAAAATAATAGAATCTGTCCCCCCCCTTCCCCTTCCTTCCATACGTGTTGTGAGGATCAATGAGATATTTGCTAAAAGTGCTTAGCACAGAGTTTGGTACATAGTAGGCACTTAATAAATACTGTTGTCTTCTTTTCTCCTTTTATATCCTTTGGAGACTTGTAAGGGACTAAAGAAGTGACCTAGTCCAGCCTCATCAAGGAAGAAATTGAGGTGCACAGGGAGAAAATGATCTGTTACACAGATAATGAGAGGCAGAGCTGGGATTTGAACTCAGTGTGAATTAGAGTATAAGTTTTGAGTTTAAAGGAAGATGCCACCTGTGTGAGACCTGCTCATCTACTCTTTGTGTCCGCCTGATTCACCCAACTTTTACCTGTGCCTCCAAGAAGCTGTAGCATGCACAATGGTCACAACCTGCTAAACTGCCTTGGCAGATGAGCTAAATCAGGCCTCAAACCTGCTGGTGAGTTCAGGACATGTCTGCTCCAAGCATGTGAAGATTTCCCAAGTCAGAATGAGTACATGAGAACAATTTATTCCAATTGCCATGAAGGTGACTGAAGCAGGGACTGTGGAATGCTTAGAGCTTTGGTCAGACATCTGCCTCCCAGGCCATTGCCAGTTGCCCTGACTTTTGCCTGGAAATATGGAAGAGAGTGAGACTGACTACTTTGTGCAACTCTGCCTCACTTAAATCTGATTCACTCATGAGTCAAGACTTTACACTGTGATATCTCCAATGAAGGACAAACAACAGTGAATGGTAGAACTGGGATTTGAACTCGGGGTCCAGGAATTCAAATATAAGTTTAAGTCTTCATCTCTTTCCACCTGCATTCCACTGCCTCTGATTAACTAAATGGATCCTAAAGTATGGTCAGAGGAATGTCCTCATAGCCTTGATTCCAAGAAGCTGTTCTTTTGTCTTATAGTTTCTCGTTAATTGGCCACTTATTAAATCAATCAACATTTATTAAATGCCTACTGTATGTCAGTACTGTGGTAAGAGCTAGATTGTAAGTCCCTTGAAGGCAAAGACTGTGATATATTTAATTGTATCTCTTCCTAAGCCTTATGCAATGTATACTGTAGGAATAAAAATGAACGGAATGCACCAGACATATGTGCCTGCTATTTCCTCCCCCATCATTCACAGCTATGTATGCATGCCACACAATTGGAAGGTTGTGCTCTGAGGGATATTAAAGCATTTTGTTCTGCTTTTCCAACTTTGTGAAGCAGATGCTTTTAGGTAAAAGTTCTAGTAGCTTTGTGTTTTATTTATTTAGTTTTATCTGATCCAGGTCAGCTAGTCAGGGTGATTTTGCATGGAGGAAGAAATTTCTATGTATTTTAAATTTCAGAAGACCTGGGTCCTAGCCCTGGTCTCTTATCCTTTCTGGGACTGTTTCCTTATCAGCCAAATGGAGATAGTTCCCCTCAAAGCTACCTTAAAGAATGATTGGGATTACAAAGATTGGGAGTACAAATGAAATCATACATGAAAAGCACTCTGAAAATGAAACATCATTATTATCATCATTGACTCTCTTCTTCAGGAGACATCTCCCTATCCCCCCACCTACTAGTGCCTTCCCCTATGAGATGACTTTCCCTCTGCCCTGCATGTATCTCCTTTGTTTGCCATTTTCTTTTCCAGCTCATTTTTCAGATGAAGAAACTGAGGCAAAAAGAGGTTCTCTTTGAGAATGAAGGACAAAGAAAAACAATTTCCTATGTACCTAGTTATCTATTTTTTTCTTTCACTGGAATGTATTCTCTTTGAAGGCAGGGACTTCTTTTATCCCCAGCATTGAGTATCAAGTCTAACATACAGTAAATATTTAAATATTTGCTGATTGACTAAATAGATTATTACTCAAGTGGTTAAGTACAGACAAAAGAATACAAGATGAACTCTAGGGTCCTTCCCAGCTCTAAAACCTATGATTCTACTTTGATTCATCTAATTACACAGCACAAACTCAAGAACCATATGGTATGCTTTAAGCGGAACAATAATGGCCTTTTAAAAATGTGTAGTGAAGGGTTTTAATAAATGTGGCTTTCTTATAATATGCCTCATTTCTTGTTCACATGCAAAATGGTGAGCAGCTGTGCAGCTGAAGTCTCATCATCACCAGAAGACTTTCTATATATCCCAATAGTTTGTTCTTCCTTCTGCACTTTCAGAAATCTCAGAACCCCGGGAATAGCTACTAAATAGGATGACCCCTTCTCTCCCACTATTGCCTGCCTTGGGTGGGACATTTTGAGGGATACTATATTTCCCTTGTTCTCAAGGACAAATTTATATTGTAAAAACACATACTTCCTGTAGAACTTCACAAATCCGTCTCTGAGGGGATTTCACTTTTCCTCACTGTGTGAAAGCTCAGGCTGATTCTAACACACTATGTCTTTTGGGAATCCCACTCCTTTCAGTGACTTCTGGAAATAATTATCTTTACACTTCAGAGATGAAAGTGAAGTTAAATATGTGAGACGCCAAGCAGATGTGGCAGAATGCATTATATACTGTACATTGCTTTATGTCATAGCTCTACAGCTGATCAAGAGCTCGCCAATGATGAACTCATCTATAGACGGTAGGGGGAATTGGTCTTTGGAGGAAAGGAGCCTGAGATTACATGACTTAGTCTTGAAAAGTTTCACCATGATGTATTCATTCAATAGATATGGATATGGATCTCTAGTGTGACAAATTTCTTCTGACCCATTGAAACATGAATTCCAAAGATTAGAATTGGATGGAGTGAATAAAGGGCAATATTTAAGGTCTGCTGGTCACAAACTTACTGTTTAACTCTCTGAGAACCTCAGATTCCTTATCATTAAAATGGAGGTAGTAGTACCTTCACTGGCCTTGGAGCCAGTAAGATTCATCTTCATGAGTTCAAATCTGGCTTCTTATTAGCTTATTAGCTGTGTGACACTTATTAGCTGTGTGACCTTGGACAAGTCACTTAACCCTATTTGCCTCAGTTCCTCATCTGTAAAATGAGCTGGAGAAGGAAATGGCAAACCACTCCAGTATCTCTGCCAAGAAAACCCCAAATGGGGTCTTGAAGAGTTGGATACAACTGAAAATGATTTAGCAACAACAAAGTACTACTTTTAGGACCCACTTCATAGAATTGTTTTGGGGATAAAAGAAATGAACATATAAAAGGATTTTATGACCATAAACTGATAGATTAATTCATTTAACAAACATTTTTCATGTTCCTACTTATTGCAATTTATTTATTCATTTATTTATTTATTTATTTATTTATTTATTTATTCATTTCCCTATTTATTTAAGCAATTGAGGTTAAGTAACTTGCCCAAGGTTACACGGCCAGTTATTTTGTATGCGTTAACACCCACATAACTTAACAGTATCTGAGGCCGGAACTGATCCCAGGTCTCCCGACTCTGGGGTGGTGCTCTTACTCACTGCACCACCTAGCCGTCCCTTGCAATTTATTTTATTGTGCTAGGCACTGGAGATAGAGAATATGAAGATAAAACAGATAGTTTTTACCCTCAGTGGAGTGATAATTTAGCAGGAGAGATAAGAAACATATAATGAAAAGTATAATAAAAATAAAGGAATAAGTGGCTTATTAAGTTTTGTGAAATTGGATGAAAGCCAGATAATGCAATGTTGCTAACACTATTCTTAATAATATAAATAATCACACTAGATATAATTATTTTAGAAGTAAAGTTTATGTTTCATTTTACATTCAGTCCTAGGTATATTATATACTGTTATTGTGAACACCTTGCATTTAATTTAAATATGCCCCAAGTATAGCAGTTTTATGTGTACTTTTTATAGTAAAGTTATAATAAATAATAGTTATACCTTCTATTTAAGTAACTTATTCCTGGATGTCCTCAAAGTCTTAGTGTGGTTTTAAGCCTGAAATTATTAAAGTTTAAAATTGTACTGATCGAAGTGATTTTTATAGCTATGATCTTATTTTACTTCATCATCTAGTAAGTTTCATTCTTCACATTTTATATATGAAAAATATTTGGCCCATTGAAGTTAAGTGACTTGTCTAAGGTCACACAATTAATGAAGGAAGGAGCTGAGGCAAGAATTGAGGTCTAGTTCATTACTCTACTAAATTTGTGGGAAATGAATGTTAATTTCCTGCCTCAAAATGAGTATTTGTCAAATAATAGAGCTCAAAACTAATAAAGTGTATTTCAGAAAATGATACTAGGAATATTTGATTCCAAGGTCTCTCAAATATTTCATTTCTTTCCACTTAGGGTAGGGGAATCTTTCAATATTTAAAGTTTTTATTTTGTGAGGACCAATTTCTATCTCGAGAAGCAAAGTGGATAAGGTGCTTGCTAGATTTCAGGTAGATGTGGGTTCTGACACCAAGTAACTATGTGACTAACCTCAAGTTATTAATATCTCTGAGCTTCTGTGTCCTTATCTGCAAAATGAGAATAACAATGCCTTTAGCATCTGCCTCACAGGGCTATTTTGAAGCTTATATGAGACAACATATATGAAAATACTTAGCAACTTTAAAACACTCTATCAAGTAAATATTTATTTAGAGCTTTCTATGAGCCAGGCACTGGTCTGAGAGCTTCAAATACAAACAGGAGCAAAAAGAAAGTCCCTGCCTTCCAGGAGCTTACATTCTAATAGGGAAGACAAAATATAAAAGGTAAATGAAAAGAGAAGTGGGAACGGAAGGTAGGAAGTTGGGGTATGGTAGGGAAAGTCTGGATATTTAGGGGTGGAGACTGAAGGGAAAGGAACCTATGGCTGGCCTGGGCACTGTTCTTAAAATGGAGCTTCTGGGAGGAACTAACCAATCAGACCTTAACTTAGAAAGGTCAAGGTCACCCACTACATCCCAGGCCATCGCCAGTTATCTTAAACTTTGTCTTGCCACTGGACTTCGATGACTCTGGAAGAGAGTTAGGTTGACAACATAGCACAGCTCTACCTCACTTAAATCCAATTCACAGCCAAGTCAAGACAGCACCCTCATGATGTCATTGGGCCTCTTTGAGAAGGATGAACAGCAACGACAACCAATTAGAGGAAGAGACCACTACGACAGAGGATGAGAAGGCTTCTATAGCTTGGTGGGAAATAATAGCAATAATAATAAAGGTCACACAAATAGGACAAAGAAAAAAGTAGTCAGGGAACATACAGTATGGTAGAAGATAAAGATCTAGCTACTACTTTTAACTTTTAAAGTATCCATATATACAAATGTGAATATAAGCCAATAATCAGACAACACAGACATGGCTGACCTCTTTATGATTTCAAAAGATTGCACCTTTTGAAAGAGATCAAATGCAGAAGCTTTCATGTCTAATGCAATTTTTTTTTCTCTCAAAAGTTGTGACTTAAGCCAGGCATTGTACAGAAGTTGCCTTACCAGTATAATTGAGCTGTCATTGTTCTGGGGTATTTCAGAGAATGATAGAATGTTAGAACTGGAAGGGACGGTATAGACAGATACATGCAGTTCAACTCTCTTATTTCACAGATGAGGAAACTAGAGCCCAGGATTGAGACATTTAACCCATTTTCCAAGTAAACATTTACATTTTGGGTAAATGTTTTAACATCCCTCAACATCCCAGTATGATCTGCACTGATACCAACATTTTTTTCCCCCAATGGCTTCTGGTTTCTGAGTAGCTTAGAACAGCTTTCTCCCACTCCCATTGCTTTCTCCATTTCCTACTTTCCTAAAAAAAAAGAGGTGGTTGTGGTAGTTTTAGTAGTTGTGCCTAAAACAAGTGTGAGGGAAGAGGTAGACTGAACTTTAAAGGGGAAGTAAGGTAGTGGACATACATTAGTTTCAAAGACCAAAGGGCCAAGAAACATCCTTGCAAAGGTGAGGGACTTTGGGTGTTGCATACTACATATATTGTCAAATATAGTTACCGTTCTAGTTGGTTTGCTAAAGTGGGTTTTGTTCTTTCATTTTCCCTCCTTTGTTACTAGGGGTGGATCTCTGAGGAGGACAAAAGGGTGCATTCAGAAATTATGGTGATGTACAAACACAACTTATCAATAAACTAAGATTTTAAGAAGAGGGTCAGCGTGGTTTCATCAAGAATGAAACATGTTGATGAAGTTAATTTTAAAAATAAAGTTAACTGTAATGTTAAATCAGGAGAGTGTCATAGGCAGAATATACCTGGCTTTCAGCAAAGCATCTGATAAAACTACTTATGTTGTCTTTGGGAGTAAGATGGATAGAGTTTGATACAAGGAAGGAGAGTCAGTGCCTTGTAGACATTTGATGCTTAATAAATGCTTGCTGAATTCAATCAGACTCAAAGAGTAGTCATTAATCTATCCATGTTAATAGAATTAATTAATTTATGAAAAAGTATTTATTAAATACTTATTATATGCCAAGCACTGTAGTAGGCACTGGCTTTTCCTTAATCCTCATCCTTGAAATCTCTGCAGCCTTTGGCACTGCCAATCACTCTCTCTTTTTAGATACTCCCACCTATTTAGGTTTTTGTGATACTGCTTTCTCCTGGTTCTACTTTCTCATATTTCCCTACTTCCCAGTTTCCTTTGCTGAATCTTCATCCAAGTCATGCCCACTAACTGTGGGTATCTCCCAAGACTCTGTCCTCTGTCCTCATCTCTTCTCTCTCTATGCTTATCCCACTTGGTGATCTCATCAGTTAACATGGATTCAATTATCATTTCCATGTTAAAAAAAGACAAAAATCTATAAGTCTAGCCTAATCTCTGTCTTGAGTTTCATCATATCACCATTTGTCTTTTGGACATCTCACCTGGATGCCCCCTAACTATTTCAAACTAAACATGTCCAAAACAGAACTCCAGGTTTTCCTCCTCCAAGTTCTCTACTCTTCCCAACATTCCTATTACTGTTGGGGACCCAGGTTCTTTTTCTTTCTCTATCACAAATTATTCCCATCATTTATTTCTACCAAAAGTTCATCTCATTGTTCATCACTCAAGCTACTGATAAATTTTTAACCAAGTAAGTGCCTAGCTGGTATTTGGAGAGTTGAAGTACCCAGTAAATATCATACCAAACATCTGTGCCAGGTTTGTGACCTATTTCTTAAATATATTACCTATGTCCTCCTTCTAACTGAATGAATCACACTTTCATGATGATACTACTTATTTCTTCTGAATGCCTTCCACCATGATTCCCAGTTCTGTTTCACAGGTTTGCTCATGTGGACAACAATATCCTTCTATCACCTGTACTTGCATATTCATATTCCAATTAAGAGTCCCATATTAAAGTCCAATAGAGCCAAAAAAAGTGAATTTATTGGTTTGTATGAAGATAATCCAGTTGACCTTGCTTGTTACCCATACTTGGTGCATTTGTTCATAGATGCAGGTTTTGTTACTGGTCATCTTCTTGGATATTATTACTTGTACATTAATTACTTGTCCTCTTTGTTGATATTTAATCACTCAAATAATTGATGAACCAATGAGTACTTAATAAGTTCCTCCTAAGTTCTAGCTCTTGTTCTAGGTGCTGTGGACAAAAGTCCCTGTTCTCAAGGAGCTTATATTCCGTTGAAAGAGATAATGTTCACACAGAGATAAATTTAAATAAATTAAAAACAAACACAAGGCAAATACAAGGTAACATTCCTTCTATGTTGTAATTATTACTTTCTGTTTTTATGTGACTTTGAAGGTATATATTGACATTTTTCTCCATTTCCTGTTCTTCGTTTAAAGACCTCTTAATCAGATCTTCAAGAACCAAAGCAAATCTCTTGTACAAGTCCTTGGTAGGTATGTTAACCAAGAGCCCATCATTCTTCTGTCTTAAGTCATGGGCAGTTAGGTGTACAGTGGATAGAGTGCCAGTCAAGAATTCTCATCTTCCTGAGTTCAAATCCAATCTTTGACACTTACTAGCTATGTGACCCTGGACAAATCACTTAATTCTGTTTGCCTTAGTTTCCTCATCTATAAAACAAGTTAGAGAAGGAAATGGAAAAACACTCCAGTATCTTTGCTAAGAAAACCCCAAATGGGGTCATGATGAATCTGACATTGATTCATGTCTGAAAAATGACTGAATAACAACAACAACAAATGATCTGGAAATCCAGATCCTAATATAATTATGTTCTTTTCCAGTTCTCCCAAACCTGCCCTTCTGTTTTGAAGTCCTCTCTTTTCATCAGCAGTAGTGAAGAATTTTCCCCATTTACACTGTAAGCTCCTTGAGAGCAGGGACTGTATTTTGTCTTTCCTTGTATCCCCAACCCTATCTTAGTATATAGAAAGTGCTTAATAAATGTTTGTTGACTGACTGACAAAAACACCAGATGTGTTCCTCTGATCATGATTTCTAGGTTCCTTTTGGCAGAAGTTTTTGATTATCTATCCAATATGAATCATGGAAGAGGAAAGGGGATTAAGTTTAAAAAATTTCAGGCAGCCCCCCATGAAAAATGGGGATTATAATGTAGTATATGTACACATGAATGTTTGTATATACACATGTGTATATATGTGTATATACATGTCTGTATACTTCATGGAGAGCTTCTTGAAACTTGTTAAACCTTCCCTCTTCTGGTGATTCATATGGAGATAGATGATAAAAAATTCTGTCAGAAGGAACCTAGACATCATGATCAGAGATTATGAAATGTCTATGTGTATATAAATGTATATACACACATACACACACATATACATATACTTCTGTGAGAAGACAGCATACCCCTTAATTATTCATGTCAGGATGTTGTATGGTACCTTAGGACTCCCTAGTAGGAAATCCCCAATGCCACTACTTGGATCTTCCACCTCTGGTCTTCCTCTGAATGACATTTCTTAAGGCAGGATTTTCGTATCTACGTCATCCTTCCATGGAACATGGGAAGCTGCTTTCTCCTCAGAAAATCAAACTATGCTTTATCATCAAAATTTCATACCTGTTACACAGCCCCAAATCCTTCCCTTTCTCTTCTCTGTCACATTCTAATAACAAGTAGTTAAACTTAGTGTTGGAAAGAACTAAGTTCAAATCATTCCTTAGACACTTGTTAGCTGTGTGACCTTGAGCAAGTCTAATTAAACTTGGGGTCTCAGTTCCCTCATCTGTAAAATGGAGAAAATAATGGCACCTATCTCACAGAGTTGTTGTGAGGACCAAATGTGATAACATATAAAGTGCTCTGCAAATCTTAAGTACAATGTGGTATCCATTATCATTATCCTCCAATAGCATGAAAGAAATAAGGCTTCTCCTACGTTTCATATAATTCCTTTTTTCCCCTTTTCTTCATCTTCCCTTTGAAGCACTTATTAATTTTTCTTTTTAAGAAATATCTCAGGTAGAAGCAGGACCTCCCCCCTGCTCTGGCTTCCACTTTCCCCAATCCATGTAAAAAGGGGACTCTGAACAAACTTTGGAGCTGCAAAACCCACAAAAATGACACAGAGAAGCTAATCTCTGCTGACGACTGCCCAGCAGGCTGGTAGGAATCAGCCAGCACAGTGCTCTGGGAGATGAGCCCAGCCCCACACCAAGGCTTTAGTCCCAGGGCAGGGCTGACCAGCCGCTGGCCTGAGGGACTCCAGGTCAGCAGCAGCTGTGGCTATTTCCAGATTTATCAACACAAAGATGTGAAGAACAAAGTGAGAGGTCAGTGCAGTCTGGACTTTGGGACCCAGTAAGTGGGAGTGCTTTGCTTTTGCCCCCGGGGCAAGAAGCCACTGAGCTGCCTGCAGCACCACGTGGCAACTTCAGCTCCTGGCCTGCAGAGTGTAGGGGGACCAAGCACCAGTCTGAGGGGCAATCACTCTTGCTTTAACCTTCTTGGATCTGGATTGCAGTCTAGGGTGGAGGTCCTGGGATGTGTGTCCAGCTTGCCAGAGTGTGTGGAGGCCTCAGAGAGGGCACCCATCTAATACCCCCAGCAGCTGAGAAAACCCCAGCATTTGGGATGAAAGCTCCCCTGTCTGGTGGCAGAGTCTTACTGTGACAAAAAGCCCAGGGGTCAAGTGACTGAGGGGCGTCAAGACCAGGGAAAGGAAACAAAGCAGACAGAAGATTCCAACATTAGACTCCAATTTTGGGGACAAAAAGGAGCAAAGCATGGAACAGGAGGAAGACAGTGAAGTCAGAACTCCTGTACCAAAAGCTTCAAAGGAAAATACGAGCTGGTTACAGGCCATAGAGGACCTTAAGAGGCAGATAAGAGAAGTGGAGGAAAAATTGGGAAGAGAAAAGAGAACAATGAAAGAAAATTACAAAATGAAAGTCAACAGCCTGACAGAGGAAAATAACACCTTAAAAACAGACTAACTCAAATGGCAAAAGAGGCTCAAAAAGGCAATGAGGACAAGAATGCCTTAAAAAGCCAAATTTTCCAGATGGAAAAAGAATCTCAAAAGCTCACTTAGGAGAATCATTGCTTCAGAATTAGATTGGAGCAAATGGAAGCTAATGACTTTATGAGAAATCAAGATGCTGCTAAACAGATCCAAACAAATGAAAGAATAGAAGGCAATGTGAAATATCTCATGGGAAAAACCACTGACCTGGAAAATAGATCCAGGAGAGATAATTTAAAATTATTGGACCACCTGAAAGCCATGATCAAAGTAATCATCCTCCAGGAAGTTCTCAAAGAAAACTGCCCTGATGTTTTAGAACCAGAGGGCAAAATAGAGGTTGGAAGAATCCACCGATCACCTCCTGAAAAAGATCCCCAAAAGAAAACTCCTAGGAATATTATAGCCAGGTTCCAGAATTCCCACATGAAGGAGAGAATATTACAAGCAGCCAGGAAGAAACAATTTGAACATTGTGGAAACACAGTCAGGATAACCCAGGATCTGGCAGCTTCTACGCTGAGGGATCGAAGGGCTTGGAATATGATATTCCAGAGGTCAAAGAAGCTTGGATTAAAACCAAGAGTCACCTACCCAGCAAAACTGAGTATCATGTTTCAGGGGAAATATGGTCATTCAGTGGAATAGAGGACTTTCAAGCATTCTTGCTGAAAAAACCAGAGTTGAATAGAAAATTTGACATTCAAATAGAAGAAGCAAGAGAAGCATGAGAAGGTAAACAGGGAAAAGAAATCATAAGGAACTTATCAAAGTTGAACTATTAACATTCCTATATGGAAAAACAATAATTGTAACTTATGAAACTTTTCTCAGTAGTTGAAGAAATATATATGTCTATATATGAGGGTATATGGGCATATAAATAAACATGTGAATGTGTGTATACATGTTTACAGGTAGACATAGATAGAGGGCACAGGACCAATTTAACAGGAAGGGATGATACTTAAAAGGTGAAATTAAGAGGTGAGAGAGGAATATAATGAGAGGAGATGGGGAGAGACCGAATGGGGTAAACTATCTCATATAGAAGAGGCAAGGGAAAATGATTACAATGGAGGGGAAGAATAGGAAGGCAAAAGGGAATGGGTCAACCTTATTCCCATTGAATTTGGCTTGAGGAGGGAATGAAATACACACTAAATAGGGTATCTCACCCTCCAGGAGAGTAGGGAGGGAAGGGGATGAGAGGGGGGATGATGGAAGGGAGGGTAGGCTTGGGGGTGGGTGGGAAGTTGGAAGCACCCACTTTTGAAAAGGGATGGGATCAAAGTAGAGAATAGTACAAGTGGGAAGTGGGATAGGAGGGAGGGAAATATAGTCAGTCTTTTACAATATCTCTACTATGTTATTTTTTGCATTAGTCACACATGTGCCACCTTTACTGAATTGCTTATCTTCCCAGTAAGGGTGGGTGACAAGGAAGGAAGGAAAGAAGGGAATGAATCTGGAATTGAAAGTTTTAAAATCAATTATTCAAATATATACAAATATATGGAGGAGATATCCTGTGGGACTGCTATTTTGGGGCAGTGGGTAGGGAAAAAACTGGGAGAAAATTTGTAACTCAAAATATGGCAGAAATGAATGATGTAAATGAGAAGTTAATAAAACATTTGAAAAATAAAAGATAAAAAAAGAAATATCTCAGTATCTCTGATAAGCTAGAAAGTAAAAGGCCATTTCTACATTCCATTCACCTTTTCTGTCAGTAAAAAGACCAATCTGTACTTTGTATACACATAGCTGTTGCTTGGCATTGGCAGAAACACAAACATCGTGTACTCTCTGCAGGTCACTGAAAATTCAAGAGCTTCTTCCCAGTTTGATTAATGTTTAGACATGACATCCCTAAATAATAAAATCCATTGAGTCATAAAACCTATTTAGGAATTAAAACCTGTTATAAAACTTTTCTGCTTAAGTTGACCTTAAAAATTATTTTAAAGTGTTCATCCAAAATGACTGAAAACAGAAACAATGAATTTATGGACTAGAATAAATATGCAGGTTTTTTTTACAATAGCCAGTGTAATTATCATTTAAGTATAATAATTTATTTTTCTGAATGACATTTTAACCAGGTATTAGGTGATGAAAAGTCATTCAAGTTCCAGCTGAAAAACTGCCAGTTAAGTTTGAAATCATCTTTTTTGGATAATGGAATCCATAGTATTGTTGTTGAGTCAAATTATGAAAGTATCAACACACTATGGTTTAATAGGAAATTTTCATGGTAATGTCTCACCAATGTGAATAAAATAAATAGAAATAGTAAAATGATTATGGGAAATAGAATTTTTATCTTCAGTCTTACTGTGGATGGCAGTTTCCACGGTAAAAAGGTGGACTTGGTTCTAATATTTGGTGCTTAAGAAGATCATTTGCCTTCCAACAGTAGTTTACAGCACTGGAAAACTGGAGGGGAAGAGGCACATTCCTCACTTGATGGGCCCTGTAGTGATGCCCAAAGATTTTGAAATCTGATCATGAGAATGATAAGTTCCCTCTTCATTTTTGTCTGCAGTGCCAACTGAAAATATTTGTAGCAATATCTGGAAGATGTAGGGAAGATAGAGCCAGCAGATTTATGAACCCTTCAAATGGGGGAGAAGGAGGAGGAATGCTTAGTCCTTTAGAACTATCTGAATCCATAAACATCTGGTAAAACCCTATTCACATACACAAAACTGTTTAATCAAAACTGTTTGGGAGCTGACTCTACTTAATGGACATGGCCGTTGGAATTAAGGAAAGGAACCTGTTGAGCTGAGATCAGTACGCTACTCAAGGTTTCGCACATTCAAAACTTAAAACAAACCCTGATTTTGCCACCATTTTGTCTGTAGGCATTTTTTTCTCTTTTGCTTTCTCCTGATTACATTTTGCCATAGTGGCCAAAATGAGGACCAAATGAATTTGTTGGAGAGTTGTTTTGTTTTGTTTTGTTTTGCAATGGGAGGGCTCCTAAAATATTCAACCGTGTAACTATATTGCTGTTTTTAAAGGGACATTTTTTTCAGTGAAGAAAGTATCTACTTTCATCAGTTTGTGAATCCACCTAAGTATATAGTAGGCATGCACATGCACATTGGAATAGGTAGCCTGGTTGAGAATACCTTGGAAATGATGATGTATTTATAATTAGCTGGTAGGTGTTAATATGGGACTGTTCCAATGTTCAGAAATTGTGAAGCTTTGCAGGGTAGACAATCTAATCCAACAAGAATTTTTAGAAAGTGTCTCATTTTAGACTTTTATCGATATTTTTACATCAGATTTTTTACACCAGAGTCATTTTTCACTTAGAACTGCACAGGCTACACTCTTGACTACCAAGAAACATATATTAATCCTCTACTCTATGTGTGGACCTATGGTGGGCAGTGATGATAAAAATCAAAAGGAAAACTAATCTCTGCTCTGAAGAAGTTTATATTCACTGGAGGGAATCAATGAGCACACAGATATATTTGATCCCTTTGGGAGGGAGAATATACTAACAACTAAGAAAATGGGTATGTTGATAAATGTTTAATAATGTGCAGCATTAACATTTTATGCATCACTTTCTTTTTTTTTTTTTAAGCAATTGGGGTTAAGTAACTTGCTCAAGGTTACACGGCCAGTTATTTCTTGCTCAAGGTTACACTGGGTGTGGTGCTGAGTGTCTGAGCCTGGGATTCGATCTCGAGGTCATCCCAACACTGGAGCCTGTACTCTTACTCGCTGTGCTACCTGGCTGCCCCTAAACAATTGGGGTTAAGTAGCTTGCTCAAGGTTACACAGCTAGGTGTTTCTGGGTGGGTGCTAAGTGTCTGAGCCCGGGATTCGATCTTCAGGTCATCCTGACACTGGAGACAGTGCTCTTACTCGCTGTGCTACCTGGCCGCCTCTATGCATCACTCTCTTAAGTCCAGACAATCAACAAAACAAGAAATCAAGTCCTGATTTGCAGCATTTGTTGGTTTCTGAATTGCAGATGTGTACTCAGAAAATTTAACATTCAGTTCTGCAAGCCTTTTGGAGCTGCACAGTATACCCTTACAAAGAAAGGCTTCCAAAAAGGTGATGACTCATGAGCTAAGCCTTGAAGGAACCTGGGGATTTCAGAAGAAAACAACCTTTACTCTGGGGGATAGTTAGAGGAGGGAGGGTTCTAAAGTGTCTGAGTGGACAGTATCTACCCATGTGAAGTTTTTTTTTCTCCAATGGCTCTTTTTGATCCAGTTTTAACTTTTAATTTTAGTTATTATACATTTTAAAAATCATTAAATTCTATTTTACATTTGTGTAGGTTTGGGATCAGGAAGTCCTAGTTTTCTTTCTTGAGGGTGGGGTAGTATATTGACCAAGATATATAGGGGAAATGGCTTGAGAGAGGGTTAATATGATAATGACCACAGGGGAAGAAATACTACAGAGACTATAGAAGATGTTCCAATTACAGAAAGTTCACTGGCTGAATTAGATGGAAAAGCATGAAGGAAATGGGACACCACAGGTGTAGGAGTTAGAAATCCAGCATTTTATTGCAGCTCACACTAGCAATGCAGCCTGAGGCAAGCCACTTGACTTCCCTGATCTTAGCTTCCTTACCTGTATATAGCATCCCTCTGAGATTACTTTCCCAACCCTCATTTTCACTGGCAAGTAGGGTTCCCAGAGGATACTTAACTACTACTTGTCTTCTCAGGGCTCTAGGGGGGGTAGTCTTGAGGTCTTCAGTTCATAGCCTCCATTGGACATGCTTTCCCCAATATTAATCAAAAGTTGTTGAGGTACAAATGTAGGGAGTGTGTTGGGGCATTTTTTTTTTATCTCTTCATGAACTCTCCAACAGATTTTCTTTGATGCAAAGTGCTTGTAATAAATTATTTTCTCTCCTTGTTCAGCTGAGAGGGATCCTTGTCAGATGCCATGCCCCTACTGATGGCTCACTCCATTGTTGGGCTGGGTTAAGCAGGTAGCTGGTCTACTGTGCTGATTTTGCTTTTGCTGTTGCTACCAGCTTCAGGGGTCTCTGGTATCAACTCCAATGGCTGAAAGTACCTTGGATGGCTCTATTGATTTTGGTTCTATTCTTGGTTCATTCACTGATAATGGTTCTATCCATTTTCAAATTTTCTCACCTTCCCTCTCCTCACCCAACACACACACACACACCCCAAAGTTCTTAACTCCTGGAAAACCAGTAAGGAAGAGTGAGAGATTATCTGCTCAGAATCTATTGAATATGAATTCAGTTCTGGCTTCTAAGATAACCAGAAGACTGTTCATCATCATACAGTACCAGCCCCTCAGTCATTCATGACTGCAAGAAGGCTTAGCAACTTTTCTGAGTTGGATTAGAACTAAGCAAGGGATATCTGCATATGCTATGTATAACCCACCAGGAAGAACAAATATGGGCATGCTCCAAGGACTAGGAACTCATTGAACAGTGTCTCCCACAACATGTAAAATGAATGAATTAGACTAGATGATTTCTAACATTCCTTTGTCTTTAACATTTTATGAGTCTATGAAAAAGAAATAGGGGGGTGGCCAGGTAGCACAATGAGTAAGAGCACCAGCTCCAGTGTCGGGATGACTTGGAGATAGAATCCCAGGCTCAGACACAGAGCACACCCAGAAATAACTGGCCATGTAACCTTGAGCAAGTTACTTAACCCCGATTGCTTTAAAAAAAAAAAAAGAAATAGGGCCTGGCCAAGGGTGAGGTACCTGCTGCTCCTTGGAAGGACCTGAGGCTGGGCTTGTAATGGGGATGCCACATTTTCTCTTTCTCATTCTCTGTTCCTCCATCTACTCCTCTAAGAGAGAGACCTTTAGTCAACCCAAGCTCATTGGTTCCATTTCCTTAGAGTTCATGCCTCTTCCTTCTCTTGGCTGATCCACACTTGCTCTTCCTGCCTGTAATATTCTCCTCTAGCTACTCCTCAGGAAAAAGCTATTGTTATCCTTTGGTCTTGCACCTGAAACAAATGGCTGCATGTCTTTATTTTAGGAACAAAATCTCCAAAGAAAAGATTTATTAGCCAAAATAGCATCCAGAAAATTGTTCTCGGCTATTTTGTTCTTGCTCTCCTTCATCCAGTTCTCTTAACAAACAAGTTATTCCTTTATCACTGTTCCTAAACTGTTTAATATTCCTCCATCCCCCCTTCCCCAACACACATATTGTAGTAGTCAGAGCCCTTCCAGATTGGGATTGTCAATTAAGAAAAGTGAAGAAAAAATGGACATGTCTAATACTTCTAAGACTGAGTCCCTAATAACACAGATTGTGTTAAGAAAAGGTACATTTTATTGTCAATGATTGGGAAAAATACTGAATTTCTTATCAGGAGCTATGTAAACACATTTTTCCTGACTTGGCACATTTCATACACACTCAAAGAAAATGACTAGTGGTATCTATAAGGTGTTTCTATCTGAATGGATTGCATTTTTTTAACCTGAAAATCTATATATACATTTTAATGGATAAAATCATTTAAAAATGTAACAGGACCCATTAATTTCTAATTTCTTATTTATATAGTGGTGGTTGAAAATGTAGCAAGTAGGAAATTTGTCAGACTCTGGTGATTGATTGAATTCCATAATTCTGGAGTTTTAATTATGTTAGCACTGATTATGCTTTGTATGTCAGCTGTAATATGGTCTTATCTTCTCCTCGATGCTATGATGCATTATGAAACTGTCAACATAGATTTAATTTGACCTTTCAAAATTATTATACATCATTAAATTGTTCAGCTTTGTGAATGGTTGACATACCTTTTTAATTACTCAATTCACTTTCTCTTTTTCAATGAGTACATTATTTTATGTAGATGTTATTAATTTTTCTTGAATTTTTTTCTTATTTATTTTTCCTTCCTTCTTTACTTGTGAAAAATTTATTTCTAAAGAGTAGAAATGGAGTGAATATATTCTTAGGGGATTGAGGGAAGATAGTGGAAATAGGGGGGGAAAAGATGTGTTTTCCCCTTGAAAATGAAGACAGCCTTTTTCTTAAATCTGTTTCTATTAATGTTGGAGTGTCAAGGGAAGAAAGATGCATAAGATTTTATTTATTCGCTATTTATGGATATAAGGAACATTTTTATTTTTTGCTTTTCTATAAATAAACTGGAAAGCAGCTACCAATCCCAGTAACAACCTTGTGAAGACAATGTCTAGTGTTTGTGTGGAAAATCTACTAACTTCTTCCTGCAATCTTGACCAACATTGAAAACCAACCCAAGTTCCTGAAAGGATATAAAAATAGTTTTGGTGGTTAGGGTGGGGTCAGCAGGGGCTGCTCGTCTGGGGAGAGAGAGAATGACTTTTCTCTCATTTCCCTGGTGGGTTTTGGGATCTGTGGTTATAAAAAAAAAACAACTGCTTGGGTGAAGTCTCTCTTCTGAATCACTTCTCCTGCTATTTCCTTAACTGAAAATGCCTTTTCACATTGTTTAGGAAAACACAGCTGTAGATCCTGACCTCTCAGCCTCGTCCCTTTCTTTCCTTTTGCTTCTTTTTTGTACATGAAGGCCACACCTGGGAACCATTTCTCTTTAAAAGTAGCATACCAGGAAATAGGAAGTGGAGTTCATAAAGTTGCTTTTCTTTTCTGCTTTATGGGAAGGAAAAATTGAATACACCAGCAGAGAACAGCATCAAAGATAATAAAGATGCATTTCATTTCTAGGGAAAAAATGCAGAACTTCATTTCTTATGTATTATTTGGCATTCCAAGGTAAACTATGCATAAAAATTAAAGATACAGGTATATATTTATAGATGCAGCAGAGTGGTGATATGGTCTTGGTTAGATTAAAATAAAATAAAAATGAATTTATTTTTCCTGTTGGTTCAGGAAAAGTAGCTTTTTTTCTCTTATCTTAATCCTTTCCTCCATTTTTTTTCTGACTGAATGAATGAATTAATCAACAAATACTAAGGTGCTTACTAAATGCCAGGTCCTGTATTAGACACTGGGGATGTAGGTGTGACTAGGTGGTCTTGGAATTGGCATCAAGAAGATGTGGTTAAATCCCCTATCAGACACTAATTTAGCTATGTGACTGTGGGCAAACCATTTAACTTCTGTCTGCCAAGTTTCCTGATTTATAATATGGGGCTAATAATAGCATCTACCCCCTAGAGAGTTGTAGTAAGAATCAAACAAATTAACATGTGAAAAGTGCTTTGCAAACCTTAAAACACATAAATGCTAGCTGCTATCAAAGCATGAAAACCCATTTTAGATCATTAGAGTTATTAAAAGCAGCACTTACCAAAAGTAAATGCATCTTCCAAATTTTTTATCAGGCAGCTTTAAAATTGGAGGCTGGGGGTTACTCATTTTTCTTTCTTTTTTAGGGAGAATATATTATCCTTAACACACTTTCATATTTCTAAGTTCACAGGGGAAAAAGAAGAAAACATCACACTAAATAATCCACCAAGATGCAATGGTCTGTCTTGGTCCTTAGGTAAGCATTTATAATATAGAGTCAAAAACTGATTACTATGTAGAGACTTGTATATCGTGTGCATTGAAGAGACAATAATTTAGAACAGGTTAACTGTGTAGCTATTAGACCTTTCACTTTTATTAATGTTCTTTTGCTTATATCCTTTTCTTATATTTTATTTCTATATTGGTCTGCCATCTTGCTTTTCCTCTTCCCCCTCCGCCCCCCCCCTCCCCATTTCAGTCTTTAAGCTTATAGGATCATGGGTTTAAAGCTGGAGAAACTCAGAGATAACCCAGGTCAACTCCATTTTACATATTAGGAAATTTGGAGGTGAAGTAATTTATCATTGTCATATTCACCTCATATATTCATGTGGTGGCAGAATTTGAACCCAGTTCCTTGGACCCCAAAACCAGTGCTCTTTCCACTGGGTCAATCTGTTTCCCCTCTCCCTATCTTTCCTTTCCAAAACTATTATCTATGTCATTTGCATTACACTAATGTCCTTATTTCAGGTACTCCTTTTGAAAGTCACTTTCCTCCAGGAGATGCCCCTTTTTCTTTTAAAACAATGTTGATACCATAGAAATAATTTCAATAAGTTAGAGTCTCTTGAGATTCTATCTCTATTTCCTTTTTCTTTTTTATTATAGGACCAAAAATAGGTGAGACATTAGATTTGACTAATATCTTTTTTTTTTTCAGGGGGGGGGGAGTACACAAAAAGAGAGAGGTTTGGGAAATAGGTATTCTTCTGGTGAGGAAATGTGGTGTCTGACATTTTTTCTTCTCCCCGACGCATAATTAATGCCCTGCTCTTTCAAACTCTCCTTCAGTTCTAGTCAGGTGCAAAGGACTCTACCTATGCAAGCTGGGGAATGGGTGACAACAAAATAGCTGTCCTTAGCACATTTAGGACATTGTGCCAGAAGAGAGATGTCTGTTGATCAAGATCGTTGGAAGAGACCAAGTTAAGCACTTTTTAAACTTATATGCCATAGGAAGAAAGTGAACATAGTTGAAGACGTGAATGAAATAAAATGGTAAGTATAGATGCAGACCAGATTTTTGGAAACTCATTCTCAATTCCTCCTCCCTGCCTCCTTCTCCCCCTCCTCCCCACCCCAGTAGTCTGCCTAGAATGCATGCATTATATGGATGAGATACTTATTATAAAGGCCTTGGGAATAGCATGAGAAGGTTTACAGGAATAAACTTCACCTTCCCAGACAACATCTGAAATTCTGAAGTCAAGCTGTAGCCCTGGTGACTAATTAAAAAAAAGATAAAAAAAAATCCCCTCTCAAACAAAAGCCCTGCCACATTGCACAAGGTCCTCCAA
This sequence comes from Petaurus breviceps papuanus, assembly GCF_028583685.1. Classification (NCBI taxonomy): domain Eukaryota; kingdom Metazoa; phylum Chordata; class Mammalia; order Diprotodontia; family Petauridae; genus Petaurus; species Petaurus breviceps. The sequence continues at coordinate 68,859,582 of NW_027185655.1, forward strand.
AGACCTCCCACACGGCTACTCTGAATGACAGGTCCAACAACCCCCAATATCACCACAAGCATTTGCAGCTAATTAGTTGGAAACAGATAAACCCACCCAAAGCCAACCAATAAGTGAGAACTTATGTGAAGGGTGATCTCACCCTGGGGTTCTCAAGGAGACAACACAGAAATGGAAAAAAAGAGTCAGGAGAAGGGTTTGAGGGTTTTATTCCTGACATCCTCCATCTTTCCTTTTGGAATCTCCACCCATTTTAAGCCTCATTAGAAGGCCGAAGGTAGATTTTATTTTCTGTCCTAAGGTTTCAGTGCTGATTCATTGTCCAGCTTTTATTGAATTTTTTTTAGCTTAATGAAAACCTTGAATAATTTATCATAAATAAAAGCAATGAAATTTTCATCTTGTTAGCAGTAACCATCTTACCCTGACACATTAGCAATTGTGGAATTCTTTCCCTGGAGACTTTTTAAACATCAACTGTCAGCTATATTTGAGTAGCTGTCTTGAGTAGGCAAAGGGGGATAGATTACCAGACCTCTAAAAACTGTTTCAATTCTGTTTCTGTGATTCATAAATAGACCCTTCAGAAGGTTCCAGGGGGGAAAAAGGCATAGGAAAGAAGGGAAATTTGCTAAGTTAAAGTAATTTTAAATTTTGACATACTAAAGTTTATTTCAGTAGAGTACAGTCATGTATGAACACAGATGCACACATATTGCAATATATATATACATACATACATACATACATACACACACATATGAAATAAAGTATAAAGAAAAGATGTGGTATTTGGTTCCTTCAGAGACAAAATAAGAAATTAGGTTTAGCGACATCACCATAATTATTCTTGCATTCATTTGTAAAGAGGCAATAAATAAAAAATATAGAATGAAAATATTAGACACAACTTAAAAATATAGGACAAAATTACTAGACACAGCTCTGTGCACTATACAATCATGCATTTAGAAAGCAATCTCATATAAAATCAATCTACAAACACTTATAAAGCACCTACTGTGTCTACTGTACTGCATACTGGGGATATAGAGATAAAAGTGAAAGTATTTGCTCTCAGAGAATTGACATTCTAAAATGATGGATCTATAGTTGCCTTCTTCTTCCCAGTCACTTGTTCAGTCCCCCTAGATGGAGAAATATTTCCTATTAAATATGCTTTATAGAGAGAAATCTGTTTGTCGAGGAGAAATCTTTTTGTTAGCTGTTAGAGTCCATTTTAGAAAGCTGATCTGACAGGAGGAAATGAAAACCAGAATGAAGAAAGGAGTCCTTGAATGCTTATGTAACCATTTGTAATGGGAATGGGAATTTGAAGATCTTCCCTGCCCCTTAATAGACCTAGGGGGGAGTTTGAAGACCTCTCCTGCTGTGAAGATAAAACTACGCCTCCTGATAGGCTGAATGTGGTCACATGGAGGCTGTTGTGGGAGGAGTTTTGTGGAAGGGAAGCAGAGCCCACAGGAAACTGGTTCAGAACTAGCCAGACTCTGGGGGGAAAGGACTCTCATTAAGGAGATAAAGAGGTTTGTGAGTAAATATTGATCTGGTATTGGTTTGTGGGAAGGCTAAAGGATGGCATGGCTCTCAGCATTATTATGGCTTCTGAATATCTTTGGCACTATGATGGAATTGGCTTACTGGTTTTGGGATTTGGTTTTCTGGTATCTAAATAAATGCTTCAGTTCTATCCTATATTTGGAGAATCTGGTATATTTTGCAATCGAATGTCATGTGATACTTATAGTCATCGTGATCATACGTGCTGTGCTGGGAAGAGGTAGGTGAGATTGGGCAAAGGGAGACCCAAGTTAAGACAAAGGTCCAAGAAAGATTCCAATGAGTCAAAATATTTATAGAAGAAAGCTTGTTTGAGAACCAGAGGACCTAGATTCAAGTCCTACATCTGCCATCTACTGTATGATACTGGGTGAGTCATTTTAACTTCCATGGTTTTCGTTTTTTCATCAATAAAATAAAGGGGTTGGACTAGAGCATCGTTAAGATTCCATCCAGGGGCAGCTAGGTAGCACAGTAAATAGAGCACTGGCCCTGGAGTTAGGAGGACCTGAGCTCAAATCCAGCCTTAAACACTTAACACACAAAAAAACTAGCCATGTGACCTTGAGCAAGTCACTTAACCCCAATTGCCCTCCAAAAAGCAAAAAAAAAAAAAGATTCTATCCAATTCTATAGCTATGATTATCCTATGAGACAAACTGAGAAACAAAGAGTATACATAGAGAAGGCAAGGAGTTAGGGAAGTGAAGATGTAGGTTTAAGACACACACACACACACACACACACACATACACACATACAAAGAGACTGAAAAGAAGTAAACCTTATCCACATTATAGACTCCTAGAAAATTAGAATAGACAAAATGAAAATGAAGAACTATATGACAAGAATATTAATTTAAAGATTGAAAATCTCAATTTTAATTTAATTAATTTATTTTTTGCCTTTTTTGAGGGGCAATAGGGGAAATGACTTGCCCAAGGTCACACAGCTAGTAAGTGTTAAGTGTCTGATGCTGGATTTGAACTCAGGTCCTCCTGACTCCAGGGCTGGTGCTTTATTCATTGTACCACCTAGCTGCCCCTAAATCTCTTAATTTTTAAACCAAAAGATTTAAAAAATAAGAAAATGTAGGATATCTGATATAAAAAAACTAACTTGTAAAGCAAGTCAGAGATAATTTAAGACTCATTGGGTCTCCTGAAAACCATGATAAAAAATACTAGGTGGTATATTTCAAGAAATCATAAATAAAAACTGTATAGAAGTTTTAAAACCAGATAGCAAGCAAAAATAGAAAAAAAAACCATCAATCCCCTCTTGGAAGAAACCTTAGGGGTGGCTAGGTGGTGCAGTGAATAGAGCACTGGCACTGGAGTCTGGAGGACCTGAGTTCAAATCTGGGCTCAGACATTTAACACTTACTAGCCATGTGACATTGGGCAAGTCACTTAACCCCAACTGCCCTCCAAAAAGAAAAAAAAAAGATATCTTAAAAAGAAAAATCCCAGGAATGTCACCAAAACTTCTGTGTTGAAGAAAAAATTCTACAAACATCCAGAAAGAAGGAATTTTTTTTTTTTGCTTTTTGGAGGGCAGTTGGGGTTAAGTGACTTGCCCAAAGTCACACAACTATGAAAGTGTGTCAAGTGTCTGAGGTCAGATTTGTACTCAGGTCCTCCTGATTCCAGGGCCAGTGCTCTATTCACCGCACCACCTAGACACCCCCTAGGAATATTTTATTGTAGAAAGGAGGACAAGACAGTAGAACTTGCTATTTTTTATAATTGGGACACATGAGTAGAAGAGCATACAAAAATGGAAGATGAAGAAGGGGGAGTGGGCATGAAATGAACCTTACTCTTTCTGAATTGGCCCAAGGAGGGTTAAACACAAATAGTATAGTTTGACATAGAAATCCATCAAACTCAATAGGAAAGAAATGAAGATCATTAAGGGATCCATATAGAATAAAGTTAGCAGAATCAAAGAAATACACAGAACAGAAGTAAATTCATGAAGAAAAACCAAGTAAGATAGTTTTGAAAGCAAGGTGCAGAATTTATTTTATACATATATGTATATATATATATATGTATGTACACATATATAGGAATATAAAATGGAAACTTATGGTTTTATATATAATTTCTCTTTTGTGATCTGAATATATGGGCATATGCATCTTTTTTTCTTTGGTATTTAAGTTCAGAAGAAAATAATAAAAGATTAAAATAAGGGAGTGGACTCTAAGAGCTCTGAGTCTTTTCGATTTAGATATAAAGTCTTATGAATCAAAAATTTGGTCATTATGTGATACATTTCCCCCTGCAAACCAATGCAAGAACTACTTGTTAAGGCATAGGTGGGAATGTGATCTCTAGTGAAAAAGAGAGTACCTGTAAAAATGAAATCTACTTTTTGTGATGTAACAAAGATGAGTCCAGATCTTGGTATGTGTTCTGTAGACTGAAACATATTCTTTGAGCCCTCTGGCTTTGGTTTTTGAGAACTGAGTTGGATGTTTGCAGTGATAACCCCTTTGGTTACTTTGGTGTTTGAACATTGATCAAAAGAGCTCTGACATAGTTACATTTTTAAAGCATTTGGAGGACTAAACCCCTCAAGAAAGGCATTCAACTGGTGGGTTTTTTTTTGGGGGGTTGAATAACTGATGTTTCTCTTCTTTCCCCTTCCCCCAAATATCAAGGGCCACATATGAGTGCAGAGCAAAGAATCTTTTCTAATAGAAAAAAGATTTTTAAAATGTTTGACTCATTGGCCTTTTAAAATTAAAAACAGAGGCCATAATGCTTTATTTAGCCAAATGAATGAATGAATGGACCCAGAGAAACCAAAGTTTTTTTTTTTTTGTATTGGAAGATCTTGGGTATTATCTGATGAGATAGAGTGAAACAGAAAGAGATGAAATAGGAGTTATACAAATAGTAAAAGAATGCATGTAGAATACTGGATTCTGCACACAGTAGCCACTTAGGGCATGTATACTGAATTACTGAACTGAATGCCAAATATAGTGAAGGTGAAAATAATGTAGATTATATTTTATTTTTATTATTTTTTTATTGGAGTAAGTGATGTCAAGCAAATATATGATAGGAAGAGAAAATAGACTGGTTACATTGGGAGGTTGAGGGAGGATAGGTGGATAGCTCAAGTGCTCCACTGGCACATACATACCCTTGCAATGTCAGGGGCAAAATGAGAAAAGGCTTTCTAGCTTACTTGGTGGACCCTCTGTAATGAATTTATGGGACGACCTGGACAAGGGTCATATAAGACGGCTGACCTGGATGTGATGAGAACTGTATCATAGAAGGAAACTCACAAATTGGTGAAATTATAGATTTATTGGAATGTTTGTAGTATTTTTAAAGTTTCTTTTTCTTCAATGCCTTTTGTTTCCTACATTGCCACCATTTCCCAATGTTCTATTTTGTCAAGGTTCCCAGGTATTAAAGGGTATACATATATATATATACACACACACACACATATATATATATATATATACATATATATATTAACAAAAGTGCATTTCTGTATGTCTGTTAACAACATGGTATTGGGATAATGTCTTAACAACATTTTAAGTGATAAAAAGCATTTTAAATAACATGGCTACAATTTCACCAATAGTGGTCAGTCCTCTTGAGTGACTTAGTCATTTCCTTAAAGGCCACAGCAGATTTCAGGTAGATTTTGCAATCAGAAAGCTGTAGATTAGAGTAGATGGGAGTGGAGAACAGGTTAAAAGCTCAGCTAACTCAGAGACAAGTCTACCAATCAAGTGAGATTTCCATAGCAGTTAGAGGTGGAAGAACTTTAAAGAGTACCCAATCTGGGACCACAGAGATGGTAACAATAGCACCTAGATGCCCATCGTGGTATGGTACTAAGAGAGTGAGAGCAGGTGTTTTTTTTCAGAGCTTGACTAAATAAGCCAAGTTAAAAAAAGAAAGAAAAGAAAGAAAAAGTGTCAAAGTACAGAGTAGATTAACTTTCTTGCCTATTGAGACCTTTTCATCCATGTCTTCTATCCTTATATATCTAAAGAATCATGATGATGGAAACATCTTGAAAACTATGCAAAGAACACTGGGAATGAACTTTAAAGGAAAAAGGAAAGCAAAAAGGAAAAAGATCCGAGTGGCAGAGATTTAAATAAGACTCAGTTACTCTGATTTTTTAGATATGTGAGAAGTCATTATATAAAAAGGTCAACTTTAGAAGTGAAGTTAAATGGAAAAATCCAACCTCTTATTGAATATAGTGGATAGTTAGGTTTGCCCAATGATATGAAAGGTAATGTGGTATAGTGGATAGAGTACTGAACTAAAATTCAGGAAGATCCAGGTTGGAGTCTTGCATCAGAGATTTATTAGCTGTGTGACTTTTGGGAAATCATTTAAGTTCTCTGGATCTCAGTTTTCTCATTTGAAAAATGGAGGGGTTTGGACTTGGTGGGTCTTTTCCAGTACTACATCTATTATCCTAAGGTCATCCTTGGTTTTTTTGACCTAAAGCAAGAATAGCGGGAGAAAAGAGTAGAAGAAGCAAACAAGGTCAGGGGAAATAAAATGAGCCAGATGTGGTTCATTTCAAGAAATATTCAATATAATCAGTCTACATCAATTGAATGACTAAATATTTTTTCAAGTAAATGCAAATTCTGCATATCTTTAAAAAAAAATCCACTCCCTAGAGTTGGATAGCTTTTAAAGTTATGAGTATACTTACCCATTACTTATTTTTTGTACATAATCACTGAAAACAGATTTTTCCTAAGAAAGCTTTTTATGATGACCCTTACTAATGCCTGAAGGGCAGTAATGAGAAAGCCCATGCTGCTGTACATACTGAAACCACTTTCTAATGTTCTTTAACCTTGTGCCATTTGGACTCTCCTCTCCAAACAGATCTATTTCAGTAAGTGGCCCATTAACGTTACATGGAGAAAAAGACCCATTCCTCACCCCCCACCCCTTTCCAAACCACTGACCCCCTCCCAGGCTATATCCCTGGTGTTTGTACTGATATTACAACCACTTTAGCAAATTGAAGCTCTTCAGCGGATCTTGACTCCAGATCAGCGCCAGTTCCAACCCTCAATCGTCTGACTAAAGCAAACCCCAGACACTGTTTACATAATGGTAATCAACATGGTAAATTTAGAATATCCTAGAATAAATTATGATAAATTTCCTGCCTTGGAATAAAGATAACATAACGGGGGAGGCAGTGGTTATCTCCTTGAGAGGGAGCAGGGTAAATTGATGAACGTACATTCTCTTGTTGGGGCTATTATGGTAGGAACCCCCCCCCCCAAGTTGGAATTTGGAGGATACGGTGATGAGAAATATGAAACTCATGACCCCAGAAGCATAAACTGAAATTAGATTATTTTCAATCAGTTTCCACATATTTTAGTTTGAACTACAAGTTCACATTTTAAAACTTGAGGTACTTTTTTTTTTTTTAATTTGTGTATCTTCTTTTAGGGGTCAGGAAATGAAATGTGCACATCAAGGGAGAAGCATGGCTTGTTGAGAAGAGGATGCACTTCTCATGTACTTCCTTCCAGAGGTGTGACCTACTGCTCTCCAAAAAGATTCCTAAAGAGTGTGCCAGATACAGGGTTCTTAAACAGACTTTCTCTTCTACGATTAGAATGACTGGCTAATATCGCTTTAAATCTAACAAAGCAGCATTTAAAAAAAAAGACAAAAACTTCCTTCTTTGCATTTGAGTTCCACATGTGAAACTGAGGGGTCTGCTTGGAATTCAGACTTCACCTTTGACTTTAGAATCTGCAACAGCAGCCGCCAAATGAGCAAAACAGTCATGCCACAGATAGAGTCCGTTTTCATTCTCATTTGCTTCTGCCCATTTAAATTCCCATCAGCTCTGTTTAACAATTGCACTTTTCATTCAGGATACCTAGTAATGGGTCACATTTTCCTCAGTATACATCCATTACCTCTCTTTGCATTGCCTGATAAGCCTAGATATGATCTGTGATTGCTCCCAATAGTTCTGATCTAGTGAATGAAAAGGGCTTTGGGACATGGAATAAACAAATGGTAGAATTTTTGGTTATTCAGTCAAGATGAAGTACAGCCAAAGCCATATCTTGGTTACTTATACTTTGATATTTTAAGTGATCTTTGATTTCATATACATGTACAATTTCTATTGATTTATTTTTTGGGGATGGGAGAGAGGGTACTGTGATTTGGTGTAGGTCGCACCCAAGTCTTCTGACTGTGAGACCATTTATCTATTATGCCACTTTGCTGTCATTTCTGATCTTTATACAAACTGAAAACCATTAATTTTATGTGTAGCTGTGGTTGAAAAAATCATCATGTGGTTGTCAGTCCTCTTGCGATGAGAAGTTGAATATGTCTAGAAATAGAGTTCCTGCCAAAGCATCTTAATATACTTTTTTTTCCCTTTGGAGGCCCAGGTCACAAAGCTGGGGAATGTTGGATTTGAACTCAGGTCCTCCTGCTGTCTATCCAGTGCAGCCCTTAGCTGTCCCCTCCCCACCATCTTAACATATGTATTTATGAAGAGTGGCAAACAACACAGATTCTAGAAGATTGACTATGTCAACATGTAAAAAGAAAAAAAAAATAGAACTGAAAGAAATATGGATTCCTGGGTCCTAAAGAAATGTCTTGTACAGCAGAATTCACAGCCTTTCTCAATGTCACTTTATTTATTTAAAAATAGAAAATGATGAATGATTTTCAGGGAGTAGAGAAAAGACATCCCACAAATTGAATAAACACATTAAACCAATTACCACATTAAAAAGTGATATCAGTATCCACATTTGTGGAATAAACCCTTAGTGATTTGGAATGGGAGAGAAAGACAGCATCCAAATTTTACTAAACAAAAAACAAGGATTTTACTAAACAAAAAACTGAAATTGGAGCTTCCCCTAGTTATTTAGGAATGTGAAATATGCTCTAACTTGTAGATCCTGAAAAGTTGACAACTGAACTGGACACATTAGGTAGTCAGTAAGCATTTTTTTTTTGAGGGGGAGGGTTGATCAACAATAAATGAATATACTAAGCATCACTGTATCATGAGTACATAAGGCAATCATCAAACATATGGAAACTGAAAGTCTGTTCCCCACTTTCATGTTTCCATCCTCTCACTTCATTAAATGCTTTTATCTAAGCTGCATAACACTATGCTTTGAAATTATTTCGTGGTCTGATGGCCCTTCTGGTAAAGAACCTTTCTTATGTGGATGTGATCTTGAAGACAGGACTGCTGAAGCATTAAAATGTCACTCTCTGAGAGAGACTCAATTTCCCAATGTCCCTTTACTACAGAATTGTCAACTGTGATTGGACTGGTCTAAAAAAACATGGTTCTCAACTTGGCACAAATGCAATTGGTGTGACTGGAGTCTCCAGACTTTGTGGCTTTTGGTATTGATTCCCTTGAAGTTTAGGCCCATGTAATGGGGAAGAAGCTAGGAGCAAGCTCAAGAAATTGTTTTGGACCTGGGCTCACTGGATAATTTGAAGCTCTTCTTTTTCAGGTTTTTGACTTCACGCAAAGGTTCAGCTTTATTTTGAAACTCCTTTTCCTTATATGGTAAATATATTTTCAGGCACAGTGGTATAATGTGTCCTGTAAGCAGTTCAGTTGTCAATTTTTCAGGATCAACAATGGATTTGGAGTCAGAGTCCCTGTGTTCAAATCCCACCTCTTCCTCTTACTACCCGTGGAATCTCAGGCAAGTAACTTAACCCCCATGGGATTGGATCTACTCATTTTAAAAATGAGAGTGTTGAACCAGATGGCCTCCAAAGTGTCTTCAAACACTGTATCTATGATCCTACATTCAAAGACAAGATGAAAGAATTACCATAATTTCCCCTTGAAAACTAGTTTGAGATAATTATCCAATAGAGGACCAATGGATGAGCATGGATTTCTCCTTCATCTAAGGAGAAATTAACTGGCCAGCTTCAGAGCTATTCAGAGACTCAGTGAAAATTAAAAAAAAAAGATATAATGATGTAATGTATGTGGTGCTGGCTTTGGAGTCAGGAAGAACTGATCCTTCTGATACCTGTGTGATCACAAATTATTCAACTTCTGGAATAACATTTTCTCATCTTTAAAATGAAGGGGTTGGACTAGATTGTCTCTAAAGGCTCTTCTACCTTCAAAGCTATGATCTTATAAGTGCCTAGCAACTAAGCAAAAAAAAAAAGATAAGCAGATTAAAATAGTGACAACTCAATTACAGAGATCTTTATCGTTTTTAAATGTGTTTTCTTTTGTAATGTACTTTATTCCTCTCCTAACAAAATCTAGTTAGTATTGTCACACTAAGAACAAAACATTCCTCATCCAATTGCTATTGACATATATATGATTTTATTTATACTTTTTTTTTCAGCACATTGATTTCCAAATATATTCTCTTCCTCTCCCCCTCATGAGTCTTCCTTTGTAACAAAGAATTAAAAAAGAAAAAGAAAAAATAGTTGAGCAAAACCAGCCAGCCAACCTATCCATCAGTTCTAATAGCATATTCAATATTCCACTCTCGGCATCCCTTATTCAACTCTCCACTTTGAGAGATGTATTTTCTTACGGCAGCTAGGTGACACAGTGGATAGAGTGTTGGGCCTGAAGACAGGAAGATCTGAGTTAGAGTCCAGTCTCAGACACTAGTTGCATGACCCTGGGTAACTCACTTAACCCTGTTTGTCTCAGTTTCCTCATTTGTAAACTGAGCTGGAAAAGGAAATGGCAAACCACTCCAGTATCTTTGCCAAGAAAACTGCAAATGGTGTCATGATACATCAGAGATGACTGAACAACAACACATTTTCTTACTTCTATTCTGGGAGGAAGTCTGGTCATAATGTCATAGCATCAAGTTTTGACTTATTGTCCATATACAATATTACACATATATACATATGTATACACACACACACTCTTTCCCTAGTTCTACTAAACTTTATAATTTTCAGTAGGCTTTACATTTATGTTCTTGCTTGATCCTCATTACAATTCTGTGAAATAGATTGTGCAGAGGTCCAGAGGATCATTTTTGTTATTCTCATTTTACAGATGAAGAAACTGAATCATAGATGGTGAAATGACTTGCCCAAGGTCACATAGCTAATAAGGAGTAGAAATGATCATTGTATTTTCTGATTGCAAGGGCATTCATTGCTCTTTCTACTTCATTAAAAATATTATAGGGTTTTTGTTTGTCATAAGAGAAATGTCACTAATTTGTAGGGTGACTTTAGGCAAGTCTTGCCTCTCTAACTCAATTGTTAGCTTCTTGGGAATGTGTTCCATGAGTAATGTACTAATATTTATAGAATATCAGTATAATATCAATCAGCATACTATTAAATCCTTGGGGAAGTTAATCTACTTAGCTTTGGCACTCTGCCCTAGGACTGAGCTACCCTAATTGGTGGCTGAGTAAATGAAAACCTAACACATTGTATGTAACTGAATTCACTCTTGTTCAGGGAATAGTGAACAGTTTAATAAGTCAGTTCTAATATAACACTGATTTTGAAAACATGAATTTTTTTCTAATGTGATTGATATACTGGGAAACATTTTGAGCATAATTCAAATTTTGAGTTTGGTAATGATCAATTAAAAAAAATTGAGAATGCAGAAAACTGCATTGCTTCATAATAACTCACAAATTGCAACCCTTCTGATACCTACTTCCACCAATAAACTTCAGGTCGTTGTCAGGGTAAAATGTCATATTTGTTGCATATCATCTGGTGCAGTAGGAGCTATGGACAGAAAAGGACTGGTCAGTGCTCCCAATACAACTTTTGTCATAGCTTCTGTCTTCCAGAGCCCAGAATTTCACTTTGCTTAACCTGTGCAAGGCTTTTCCAGTATAGACCCCAAGGGAATATGGCACAGGCTGAGTAGCAACTTGAGATGGGGATACTGCCTGTATTTATTGTAGTATTTATATATTTCTTAAGCATTTAATGTGCAAAAAATTGTATGGTTATTTTCATTATGTTTTTTATCTATTTTTTAATGTGCATCTGCTGAAGTGTTTTTAGAATTTTGCTTCTCACCACAGTTTTCCCAGAAACCTTATGGCTTTAACTGCATGATTTTTAGGAATGAATATGCCTCTTAGTAGCACAAGTAACTAACTTTGCTTTTTCTACTGCATTAGAAGCATGCTAGGGGCTGTAAGAGAACCAAGTTCTATTTCTCACTTTGCCATTAATTTGTAGGGTGATTTTAGTCAAGTCTTGTCTCTCCAACTATCATTGCTACTGGAAAGGGAATCAATTGCCCTTTGGATCTCCCCACAATCCTTGTGACTCCTCAGACCCAAATTCCCTTCTTGATTCCCACTGCTCTATACATGTTGTATCACCAATTAGGGCTTATCTCACCTTTATGTTAGTTTCTCCACAGCCTCAAACAAAGTAAGTCTTTAATAAATGTTTATTCATTCATTCATGGGAAATCATTAGACAAAAATTACAGAGAATGAGAAACTGAGGAGAGCTCTCTCATCAGTAGAGGGAGTACCAATACCAATCAAATGAGAGATTTCTTACTGTAAAAATAATTGGAAATGTCCAAGGACAACTCTATTTTTACAAATTTCTTGGAATTTTCCATTCTGACTTAAAAATAAATAAAATTTATTTTTAAAACAAAAGTGGAGAGGGTAGGCAGGCTACAGTTAACCTGAAAGTTAGTACTTTTATATAGTAAGTCAACATTTTGAGAAAGGTCAAAAATGATATTAATAAGAGAATGAAAATAAGAAAATGACAATTAATATATAGTGGAGAAGAATGTTGGAATACAGCTCAAGTAACTAGGATTCTATTCACCAGCTTTGCTACTAACTAGCTATATTATTTCTCTGAAACTCAGGTTCTTTACCTGTAAAATGACTAGGAAGGACTAGATGATCTTTAAAATTCTTTCCAGCTGTAAAGGTGAGGTTGACTGGTATTTAATCAAATCAGAAACTCCACTTAAATTAAGTGGTAAGACACTAAATTAATCATGGGCCTTAGACTAGGTGTGACTAAGCATGTCTTTGAAATCTATCTGAGGAGGTGAATTGATGGCAGATTGAAGTCTGTTCCACTTGGCTGAAGGATTTAGTCTCATCCTCTGGATGGATCTAACTTAGTGTTTACTTGGATTCAGAGAATTCCAGAGGTTGAAACAAGTTTGGCTTTTCAGCACTTCCCTGAATAGAAACTGCCTGAGGGGAAAGGAAAGGCCTTATCTTTGATCCCAGCCTAGATCTGCTTACTTTGGCAGGAGGATGGTCTCCTGAACTTTCCAGAAGGTATTGAACTTCCCATCTTCCCATTGGTGTGCCAGTGATAATCTAGTCATATTTCTGGGTCAGTTGATGTCAGTGTCTGTATTGGGAGCCAAGGACATGTAGATTCATGGCTCCACAAGGAGCCCAACAATGAAACTACACCATGTCTAAGGGAAACCTCTTGAACATTCTACAAATAGGAAAAAGGACTTTCTACAATCAGGTGATGTGATTTCCCCCTTTACCACATGTGTTCTCTAAGCTTGAGCCCACTTTCCCCTGGACTCTATAGGTACCTGTGATTAGAGGATGTCATAGATTTGGGGGGGGTGGGTGGGAGGGGAATGTTTTATATTGATTACTCTTACTGTATGCACTACATTTATAAATACCCCTTTCTAAAAAGCAACTTAAGACTGTATGAATAAAAAGATTTTCAAACGATGCTTTGGAAAACATGCCCCTGGAGGCTCGAAGTGATGGCATCAGAGAATCACCCCTTGACCCTCAAAAGTACATCTAGAACCCTGAGGGGAAGATGTAGCCAGTTTGGGGGACATGATTTTTCAGTCAGAGTGGGATTTGGGACAAGGATCCTCTGAGCTTATTTGGGTTACACAGCTCTAAAAGTCTATGTACTGTATTTAGCTTTAAGGCAACAACTGGGATAATCCAATTGCCAATAATAATTCTGGCCTTAGGAATCATTTGGGGGTACACTTTTTCCTCTGCCTCAGAAGGTGCTGATGCCTCTTATCCATTACGTTTTTGTTGATATTACTTGTTTCCCTTTCTTTTGAATTATCCTTTTGATTTAGCTGTCATGTTTCAATCACCCCATTACTCTAGCCTGACTGAGCTAGTCAGGCTACAGACTGAGCTAGGCTACCTTCAGATACTTAATTTTTTTTACAGTCCTCAATGAATAGAGATTTGACTGCGTAGTACAGATTACATGGGTTCAAGTCTTGTCACTGACACACATTTGCTGAACAACCCTGAGCAAGTTGCTCAGCTTGCCTTAAGACCTTTTTCTAACTCTAAATTTCAGAGGAAATTTTCTATACTAGTGAAATCACAGGTCTTGATCTCTCTCATTCTCTCCTTTGCCATTCTTTTTTTTTTTTTAATTAAGCAATCAGGGTTAAGTAACTTGCTCAAGGTTACACGGCCAGTTATTTCTGGGTGTGGTGCTGAGTGTCTGAGCCCGGGATTCGATCTCCAGGTCCTCCCAACACTGGAGCCGGTACTCTTACTCGCTGAGCCACCTGGCCGCCCCTAAGCAATTGGGGTTAGGTAACTTGCTCAAGGTTACACGGCCAGGTATTTCTGGGTGGGTGCTAAGTGTCTGAGCCCGGGATTCGATCTCCAGGTCGTTCTGACACTGAAGCTGGTGCTCTTACTCGCTGTGCTACCTGGCTGCCCCCCTCCATTGCCATTCTTATGAATTGAACCTTTGTGGCCAAATATATATATATATACACACACATATATTTTGTGTATATAATGATATATAATAAGTTAAATGAATAATAACTTTGCTGCAATTTATTCTTAACATAAAAATCAACACAGGATCATAGAATTAGAGTTGAATAGCTAATAAGTAGCAGAACCAGAATTTGAACTCCACTCTTCTGGCTCCAAATTAAATGCACCTTTTCTATTATACTACACTGCACCCAGGGTTTGTTACACCCTCAGGGCTCAAATTCTCAAATGGTTTGATATATCAAACTGATGTGTCATTAAAAACATATTTCATTAGGAGATAAAAATTATTCATTTGGAAAGAGAAAGTTAACTCTGCAGACATAACTATAAAAAATTTTTTTTTCATTTCATAGTTTTCTCCACACCAAGAAAAAAAAAAGAATGTTACATGGAGTAACTATGTATGTGAGGGAGAACTTTACAAGCAGATAAGTCTTTTCACTGTTGAATGAGTGCCAAAGCCAAGCAGTGCAGTTTATTTTAAATGGAGGAGCAGTTATCATTCACAACATACCACTTCTTCCTGACTCATACCAGACAAAATTAATGGCTAAAAAATTTGACTTGACTTTAAAACAAATCTTAAAAACTAAAAACCTGATCATTATCAGGTCGCTATGGGAGAAAATGGCATCTCTATGCCAAAGGCAGCTATCTCTTAATAAAAGAAAGGAGTTGCACTTTAGAAAATCATATTGTAGACTAATAAAACTCCAATTTAAATCACTCCTCAGACAGTGTAATCTACATTGTTGAACATAAAATAAAAAGATTAAGAAATAGATAACTTTATTCAAATTAGTTTGGGATCAGATCTTTAGATGATAGATTGATCTCATTTGGGCCATATCCCCATTGATTTTCCATCGTTTTCACTGCTCTAGTGCAATACTTTTCAATTATGTTCAATAAGTGTCTATTATGTACCAGGAATGGAGGGTGGGTAGGAAGGACAAAAGGAAAGTAGAGTCTGTAAGGAGCTTGTATTCTAGTTCTTGGATTTTGGGGGCCCTAGACTGAGAGGAGATGATGTATACATAGGTTTTAAGACAAATTAACTTGTGATGGGCCAGGTCAAATGGCAAGGGAAAAGGGTCTCTTTGAGGTGGGGAGATCAGGAAAGCTTCACAGGAGAAAAGACAGCTGAGCAGAGTCTTAATAGAAAGCAACAGTTTCAGCTGGAAGACACATTGGTAATTCTGTTTTAGGCTTCAAGAATGGCACATACAAGTAAATAAAGAGGGCAGGATGGGATTGAGAACAGTAGATCTGAAGATAAGACTGTGCCCTGGTATCCCCAGTATCTGCCTAGCCCAGTGAGATGCAGGAGTCATTTGACAAACATTTATTTGTTGAATTGAATTGGAACATTTCTAGTTTGACTGGAATGCTTTAGTACAAATTATGTGTGTGTGTGTGTGTGTGTGTGTGTGTGTGTGTGCGTGTGTGGGCGCTGTCAGAGTACTTGGATTCAAATCCCAGCTTTGCCACTTACTGCCTATGTGACCTTGGGCAAGGCACTAGGGGCCAAAATCTCCTTATTGCTTAAAAGAAGGGGTTGGATGAGAATGAATATAAAGTACTTCCCCTAGCAAAAACTACCTTTCCATGCCTGCCTATCCCGGGCGACTCTTGTCCATGTTCTTGTTTGCCAGAGGGAGTTCCCTCAAAGTCCTGGAGCCTCCTTTATCAGCCTCTGGCTGATCGCTTCTTGCCACATGGCCAGCTCAGTAACCATGGCTTTATTCTTTGTTTTTGTACCCCCAGCATTTAATACAGAGCCTGGTACATAGGAGGTACATATAAGTGTCTACTGTGTGCCAGGAACTGTGCTAGGTGTACTTTACAAATAATATCCTATAAGAATATTACTAATAATAGCTAGTATTATTACAGTATATGTTATAACATACTTTATTATATATAACATGCATGTGATATATGAAATACAATACCATTCTATCATATAATACCATATATAATAACATGTTATTACATATTATATTATATATACACTTGATTTTATTATCTCATTGTATCCTTATAACAACCCTGGGAGGTGGGTGCTATTATTATCCCCATTTGAAAGCTGGGGAAAGAGAGGCAAAGAGAAGTGACTTGTCCAGGGTCACAGAGCTAAGTGTCTGAGACTGAATTTAAACTTAGGTCTTCCTCACTCAGGGCTCAGCTCTCTATCCACTGCACCTATGCCTCTAAGGATCTACTTAATCAGTGTTTGCTGATTGATTAATTGACTGATCTTTTTCATTCATACATTTCCCTGACTACATTTTCTACTCTAGCTTTTTTTTGAAGTTCCTTATTTGTTGTAAATTGCAGCCCTCTCACACCCACCTTGTACCTTGCCATTGCTCTTCATGTAATATTCATTTTTATTCTTCAAAGACTGCAATTTTGTGTGATTTATAAACATACAGCAATGCTGGTCAAATATCGGTATTGAAAGGCAGCAGTAAATATCGTTTTGTGAGAAATTTGATCATCTAGTATTTCAATACTAATGACAAGAATTTGCAAAAAAAGACCACATCAAAAATAATTTTAGTTTATGCACCAGCATGTATTGCAGAGAATGAAGTAATAGAGAAATTATATGAAGATCTGGATAAAATTTTCCCAAAGGAATCACCTTCTGTTTTGATACTCAGAGAATTAATTAAAAAAGAGGACTCGATGAAGATGGTGAGAAACATATTAGACACCAGTGCACAGAGAGCCTTTAAAATAAAGCTGGACAAGTAGGTTGTAGCTACATTTTGAAGGGCCTTGAAGTTTGTACTTTGTCATATAAACAATGGGGAAGCATTGTAGATTTCTTTGAGTATTTAAGCTTTTTTTCCTTCCCCAAAGTCCTCCTTTGATGTCTCTCTATGATGTAGAAATGGATCCAGGTTCTTTAAGGTTGTGCCATGGAACAGAATTTCTAATAGGTCCTACCAAACTAGAGAGGCCCCGAGCCTGGTGATGGACTTTGTCCAAGGACAAATCTAACTAAATGTGCAGAAACTCATCACCAGTAATGAAGGATGAAGGATTTTTTCTTGGCCACTGAAAGTCTTGATTCATCTACCAATTTGCAACCTTTGTCTTTGGAAAAGAAGGATACACCTGATAAAACACAGATTTTTAAACACTGCTATAAATATTGGTCATTATTTTCATGTTCAGTAAAACTGTTTTGAATAAGAGAAAATGGAAAGAGTAGTTTTATATAGTGATATAAAAACATGAACTTTTCTAAATTTAGAACTTAATTATGAACTGGGTAGATATTGGACACAAACTGCTATAACTAAAGTAAATTCATTATTTTGTTCACTGTGAGTTAAAATAATTGCAAGTCAATGAAAAGGTAAGAATGTTCTGAATAAATACAAATGAAGAAATCTCAAAAACTATTATTATTCATTTGGTTGAATTGGAATGAGGATTGGGATTTGTATATTTTTATACTGAGCAAAACAGTATTTTAAAGATTCTGTTAAATTTGTGCTCTGTAAAATAGTAAATTATATGTTTCACCTGCAAGAACTGTAGGTGGTTTGAATCCAGATTGAAAGATTGAAGCAAACTACCTGATCTTTTTCTTTTTCTTGTTTGGTTTTGTTTCCTCTTTCCCATTGTTCATTGCATCTGATACAAACCTTCTTTATAACCTGACTTATGTCTAATGTGAAAGTATTTGCAGACCCTATACTTGATTGTGTGCCATCATGGGGGGGGGGTGGAGGGAGAGAAAATTTGAAACTCAAGGAATTGTGGATCTGAATCTTGTAAACTAAAAGTAAACAAACAAATTAATAAAGACCAAAAAATTATATTAAAAAAAAAGAACTGTAGGTGTCCCAAAGGGCAATGGAAAGACTTATAATGGATATAAGTAGATTGTGGTCTATTACTATTGATGACTGGCCTCAGGAAGTAGAAAAAAAAGACATCACTGAGGCCACATATGACTAGAAAAGGAAGTGGGTCAGTCACATATTGAGAGTGAAGGATAACAGATGTATAGCCCCAGAGCTGCTCTGGTATTTCTGAAATACAGAAAAAGTCATAACATTTCCATCAAACTTAATGGAACATATATGGAGGATTTATTCAAAGACAATAAGAATTGAATTAGAATTGAACAGGACAAGAAGGAGTAGATAACCAGTCGGGGGCGGGGAGGGGTCTGTTGATCCATTTAGATAGCCAAGTATGACTATTTTAATGGTACATATAAAATTGGTTTGCTATTGTGATAATAGATGAGCTTATAGAATAAGGACCATTGGCCCAATAAAATAATTTATCTGATATTTACATAATTTATAGTTCTATTTTTTTTTAAGTATGCTTAAAGATGATCCATTAAACTAAGTTTAAATGAGTCAAACATTAGGAGTCTGAAAGTTAGAAAGTGCTTTATAAAGGTAGCCACTAGGTGGCAATACAAACCCCCCAAATGGCAACATCAGTCATAGGGAAACAGATTTATTTCCCTTATGTACAGTCCAAGCCTTAGAAAGGCTTTTATGCTTTAATATGAAATTAAGGGAAAAAAGAAAAGCAGATCTTTAACTGTATATCTTTGATAATCAGGGACAGAACTTTTCTCTTTCTCCTTTCTTTTCCTTCTTTCCTCTCTCCCTCCTCTTCCTCTTTCCCTCTTCCTTCCTTCCTTCTTTCCTTCCTTCCTTCCTTCCTTCCTTCCTTCCTTCCTTCCTTCCTTCCTTCCTTCCTTCCTTCCTTCCTTCCTTCCTTCCTTCCTTCCTTCCTTCCTTTTTCCCCCCTTCCCTCCCTCTCTTCCCTTCCTCCTTCCTTCCTTCCCCCCTCCCTCCCTCTCTTCCTCCCATCATTTCTTCCTTTTTTTCCCTAGGTACATTACACATACACATGACAAAATACTTAAGTACTTCAGCAAGTTTATCCCCTCCCTTTCCTTACATTTGTTTAATTGTGAAAAAGCATAGTCACTAAACCAGCAAAACAAAACAAATAGTAAAGCCCTGCACTAATTGTTTCAGCATACCATATTTAATCATGTGTGTGTATCTGTGTTTGTGTGTGTGCATGGGTGACACACATATAATTCAGTTTATCATAGATTTCAATATAAAACTTTTGCAAACATTCATAGTGTGTCATTTCCAATAATTCAAAGATTTTCCCTAAGGGGAATGATAAACAGAAAGACTGCCAAGGAAAACCACTACCTCTCCTTAAGAAAGCAGTGTTTTTCTTAAAATAAGTCAAGGGGAGGAAAAAAATAGGTTTGCTAAATGAACATGAATTCCATACAGGAGTGTGTTCATTATAAATTACAATGCTTGGAAATTACAATTAAGATTTGATTGGGACAGCAGGGAACAGTATTCGAATACTATCGACCCAAATAAATGAATACAGATAATAGACCACTTCATTGCTGTGGGATAACTATCTGGTATCTACAGAGGCACATTCATCTTGGGCTCTGCTAACTGGGCTGGCTACCAACACATTTTTGGGTACAATTCAAGGTGCTGACCTTGTTGTAGAAAGCCGGTTTGCTTTAGATCCCTGGTTACTTTCAAGTTAGCTTCTCTCCTTCTATTCTCTTATGGTAGCTGACATGGACTGCTGTGACCGTTCTTAAGCCAGAACTCGTGATATTTAGAAGAATACTGAGAGTTTTCCCACTAAAGTATATATTTTGTCTAGGGTATGGGTGCAAGAAAACTGTTTAGAATGGTATCATGGTATCCTAATTAGTATGAATTAATAATATTAATGGAGTAACTATATAAATTTCTATTCTCAATTTATTGTCATTGTTAGCAAAAAAGAAAGAAAGAAAAAAGAAACCCTGCAGTTATCTGCAGATAACCAGTTGATAGGCAATAAGTACTTGCCTAGGAAAATTTAGCATTTCCCTTAGAAGAGGAGTGAATTTACAAGGATGCTGTAAAAAGCACATTCATGAGATTCCTTGGATTCTATAGTCTTGTAGGCCTGGTAAAACTATTGCAGTCATATACCAGTTACATGTTATAGACATGAGCTGAGTATTTGATTCTCAACTAGAATGAAATAATTTTTGGTAAAGAGCAGTATTTGGATAAGAGAATTTGCTCAGTTATTAAGTAAAGGTATTGGACTAAGTAGTTTTACATTTAAGATATATTTCAGCTTGAATAGTCTGTGATTGGGCCAAACATACCACACACACACACACAGACACACACACACAACATTCAGAGACAAAAAGGCAGAGAAAGTGTTTCACGTTTTATTTTTTAGATTTCCATCCTGTATGCATTATCCAAATCTGAAGGACAAAGCATGTTGGAAGTTGAATCAATAGTTTTACAAAAGAATTCTTAGTCTAAAGCAGGGCCTTAGACCACTAAGCTATACTACCTTTAGAGAAAACATTAAGGAAATTATTCTAGTAGAACAGGAATATGTTTTAAAGACTATGAACATAAATTATTTGAAAGAAAAGGAATTCAAAATCAGAAAACATGTTCAAATTGAAAATTAAAAATTACTTTCATGTCAACTTAACTAGAAGTGGATCAGAATGAAAATTAGTAAATTTATGTTCCATTTTTACTTAAAACTATACTGAAGAGGGAACTAAAACCTGACTGAATTGGAATTTTAATTTAAAATTCATATCCGCACAGCATTGTATTCAACTGCACATGCTTTGAGATACATTGGTCATGATCCAGTTGTGTTCTGCCATCCACTGCAATTATTTTTTTTTTGGCTTTTGGAGGGCAATTGGGGTTAAGTAACTTGCCCAAGGTCACACTGCTATTTTTTTTTTTTTTGTATGGGTGTTAAGTGTCTGAGGCCAGAACTGAACTCGGGTCCTCCTGACTCCGGGGCCGGCATTTTACTCACTGCGCCACCTAGCCGCCCCCATCCAGTGCAATTCTTATACATGGACATATATAAATCTCCATGGAAAATGTACCCAATGTACTAAAGACCCTTCTCTGTATCTTTTAATATTTCATGGATGCCAATGTATCTTAAAAGTTATTCACCAGTTTTTCCTTGCCCTCATCTGATGGACCCATTTTCTTTTCTGACCGCATACTTCCTTGATGGTATCTTTTATGTCATTTCATAATACAGATAATCAATGCTATTAATCAGTGTCTTACATTCTTCATGCATCTTTCCATTGCTGTGACTTGTAATTTTGATTCTTCTGAGATTGTGGGGTTTTAGTCAGATAACATTACCAGGAGAATATTACTGAGAAAGGTCTTATGAGTTATAAATATCATCTTCCCATGCAGGAATAAAAACAGTTTAACCTTTTTAAGTCCCTGATGATTTCCAGTTTCTGTTAACCTTTTTATGCTTTTCTTGAGTCTTATATTTTAAAGGCAAATTTTCTGTGCAGCTCTGGTCTTTTCATCAAGAATGCTTGAAAGTTGGGGCAGCTAGGTGGTGCAGTGAATTGAGCACTGGCCCTGGAGTCATGAGGACCTTAGTTCAAATACAACCTCGGACACTTAACACAAAAAACTAGCCATGTGACCTTGGGAAATTCACTTAACCCCAATTGCCCTAACTTCCCCACTCCAAACACCAAAAAAAAAAAAAAAAACAATGCTTGAAAGTTTTATTCAATCTCATTGAATGTTTATCTTTTCCCCTGAAGGATGATACTCAGTTTTGCTGGGTAGGTGATTCTTGGTTGTAATCCTAGCTCCTTTGCCCTCCAGAATATCATCTTTCAAGTCATCTAATCCCTTAATGTAGAAACTGCTAAATCTTGTGTTATCCTGACTGTGAATTCATGATATTTGAATTATTTCTTTCTGGTTGCTTTCAATATTTTCTTCTTGACCTGAGAACTCTGGAATTTGGCTATAATATTTCTGGGAGTTTTCATTTTGGGATCTCTTTCAGGAGATGATTTATGAATTCCTTCAATTTCTATTTTCTCCTCTGGTTCTAGAATATCGATGAGTTTTCCTTGATAATTTCTTGAAAGATGATGTCTAGGCTTTCAGGCAGTCGAATACTTTTTAAATTATCTCTCCTGGATTTATTTTCCAGGTCAGTTGTTTTTCCAATGAGATATTTCACATTGTCTTCCATTTTTTTCATTCTTTTGGTTTTATTTGATTGCTTCTTTATTTCTCATAAAGTCATTATCTTCCATTTGCTCCATTCCAATTTTTAAGGAATTACTTTCTGCAGCGGCTTTTGGACCTCCTTTTTCCATTTGACCAATTCTGCTTTTTAAAGCATTCTTCTCCTCATTGGTTTTGTAGACCTCTTTTACCAGTTGGTCTGGTCTCTTTTTCAAGTTGTTATTTTCTTCAGTGATTTTTTTTGTGTGTGTCTCCTTTACCAAGCTAGTGACACTTTTTTCATTATTTTCTTGCATTACACTCATTTCTCTTCCCAATTTTTCCACTTACTAAATTTTCAAAATCCTTTTTGAGTTCTTCCATGGCCTCATACCAATTCATATTTTTCTTGGAGGCTTTGGATGTAGGAGCTTTGACTTTGTTGTCTTCTTCTGAGTGTACATTTTGTCCTTCCTTGTCACCATAATAACTTTCTATAATAAAAGGTTTTTTTTTTCTGTTGTTTGCTTTTTTTTCCTAGCCCATTACTTGACTTTTAACTCTTTGTCAAAATAGAACTCTGCTTTCAGAGTGGAGGGAACACTGTCCACAGTTTCAAGGGTTTTGTGTAGCTGTTTGCAGAGATACTTCTAGGGACCTGTGAGTTTTTAGTTCTTTCAAGGTGGTATGATCTAAGAAGAGGTGTTTACTACCCTCCTGACCTGTGCTCTGGTCTATAAGTGACCATAATAAGCACTTTTTTTCGGCCATAGAATTGTGAGAAGGGTTACTTCCTCCATTGTGGCAATAATTTTTGCTATGCCAATGCTCTTTTGTAACCCGGATCTAGTATGGGCAAAGCAAAAGAGCCTTGCCTCAGTACTAGCAAAAAGATCCCTGTAATCTCCTTCTGATCTGCTTTTTGATCTTCTTATTATATGTGGACTAAGAGCTTTAGAAGCAGTCACTGCTGTTGCTACTGCTGATTCAGTCATTCCCAATGTCTGCTCCAGGTCTGTTGTGGGTAGGGCTGTGCTGGCTTGGCCTTTGCTGGACTGTGCTCCCCTCTCATCCTGGTGCAACAGACCTTTCCTGCTGACTTGGATGGGAAATTTGTTTCACTTTATCTTTTTGTGGGTTCTGCTGTTCTAGGATTTGTTTAGAGTAATTTTAAAAATATATTTTGAGGAGTTTGGGGGAGAGCTCAGGAGAACCCCAGCTTTTACTCCATCATCTTTGCTCTGCCTCCTGATGATCCTAACAGATAGTAAATGATAAGTTTGTGGGTACCATTTAACTGTCTCAGCTATCTGAGACTGATTAATTAGAGGACAATGTCAAAATCAGCACCAAATTACAAGGAAAAAGGACTAGAAGAAAAGAGTTCATGCAATTATAGCATTTCTAACCTTACCTATTTAAACAAACTTTTGACTCCTAAAAATGAGAAATGTATAAAGGAAAAAAGTGGGTCTTATAGTCATCAGAATTCTGTTTGTCAGGCTTTTAGCATATTAACCAAAATATTTGACTCAACAAGTTTATAACTGCTTGATGAAATACTAAAAGCAAGTCATATATTTTTATACTTCCTTTGTTGGAATAAGAGATTATATTCTTGAAAACTACGAGTATGTGTATGTATGTAAATGAATAAAGTATTAAAGGTTTATTTTGGGTAAAGTACTGTGCTGGGGATAAAAATAGAATAGTAAGACCTATTAATTTATATATTGATACTCCATTGGAATGATGTTTGAGAAACCAATGAAACATTGGAGTCAGACCTTAGAAGATATATCTATATCTATAATTTCTCTCTCTCTCTCTCTCTCTCTCTCTCTCTCTCTCTCTCTCTCTCTTTCTCTTTCTCTCTCAAAAACCATTGTCTACAATGACCTCAACATCCACATAGATATATGGTGTGGTTTTTATATAGAAATCTGGCCATCTGCCAATAGGCTATTTATCTTTGTATGACTAATGTCAGTAAATGTACAGTCACTCTTTTAAAGGCATTGGGACTATTGTCTCTGAATTGAACTAAACAAAATCAAGCATCCACCCGTCTCTCCCCCTATCCCCCCATTGGGACCTAGTTTAGCTAAATCTTCTAATTGATTCTTTGTTTTGTTGATTCTGCTCATCAAGAATAAGAAATAATGACAATTTTATTAATGTTAGGTCTTCTTTCAAAGTTTGTTGATGCTTTACGTAGTCTTCGATAGCTCTAAATGTTTCTCTGAACTTGGGCATAGTACCTGTTCAACTATTTACAGATAAATGTGTCTATCTGCAAATAGCCATGTTTCCATGAGCTAAAATTCATACACAGAGTATCCCCTTACACAGAACATAAGCCATAAACTATAAAGGACAGCCAAGTTTTAGGATCAAATTCTAAGCAACTCAAAGTCCATGCCTTAAATCAGATGTAAGAGTTGGCATAAATTCAACTCAATGAAAAATAACAAAAAATTTTAAAATGCCAAACTAAATCTTACATCAAAGTGCTTACCCTTTTACACAGAACTCTAGAATGCAGAAGGGGAATGGAGGAAAAAGGAGAGGGGGTGGTGTAGAAAATCATAAAGCCTCTGAGGCTAAAGTTTACTATATGGTTAGCAATTTGGATTGGCAAGGAGATGTAGCTGAAAAGAGGTTATAGTTTTTACCTACAGACTGTAAGAGAAATAAAATATTCCAAGGAAAATCATCTTCCAGTGAGGATTGTTTCTTCCATCCCCAAATGTTTTCTCCCCTCATTTTAATCCTGGCTTTCTTCTAGGCCTGTCTAAAATACCATCTTTCGCAGTTACCCTTTCCCAATCCCTCTCAGTTCTAGTTTCTTCCTCCTATTAATTATTTTTCTTTCTTAATCAATAAGCATTTTTTAAACACCTACTATGTGCTAGGCACTATGCAGGGAATACATAAAGAGGTAAAAGGCAGTCACTTGCTTCAAGTAATTCACCATCTAGTAGCTAGATTACTATCTGTGTGATCCTAGGCAAGTTACTTGATCTCTGTATGTCTTACTTTCCTCAACTGTAAAATGGGGAATCATAATAGCACCTACCTTGCAGGGTTGTTATGAGGATCACATGAAATAATATATTTGGAAAGAAAACAAATATGTACAAACAAACTATACATAAGATAAATAGGAAATAATTAAAAGGAAAGGCATTGGAATCAAGAGGAGTTGAGCAAGGCTTCCTGTAGAAGATGGGATTTTAGTTGGGACTTGAAGGAAGCCAGGATGCAGAGATGAGGAGGGAAAGCATTGCAGGCATGAGGGATAGCCAGAGAAAATGTCTAGAGTTGAGAGATGGAATGTCATGTTCCAGGAGTAGCCAGAGTCACTGTGTTGAAGAAGAGGAAATGGGGAGTAAGGTGAGAGCAGATTGGAAAGGGAGGAGAGGGCTAGATTAGGAAAGGTTTTGAATGGTAAGCACAGGATTTTGTATTTAATTCTGAAAGTTATAGGGAACAGATAGAGTTTATTGACGGGGGCTGGGGATGGGGTATAACAGTTTGGCACCTAAATGAAGAATGGATTGAAGCGGGGAGAGACTCGAGGCAGGCAGACCCACCAGCAGGCAGGGTAGACCCAGTAGTCTAGAAGTGAGGTGATGAGGGTCTGCAGTAGAGTGGAGACAGTGTTGGAGGAGAGAAGGTGGTGCATTTGAGAGATGTCTCCAAGGTGAAATCAACAGGTCTTGGCAACAGCTTGGGTTTAGATACAGAGAGGATGACAGGTAGGGTGTGGGCCTGAGGGAGGGAGGGGAAGGCAGTGCATCCTGTCTATAGCTTGTTTATACCATATTTATTTACACATTGTCTTTCCTGTTGGACTGTAAGCATCTCCAGGGCAGGGACCATCTTTTGCTTCGTTTTTTGTATCCAAGCACTTGGCACAATGCCGGGCATGTTGTCAGTGCTTAATAAATGCTGACTGATTGACACTCATTTTCTTTGGTTTTAAGCTAAAAATGCCTGCAAGGCAGCATGGTATAGTGTTGGCTTTCAAGTCAAGAGACTATAGGTACAAATCCTACCTCTTATTATGCTTATTATGTCTCTGACATTTGGCAGATCATCTCTGGGTTTCACTGTCCTCACCTGCAAAATGAAGGGGTTGGGCTGGATGGCCTTTGAAAGTAACTTTCAGGCTGAGATTTGTGAAATACTGCCTTTTCCTCTTGTCACTTTATCTGAGCCCTTCCATGTAGGTGGCACTGGATAAAGAGCACTGTGTCTGAATCTTGAATTCAAATATAGTCTCAGACATTTAGTAGCTGTGTGATCCTGGGCAAGTCACTTGATCTCTATTTGCCTCACTTTCCTCAACTATAAAATGGGGATCATAATAGCACCTACCTTGCAGGGTTGTTGTGAGGATCACATTATATATATATATATATATATATATATATATATATACATATACATATACATATATACACACACACACAAGGCAAGGCAATTGGGATTTAAGTGACTTGCCCAAGGTCACACAGCTCCTGACTTCCAATCTGGTGCTCTATTCACTGAGCCACTTAGCTGCTCTGTGAGATAATATTTAAAAAGCTCTTAGCACAATGCCTTGCACATAGTAGGTGCTATATAAATGCTATATAAATACTATTGTTATTATTATTATTTGCGTGCTGTGTGTCTGTAGCTACTTTCTTCCCCAAGGGAATCTGCCATCTTCTGACAGCACAGTACACTCCTAAGAACCTTGACTCTGGAGTTAGAGGGCTTGAGGTGAGGGTTTGCATCCTGTGTGACCGACATTGTACCTCCATGGGTCTCAATGTCCTCATTAGTAAAATGAGGTAGTTGGTTTTGGGAATCTCTTTGAACTTCAGTTCTGTGATCTTAAGAGCCTCATTATCACCTCAGGGAGGTAAGTGGATCTCCTAATGTGAGGAAACAACTCAGTGTAATCACCATGAGAACTTAGGACAATTTGTCCTCTGAGGAACAGGCATGAAGGGAGGATGAGTATCCTTCACATTCTGATCGGGACATAATAATGTTATATCTAATAGTGGTTTATGGTGAAATTTTACAGTGTGACTATTAGCAGGAAAGAAATTAGGCCAGCTTCTAGTTTTCTCTGATCCACTTTTTGGGAGTGTCTAGTACAGAGCATGCAAGAAGCAGTGTGTTGTAGACAGAAGAAAGATCTGGGTTTGAGTCTCACTTCTGATTCATATTGTCTGTGCTCCCTTGGCCACCTTTTTAAACCTCTCCATGCCCTGGGCATCTCCCTTCTGAGCCTATAAGTTCCAGAGAAGATACAGATCTATATTGGAAAGGATATATTCCTTATTGTGTATTGTCTACATCAACAAAATATTGTTAAAAAAATAAGGTGTAGAGGATAGTATACTTTGATGAAGACAACAACCAGATCCCCATTATGTTGTGTTCTTTGTTTTAGTCTGTTTTTAGGTTAAAATCCCAACTCGGTTCCTTTAAAAAAATACACATTAAAAAAAATCTAAACATAAACATCAAACAAAACAGGCATTTCCATTTACATAT
>NW_027185655.1:68887737-68921459 GCF_028583685.1 Petaurus breviceps papuanus
TCTCTCTCTCTCTCTCTCTCTCTCTCTCTCTCTCTTGCTTTTTGGAGAGGGGAAGGCAGGACAGTTGGGGTTAAGTGACTTGCCCAAGGTCACACAGCTAGTTTTTGTGTTAAGTGTCTGAGGCCGAATTTGAACTCAGGTCCTCCTGACTCCAGGGCCAGTGCTCTATTCACTGTGCCATCTAGCCGC
This sequence comes from Petaurus breviceps papuanus, assembly GCF_028583685.1. Lineage (NCBI taxonomy): Eukaryota > Metazoa > Chordata > Mammalia > Diprotodontia > Petauridae > Petaurus > Petaurus breviceps. The sequence continues at coordinate 68,887,927 of NW_027185655.1, forward strand.
CCCCTATTCTCTTCTTTTCTATGCATTAAAAAATTACTTCATTGACTCTCTTTGTTTTCTTTTCTTTTTCCTAGATCATCTACTTTCTACTTGTATGACCCTATATACAAGTTGATTTGCTTCTCTGTGTTTTAGTTTCCTCATCTGAAAATGAGGGGAATAAACTGTGCTGAACCTCCTTCTGGCTCTAAATCTCTCATCCTATTTTCCTACAGACCTAAATAAAATAATCACAAACCCAGAGAAATGAGTGGAAAGTGGACAGTTTGTCAGACTGGCTACCATTAGTTTGTAAATTCTCCAAGTAAGAAAACCAGTGGCCTACTTTCCTCTGTGCTTTGTGTAGATCTTTGTGAATCATTGCACAATTCATTTATCATCTGTATTGTTTCAGTAGATGATAAGCTCAGAAGCAGGTTTGAATGTAAGTTGTCTGCCAAGGGTGACAGGATCATGTCAGAGCTGACTTGAAAAGTAATAATAATGTGAAAGAAAAAAAAATGTAGAAGGTGAATGAGGAGGAGTTTACTGTAGTGTAGAACAGACTGACCTTGGCACCAGAAAGAGTTAGGTTCAAATCCTTCCTCTTCGTATTACATTCTTGAATGCTATTTGTGTGATCATAGACTTCTGTATGTGTTCATTTAACTTCCTAGGACCACAGGTAACTATCTAAGGTGAGAGTTTGGAGAGGAGCAGACAGTTTGCATTGGTGGAGGGGGTTCCCCAGACTGATTGAATGCTAGGCATGGGTGACTTCCCCCAGTCCCTCCAAAAGTAAATAATGAAAAAAAAGAAGAAACTTGGGAACTTTAGGGGAAGTATATCAGCCTTCTACTAGACCTCTAATGACTATGGGTAGGGTTGATCTAGAGAAAAATTATATATTTGAGATTTAGCAGGACCAAGAGGGAAAGAATTCTGGGAAAGAATGTGAATTTTTTCAGATCTTACAGATAAGAAGAACCAGGGTCAGGAGCAGGTATGATTGTGAAATTTGCACACATTACCCCTGCTTTCATTTTTAGCATCAACCACTCCAGACACTCAGGACTCTCGTGATGACACTTAGTGTAATTAATATATTTAGGGCTAACAAAGATTTTAGGGTCCAATCCTTTTATAACAAAATTGAAGCTTACAGAATTTAAGAAACCTGCCCAGGGTCACAGGTAGTACAAGGTAAAGCCAGGATTTGAAACCAGATTTTTCTGATTCCAAATCTAACCCTCTTTCCATTGTAGCATCACTGACTCAGGAGACACTGGGATTTAACCTTCTCTCCTCCCAAACCCATCCCAAACCCTCCTCCCCCCTGACTTCAAGCTATTGATAGATATTGATATTCAAGATATTGATATCTGGTTCACTTAAAAAAATAATAAATTTCATTTGTTCAATTAACATTTATTTTCTCTCCCCCATCTCTCTCCACATTGAAAAAAATAAAAACAAAATCCTTGTAACAATTTTGCATACTACTAATTCATGCTATAAAGGAAACAAACTATATCAGTCTGAAATTATTCTCTGACCTTTAGTTCTTCTTCTTCCCTTTCAATGATCAGTCTTCAAATTTTGTCTTCTATTTTTATTAGGGAAGTTGGTCTTTTCAGTAAATCTGAAAAAAAAATAAACTAAAATTCAATTATGAAAACCCTTTTTCTCCTCCTTTGTCCTCCCTTCACAGTTTCTCTTTTCTATTAAAGTTACTCCCTTGAGTGCATTGAAGGACAAAATCAGAATTCAAAAGAAAACAAAAACTTAAAACCCTTTTTAATGGAATTTCTGTTGAAAGTAGTAGTTGGGCTTTTGCCAGGGTGACGGATACAGATTAAAAAAAAAAAAAAGAGCCACGAAGTTAAAAAAAAGCTTCCGCTTAAAAGACAATAAAAGTAGGATGGGTGCAGTGAGGGAGGAAATTGTGGCAAAGGTGAGAAGAACATAAAATGGTTCAACTTTATATGCCATTTTATAGTTTTCTCACTTTGGGAAAACATCTATGTATACATACATGCACGCATATGTACACATATGTATATAAGAATATGTATGTGTTTATATATATATATATATATATATATATATATATATATATAATGTTTTTAGTAGGGTACAAGATCTTTAGGATTTTTTTGGCCATTATTTTCTCTCTATGTTCCATTATGAACTTTTTGTTGTTTCTACACTGGAAATGTTTGCCATAAAAATTCCAACCTATAATTTTGAGGGAAAAGGGGAAATTTTCAAAGGTGCTAAAATAAATAGTTGGAGAAAGTATAAACATTAATGAGATTACATAGAGCCATCAGAATATGGTAGGCTTGGAGCTAAAATAGACCCTGGTTGAACACAGATCCACATCCTTTTTAGCTATTGCAAGATAAAGTATCAAGAGGTCTGAATTTGGAACTAGGTCACCTGGGTTCAGATCTGGGCATTGCCACTATCTATATCAGTTTTCTACATGTAATGTAGCTTCTCTTGGGTTGGACTAGATTATGTCTAAGGTTTTATCCTTTTCTGTCATTTTAAGATGATTTTTCTGTTCACTATAAAACTAATCTCTGTGTCTGGTCTATCTTTCCTTCTAATTATCTTGAAATCGTTCATTAAATTATTATAATCAGAGAAGTGAATCTTCTGAATTGGGTTACTAGAACTGGTGGAAGATTCTCTTATTACTAGCTTATCCACTCATTCAAACACTCAAACTCCATTTCAGAGAGTGCAACTCCTATGGAGTTGTTCAATTAACTATGGACTCTCCATATTGTTCGAATGTCAAACATATGGTTGTCTAAAAGACTATTTTGTAGAGGACTTGTGCAAGAAAGGCACTTAACATGGTGGTCAGAAGAAGAGGTACAAGGACACTCTCAAGGTCTCTCTGAGGAACTTTGGAATCAATTGTGTGACATAGAAGATACTGGCAAAGGATTGCCAAGCATGGTGTGCTCCCATCAAATAAGGTTCTTTGCTCTATGAGTGAAGTAGAATTGTAGCAGCTCAAAAGAAACATGAGATGCACAAATTTAGAAATCTCTCTACTCCAAATGTTCATATGAACTTTTTGTGCCCAACCTGTGGTAGAGTGTTCCAAGCTCATATTTGTCTAATCAGTCACACTCAGACATATTGTACCTTGAATCCAACATAATGATGTCATTTTGATCCTCTTCAAGAACGAAGGATAACAACCGATCAACCAAAGAATCCACCCATTCATCCATTTCACTCTCTCTCCTCACAACAACTTTATGAGATAGGCACTCTTTTTCCTTCCTTCCTTCCTTCCTTCCTTCCTTCCTTCCTTCCTTCCTTCTTTCCTTCCTTCTTTCCTTCCTTCTTCTTCACTTTAAGTTTTATGGAGCATTTTTCTCAAAACCTTGTATTGTAGATAGTACAAGTATTATCAAACCCATTTTATAGATAACACTGAAAATCTTAGAGGTTAAGTGATTCTCCAAGATCAAATAGCCAAGAAGTGTTACACTTGAGATTCAAATTCAGTTCTTCTGATACATTTTTTTAAATGATACCATGATATCACTAGAGACCAACACTGACCCCCAAAGAAAATGTCTATAACCTTTATGGTAAAGTAAAATGACCATCCTTTAAAAAAATAAAAACAAAACAAAACAAAACAAAAACCTTACCAGAGATTTTGTTTCTGAACCTAATAGAAAATGTTGAATTTGTAAGTTTTAAAGAGAAGCAGAAACTATGTGAAGTGAGTCTGTGATGTCCCATTTCAATTCTCAAAGTATATAATCCGGTAGGGGAACAGTCAGCCTATGGGTCTTATAGGGCTTATTTTCATAATGTGGGCCTGGAGAGGTTTGTTTGAAAAGTAACCACAATGCGAACTCAAGTATTTATTCTGTGGGCATGGAGAGAATTGCATCAACTGCTTACTGCCTGCATTGGTACATGAGCCACAGACTGACTGACTTACTCTTATAGACTTTTTCCACTTCTAAGATCTTAAATTTCACTGTCTGATGAAGCATCAAGGGAATTAGTTGAAAGCAAAAACAAAACAAAACAAAACAAAATGACTGTAACAGAAGATTTGCATAGTAATAAAGCAAACCAAAAGGGAGAGGGTGGGACATAAATTATTGTTCTTTGTAGAATTCTCACAGACTTACTTTGATTTCAGTCTTGTGGCAAATGAAATTTTAAAAAGAAAGGGCTGTGCCAAGAAAGGACAGGTTATTCCCAGTGTGTTTTTATCTCAAGTAAACTGATGGTTATTGATTAAATAAGGCATGGATTGCCAACTTTTAATGAGTGAAAATTTTTATCAAACCCAGCTCTTTGAGATCAGGGATTGTTTTATTTTTTTCTTTATGTCTCCAGGCCCTAGCAGGTTGCATGGAACATAGTAGGTGTTAATGATTGATTTTTCATACATTCATTCAACATGTAAATAGTACTAAATAGGAAGCATTTAATAAATACTTGTGGATTGATTGACTGGTACTACATAAACTCCAAAGAAAATGAATCCCTATCTATCAGGAATAGCAACAATGGCCCACAAGAGTAAATTCAATTTCAGAGGATCACACAGATAACTTGAAAGTCTTCAGATTTAATATGATGATCTTGATGCTACACTGTTCCAGGTACTCATTGTAATCCACAAATTATCAAGTTTTAAGGGAAGAGAGTCATGGCTAACATTTTTATTTCTTGCTCAACATTAATCTGTGGAGTGTCACTCTAAGTTCATCTTTCCAATTTACTAGCTATCAGGAAGCTAAACAAAATAAGTTAACCTGAGACACAGAAGTTCATCAGGCATTTTAGTATGGACTTAATAGCTCTCTGCGTGACAGAATAATAGGTAATAAATATGGCTAGCATTTATATAGCATTTGAAGGTTTACAAAACACATTATAGATCTTATTTTATTTTATTTCATCTTATTTTGTCATCATGATAACTCTGGTAGGTAGGTGCTATTATGACCCCATTTTATAGATGGGGAAACTGAGGCAGAGATGACTTAGGGTCACACAGCTAGAAAGTGTCTGAGGTTGAATTTGAACTCAGGTCTTCCTCACTCCAGGTCCAGCACTCTATTCACTCTGTGTGACCTAGCTGCCCCTATAGTACTAGCTAGCATTTATAACAGCATTTGTAGCAGCAAGCACTCTAGCATACCCAGGATGGCTGCTAGCACAGGTTCTTAGATCTGCTTTTCTAAAGGAAAGCAACTCAAAAAGGGTTAACAATCTTACTTCAATCAAACATAAATCATTTACCTAGTTCAGGGGGAAAAGTCAGCACCCTGAACTTCAGAGAATACAGACAGAAGTTACAAGCAGACAAAAAAAAATACAGACAAACAGAGCAGCAGACAGGGCTTCCAGCTGTCTGAGCATTACATCCATACCTAGTTAGTTGCCAGAGAGGGAAGCACCAACATCTGGGTTTTCAAAGTCAGGGGGCTCAATGGCTGCCCAGAGTCTCATCTGGCCAAATCACACAACTCTTCCCAAAGTGAGCCCCAAAGCAAAATTTCACATCAGAGTATATATAGCTTTCTCCAGGGTCAGAGAATGTTACAACCCTCTTGACCCACTGCCCAATCACAAAGTAACAAGGTATGGGCATTCCTGAAAAACAAGCCTCCTGCTACAGGCTCCATGTGACCACATTCAGCCTATTAGGGGGCAGAGTATATTTTTAAATCAGGGAAGATTCTCAGATTCACTTAAGCCTATCAAGGAGCAGGGAAGATCTTCAGATTCCCATTACCATTACAGCATTTTACAAATTATATCTCTTGAACCTCATAACAACCATATGAGATAAGCACTATTATTAATGCCACTTTACAGAAGGAAAAATTGAGGTGAAGAAGTGAAATTCCTTTTTCAGGATCACAGAGCTAATAAGTACCTGAGGCAGTATTTCAACTGAGGTCCTTCTAACTCCCGAACCAGCACCTATCCACTGTACCAAGTCATCTGGTGCATCTTTGCCTCAACTAATAAAGAAAATGATGATGTTCATTTTCCTTTTCTGAAAGATACTTAACCAGGAGGCTCTAGAAAGATAAATAGCATACTATATTATTGGCATCAGTGTGCATATATGACTTGCCAAGGCACAATTTAATAACTCCAAACATATAGTACAATGTTTTTAATTTTTAAAGTGTACAATTTAAAAATAAGTCTTTTTTTTTTACTTTCACATAATACATTGGTCAGGTTATAAGGACGGATTGTACCAGCTGGAATGAAAAATGGTAAAGAGGACATAAAATCGAATAAGAGAATGAAAAAGATCAGGCATTTTGCTTCCACCTGGATATAAAATTGGTTCTTTCTAGTTCTTTCTCTGGATGCACGTTTTTCTCTCCATCATGCGTCTTTTGGGATTGACTTATATCCCTGCATTGCTGAGAAGAGTCCAGTTTATCAAAGTTAGTCATCACACATATGTTATGTCTGTAATTGTGTACACATTTCTCCTGGTTCTACTCTTCTCACGCAGCATCAGTTCTTTTAAGCCTCTCCAGGTAAATATGAAGACTGCCTGCTCCCCGTTTCTTATAGCGCAATAGTATTCCATAACATGCATATACCACAACTTGTTCAGCCATTCCCCAATTGATGGGCACCCCCTTAATTTCCAATTCTTTGCCACAACAAAAAGAGCTGCTATAAACATTTTTGTACATATGGGTCTTTCTCCCATTTCTATGATCTCTTTGGGATATAACCCTAGGAGTGGTATTGCTGGATCAAAGGGTATGAAAGTATTTATAGCCCTTTGGGCATAATTCCATATTGCTCTCCAGAAAGGCTGGATCAGTTCACAACTCCACCGACAATGCATTAGTGTTCCAGTTTGCCCACATCCTCTCCAGCATTTGTCATTTTCCTGTTTTGTCATCTTAGCCAATCTGACTGGTGAGATGTGGTATCTCAGAGTTGTTTTGATTTGCATTTCTCTAATCAATAGTGAATTAGAGCATTTCTTCATGTGCTTATAGATAGCTTTAATTTATTTCTCTGAAAACTGCCTGTTCATATCCTTTGACCATTTATCAATTGGGGAATGACTTGTATTCTTATAAATTTGACTCAATTCTCTGTATATTTTAGAGATGAGTCCTTTGTCAGAGACATAGGTTGTAAAGATTCTTTCCCAATTTCCCACCTCCCTCTTAATCTTGGTTACATTGGCTTTGTTTGTACAGAAACTTTTCAATTTCATGTAGTCAAAATTATCCATTTTACATTTTATAATGTTCTCTAATTCCTGTTTCATCATAAAGTCATTCCCTCTCCACAAGTCTGATAGGTAAACTATTCCTTGTTTTAGCAGACTGCTTACAGTATCAACCTTTATACCTAGACCATGAACCCATTTAGACTTGATTTTGGTATATGGTGTTAGATAATGGTCTATGTCCAGTTTCTGCCATACTATATTCCAGTTTTCCCAGCAGTTTTTGTCAAATAGTGAGTTCTTATCCCAGAAACCAGGGTCTGGGGGTTTATCAAACAATACATTACTGTAGTCATTGACTTCTGAATCTCATGTGCCTAATCTATTCCATTGATCCTCTCTTCTATTCCTCAGCCAGTACCAAGTAGTTTTGATGACTGCTGCTTTATAGTACAGATTGAAATCTGGTAAAGCTAGTCCACCTTCCCTAGCATTTCTTTTCATTAATTCCCTTGATATTCTGGACGGTTTATTCTTCCAGATGAATTTTGTTACTATTTTTTCTAACTCTATAAAGTAGTTTTTTGTTAAATTAATTGGTATGGCACTAAATATATAATTTAATTTAGGTAAAATTGTCATTTTTATTATATTAGCTCGACCCAGCCATGAGCAATTGATATTTTTCCAATTAGTTAGATCTGACTTTATTTGTGTGAAAAGTGTTTTGTAGTTATGATCATACAGGTCCTGGGTTTGTTTTGGCAGGTAGATTCCCAAATATTTTATAATGTCTACAGTAACTTTAAATGGGATTTCTCTTTCTACTTCTTGCTGTTGAATTTCATTGGAAATATATAGGAATGCCGAGGATTTATGTGGGCTTATTTTATATCCTGCAACTTTGCCAAATTTATTTATTGTCTCAAGCAGTTTTTTACTTGATTCTCTAGGATTCTCTAAGTATATCATCATATCATCTGCGAAGAGTGATAGCTTGGTCTCTTCTTTGCCTAACTTGATTCATTTGATTTCTTTTTCTTCTCTAGTTGCTACTGCTAACATTTCTAGTACCAGATTGAATAAGAGGGGTGATAGTGGACACCCTTGTTTCACCCCTGATCTTATGGAAAATGCTTCTAGCTTCTCCCCATTACATATAATACTTGCTGATGGCTTTAAATAGATGCTACCTATTATTTTAAGGAAGGCTCCATTTATTCCTATACTTTCTAATGTTTTTAATAGAAATGGATATTGTATTTTGTCAAAAGCCTTTTCTGCATCTATTGAGATGATCATGTGGTTTCTGCTAGTTTTATTGTTGATATGCTCAATTATACTGATGGTTTTCCTAATATTAAACCATCCTTGCATTCCTGGAATAAGTCCTACCTGATCAAAGTGTATTATTCTTGAGATAAATTGCTGTAGTCTTTTTGCTAGTATTTTATTTAGAATTTTTGCATCTATATTCATGAGGGAGATTGGTCTATAATTTTCTTTCTCTGTTTTATCTCTTCCTGATTTAGGTATCAGTACCATATTTGTGTCATAAAAAGAATTTGGTAGGACTCCTTCTTCACTAATTTTCCCAAATAGTTTGTAGAGTATTGGAATCAATTGTTCTTTAAATGTTTGATAGAATTCACTAGTGAATCCATCTGGCCCTGGAGATTTTTTCCTAGGGAGGTGACTGATGGCTTGTTCAATTTCTTTTTCTGAGATGGGATTATTTAAGTAATTTACTTCCTCTTCAGTTAATCTGGGCAACTTGTATGTTTCTAAATATTCATCCATTTCCCTAAGATTGTCAAATTTAAGTGCATACAATTGGGAAAAATAATTCCTAATTATTGTTTTGATTTCCTCTTTATTGGAGGTAGATTCACCCTTTTCATTTTTGATACTCATAATTTGGTTTTCTTCTTTATTTTTTTTTATCATATTGACTATGGCTCTATCAATTTTGTTGGCTTTTTCATAAAACCAGCTCTTGGTTTTATTTATTAGTTCAATAGTTTTCTTAATTTCAATTTTATTAATCTCTCCTTTAGTCTTCAATATTTCAAGTTTAGTATTTAATTGGGAATTTTGAATTTGTTCTTTTTCTAGGTTTTTTAATTGCATGCCCAATTTGTTGAGCTCCCTTTTCTCTAATTTAATCACGTATGCACTCAGGGATATGAAACTTCCCCTTAGAACTGCCTTTAATGCATCCCACAGATTTTGGTATGTTGTCTCATTATTATCATTCTCTTGAATGAAATTACTGATTGTTTCTATAATTTCTTGTTTGACCCACTCATTCTTTAGGATTAAATTGTTTAATTTCCAGTTAGTTTTTAGTCTGTCTTTCCCTGGCCCTTTATTGCATATAATTTTTATTGCATCATGATCTGAGAACGATGCATTTAATATTTCTGCCTTACTGCATAGAATTGTGAGGTTTTTATGCCCTAGAACATGGTCAATTTTTGAGTATGTGCCATGAACCACTGAGAAGAAAGTATATTCCTTTTTATCCCCATTCAGTTTTCTCCAGAGATCTATCATACATATCCTCTCTAAAATCCTGTTCACCTCCTTAACTTCTTTCTTGTTTATTTTGAGGTTGAATTTATCAAGGTCTCCCACTAGTATAGTTTTGCTATCTATTTCTTCCTCTAATTCCTTTACCTTCACCTCTAGGAATTTGGATGCTACACCACTTGGTGCATCTATGTTAAGTAGTGATATTGCTTCATTCTCGATGGTGCCTTTTAACAGGATATAGTTTCCTTCCTTATCTCTTTTAATTAGGTCAATTTTTGCATTTGCTTTATCTGAGATAAGGATTGCTACCCCTGCTTTTTTTACTTTAGCTGAGGCATGATATATTTTACTCCAACCTTTTACCTTTACCTTGTGTGTATCCCTCTGTTTCAGATGTGTTTCTTGTAAACAGCATATTGGAGGATTATGATTTCTAATCCATTCTGCTATCCATCTCCATTTTATAGGAGACTTCATTCCATTTACATTTACAGTTATGATTGTTATCTGTTTCTTTCCCCTCATCCTATTCCTGCCCCTGTTAATGTCCATATTTTCACTCCCTTCTCCCTTCCCCCCCTTAATAGTTTTCCTTTTGACCACCACCTCCCTCAGTGTTCCCTTTTCGGCCCCCCTCCCTTTTCCTTCCCTTTTCCCCTTACTACTTCCCTCCCTACAAACCACTCCCACCCCCCTTTCGTAACCCTTTCCCCCTCCTACTGCCTGTAGGATATTGTTATACTTAATGAAGTATGCTATTTTTTCTTGCATCAAGAATGACAGGAACAAATCTCATGCGAAGCTCCTCTGCCTCCCCTCTTTCCCTCTAAAATGATTCTTTTTGCGTTTCTTCTCTATAGCGTCCTATGCTTAACTGGTTGTTATTCCCTCCTTGTACCAGAACCAATGAGGGAAAAGCTCATATGCTTCCCAACACCCTCCCTTTTTTTCCTCTGCTATACAGTTTTTATGCCTCTATGAGTGTCATAATTTACCCTTTTCCACTTCACCCAGTTCCTTTGTAGCCCTTAACAAGATTTTTAAAAAATTGTCATTTTGTGTATTTTATAGTCATACCCTCTACTTGTCTATAACCAGTTTGCTCTTATCAAATAGCAGGGTGTGTGTGTATTCTCCTTGTTTACCTTTCTAAGTCACTGTTGCATCTCATAATTGGAGGTTGAATTTTCCATTGAGTTCCGGCTTTTTTATCAAGAAGGTCTGGAACTCTGTTATATCATTGAATGACCATCTCTTTTCCTGGAAGAATATGCTCAGTCTTGCTGGGTATGTGATCCTTGGTTGTAATCTGAGCTCTTTTGCTTTCCTGAAAATTGTATTCCACTGCCTCCAATCTTTCAGTGTAGAGGCTGCCAAATCCTGTGCAATCCTCACTGTGGACCCTCGATATTTGAATTGTTTCTTTCTGGCCACTTGAAGTATTTTCTCTTTTATCTGGTAGTTCTGGGGTTTGGCCACAACATTTTGAGGATTTTTCAGTTTGGGATCTCTTACAGCAGGTGTCCGGTGGATTCTCTCAATTTCTATTTTCCCCTCAGGTTCTAGTATCTCAGGGTATTTTTCCTTAACGAGCTCTTGGAGAATGTTGTCCAGGCTCATTTTTTTCATTATAATTTTTTGATAGGCCTATGATTCTCAGATTATCTCTCTTGGATCTGTTTTCCAGGTCAGTTATTTTTTCTTTGAGGTATTTTACCTCTTTTTCTAATTTTTCATTTTTGTTGTTTTGCTTGGCTAATTCTTGGTTCCTCATAGAGTTATTTGTTTCCATTTGTTTAATTCTGGTTTTTAGCAAATCATTTTCCTTGGTTAATTTTTGAAGCTCCTTTTCCATATCATATACTTTTCTTTTTAGAGAGATGTTTTCCTCATTATAATGTTTTTCTAATTCTGCTATTTTCATTTTGAGAGAATTATTCATTTTGTCTTCTATCTCTCTCATTTTGTTTTCAAAGTTCCTTTTGATCTCATCTAGGAGAGCCTTCTGTGCTTGGGATCCATTCCCTGTTGAAGTTTCAGCTGTGGATGTGGAGTCCACATTGTCTCCCTCTGAGTTTGGTTCCTCCCTCTGAGGATAGTAGGACTCCAGAGTCTTTGTCTTTGTAGTCTGCTTTCTACCCATTTTGAGGCAGGGTCCTAACCACGCTCTTCCTCTAGGATCCCAAGCCTTTACTGTAGAGGGTTTTGCCCTGGGAAATAGTTACTATATTTTCAGGGTCAGAGGGGAGGTTTGGAGCAAGTGGAGTTCACTCTGTCATCCTCATCTTTGGAGGTCCTAAAAGGGGCTTTTTTAAAAAAGATTTCTGGGCTATGAAGTGGTAGCCCTAGGAGTGTTTGCTGTCCAGTATAGGGGCCCCTGTATTTGCTTCTTACCTTGCTCTTTCCAGTCCCAGCCCTTTGGTAATAGGCCTGGTAGTGGACCTTGTAGTTGGTGGGAAGACTTGCCCTCCAAGTTGATCAGGCCCCTTCCAGGCCTGTGTCTGCCAGCCGCTGCTGTGCCTTCCCAGCCTGCGTCTAAAAATAAGTCTTAATTGTTCATTTAGAAATTAACTAATGTTCAATAAATGTTCACTTTAAAAAAATTTCCCTGTGCTGCTCACAGCTATTATTACTGATAAGAAAAATAGATTTTAAGCTTAGAGGGACCCTATAGGCCATCGAGTGCAATCCCCTTATTTTACAGAAGTGTGACCTAATACAAAATGCTATCCACGGGCTGAACCATAATAATGTTCAAAAAACTTGAAATAAGTATTTCAGGTCCAAGTAATGGTTTCAGTAATCTTTCTGATATATAATTAATATTTCTCTCTTATTTTTAGACATCCATAAACAGAACTTGAAATATCACATTGTCTGTATATGCTACATCCTAACCAAATTTAGATTAATCTCCCAAATCAGGACTGTATTTCAGCCTGGAAATAAGAATTTTATTTCTGTCCAAAAATAGATTCATTTGTGCAAGAATATTAGAACCCAATGTTCTTCATTTTCTGGCAAGTGATGAATATGAATACAACTGGTCTTCACTGTATATGAGGAGAGGAGAAGGGAATTTCCAGCAGAACTTCATGGATTGATGGTAGGAAAACATCTAACAAAACTTGCAAAGTGAAGCCAGTAACAGAGATGACAAAAGAAAAGAATGAAAAACACTTCTCCCTCAAATGCATTAATATGATTTAAAAATTATTTCCAAATCCCAAATAAAAATACAGAGGAAATATTTATAGACCCAATGTTAGTGTTATGTGTGTGCGTGTGTGCATATACACACGCACACATATATACACATAGATGTATGTACATATATACACATAGATGTATGTGCATATATACACATTTGCATGGGCATACAATGTACATATGCATCCAACACATGTATAAGTATGCACATATGCATGTGAATATGCATATGCATGCACATTCACATATATAGACATGTGAATATATAAAACAATAGACAAGAATACACACATGTGAATACACATATAGGTATGCATTCTTTATTGTGTGTACTTTATACATACATACACACTATATCTCACTAGGTTTGGGTCTGTAAATACTCAGGGAGTGTTTCTTTTTTAAGATTTTCATAACTTTTTTAAACTTTGTTTTGTCTTTTATTTTCCCCTATTCCAAGTAAAACAATTTTTTAACATTTGTTTTTAAAACTTTGAGTTCCAGCTTCTCTCCTTCCTCCCTGACACTGCCCCTGCCATTGAGAAAGCAAGCAATTTGATATAGGTTATACATGTGTAGTCATGCAAAACATATTTCCATATTAGTCATATTGAAAGAAAACAGACAAAAATCTCATAAAAAATAAAGAAAGCAAAAAAAGTATGCTTCAATCTGTATTTAGACACCATCAGTTTTTTTCTCTGGGGAAGGATAGCATTTTTCATCATAAGTCCTTCAGAGTTGTCATGGATCATTACATTGAGAATAGCCAAGTCATTCACAGCTGATCATCCTACAATATTGCTGTTACTTTGTACACAGTACATGTCACTTTGCATAAGCTTCTGTAAGTCTTTCCAGGTTTTTCTGAGAGCATCCTGCTCATCATTTCTTACATCATCACAAGCATATATCACAAATTGTTCATCCATTCCCCAACTGATGGGCATACTCTCAATTTCCAATTCTTTGCTACCAGAACACAGCTGCTATAAATATTTTTGTACACATAGGTCTTCTCCCTTTTTGTTTTCTATCTTTTTTTGAATACAGACACAGTAGTGGTATTGCTAGGTCAAGGGTATGCATCGTTTTATAGCCCTTTTGAACATAATTCCAAATTGTTGTACAGAATAGTTGAATTAGGTCACAACTCTACCAACAGTCTCATTTTCCCCACATCCCTTCCAACATTTGTCATTTTCCTTTTCCTTCCTATTAGTCAATTTAATAGGTATGAGGTAGTATCTCAGAATTGTTTTTATTTGCATTTCTCTAGTTAATAGTGAGTTAGAGTATTTTTTTCATCTAGCCATAGATATCTTTGATTACTTCATCTGAAAGCTGTTCATATCTTTTGATCATTTATCAATTGTGGGATGGGTCTTATTTTTATAAAATTGACTCAATTCTTTATATGTTTGAGAAATGAGTCCTTTATCAGAGAAACTTGTGGCAATTTTTTTCAGTTGTGATTGCTAACTTTATTCCCCCCATCCTATTTCCCCCTCTGTTTATTCTGTTTGCTCTCTCCTTTCATCCTGTCCCTCCTCAAAAGTGTTTTGCTTCTGACTACTGCCTTCTTCAATCTGCTCTGCCTTTTATAAACTTCCTTCTCTTATCCCCTTCCCTTCCTACATTCCTGTATAGTCAGTTAGACTTCTATACCCAATTGAATATGTGTATTATTCTCTCCTCTTTTAGTAAATTCTGATTAGAGTAAATTTCATTCACTCTCCTTTACCTCCCCCCTTCATCCCCTGTACTGTAAAAGCTTTTTTATTGCTTCTTTTATTTGAGATAATTTACCTCATTCTGGCTTTCCCTTTCCCTTTCTTCCAGAAGATCTCTCTCACCGCTTAATTTTTTTTAATATATCATCTCTTGATATTCAAGTCACACTTGTGCCCTCTGTTGATGCACACTCCTTCTAACTTTCTTAATAATGAGAACATTCTTATGAGCTACAAGTATTATCTTTCTATATAGGAATGTAAACAATTTAATGTTATTAAATCCCTTGTAACTTCTTTTTCCTGTTTTTTTAATGCTTCTCTTGAGGCTTGTTTTGAAAGGCAAATTTTCTATGCAGCTCTGGTCTTTTCATTAAGAATGCTTGAAACTCCTCTATTTCATTGAACATCTATTTTTTTCCTTTTGAAGGATTATACCCTGTTTTGCTGGGTAGATGATTCTTGGTTTAATTCTATTTCCTTTGCCCTGCAGAATACCATATTCCAAGCTTTCTGACCCTTTAAAGTAGAAGGTGCTAAATCTTGTGTTATCCTGACTGTGGCTCCATGATCCTTGAATTGTTTCTTTCTGGTTGCTTGCAATATTTTCTTCAGAGAGTGTTTCTAAGTCATTTCTATGGGACTGGAGAGAAAACTCACATACTAATGCATATAAACTCATAAGCCCAGAGTTCAGAATCATCCAATATAATCTATACATGACCAGGTATCCCTTACATATCATATCTGTAAAGCTGCTAATTAAAGAACTACAATGATTGGTGATTCCTTTCCAATAGAACCCATTCTATTTTTTGACATTAAAAGCTTTTATTTATCATTTTTTTATGCTCAAATCTGCTTCTCTGAAATTTTTGACCTTTTTTTTAGTTAGACCCTCTGAACAATTTCACTGACTTCTTATTCTAGGGCATAAAGCAGAAGGGATGTTAAGCAGGGCAATTGGAATCTTCCAGGTGATTGTCCTTCAACTACTTTAAAACATTTTTGTTTGCTCTAAAACTGTCTTCAATCTAAACACCTCAAATTCCTTTAACTGAGTCTTTTCAAGACATGGTGTCCAGTCTTCTCATCATCTTGCTCATGCTCTGGCCACTTTATAATGCCCTTCTTAAAACAAGCTGTCCAGAGGAGAAAAGAGCCATCTAGTCCAACTGAAGCAAAGTATACTAGATTCCTAACCTTCCTTATAATCGATACTACACTTCTATTGATGCAGCCTAAGACTGAATTAATCCTTTTGATTGTAATGTCACACTGCTTACTCAATCTAAATCTACTTATCTACTAAAAACACCAAGTCTTTTTGATATTTCCCTGAAGTATTTTATGTGGATCTCTATAAAATTTCATCTTATAGCTTCTTTCCATCTTCTAGCTTGTTAAGATTATATTGGATCCTGAGTGTGTCATCCAGGGAGTTGGCTATCACTCCCAATTTCATGCTTTCCACAGTCAATTCTCTTTCTTTACTACAATATCAAAGTGCACATTTCTGAATACTGTAGTTTTTATTTCCCATCAATTTGATGTTGTCATTTAAGGAAAGCAGTTATAGAATGTGGCTTGTGATTGGATTTTATATGACTTGGAGTCATTACATCATAAATATATTTGCTCTTCTCTGGTCACCAAGGAGAAGTGAAATACAAATAAGAAAGGGAAAAAAATGATCTTTAACTTCTGATTCATTTTTCCCTAACACATTCCTCTTTTCTAGATCCTTCCTAGTCTTCTTCTCTCTTCCTCCTACTCTGTTTCTCTTCATAATATTTTCTGACTTTTTTCTCACATCAGCCTCCATTTCCTTCCAGAATGAAGGGAATACTTGAGCCAACCAATGGTTACATTTTCAGAGTGACTATCTACATCTCAGAAATTGGCAAATACTACAGATCAGGGCTTGATTTTTTGTAGATTTGTAGGTTTTGTAGATTGTCTCAACTTGAGAAAATGATGGACACTTTGTTAATAAGATAGGTCAAATTTAAAAGTATGCCATGCATACATTTCTTTTGGAGAACTAATTGTTAAATAATTACCAGCACATTTTTTTTGGGGGGGAGGTGGAAGGCAGGGCAATTGGGCTCAAGTAACTTGCCCAAGGTCACATGGCTAGTAAGTGTCTGTGGCCATATTTGAACTCAGGTCCTCCTGACTCCAGGACCGGTGCTGTATTCACTGTGCCACCTAGCCATGCCTACCAGCACACTTCTAATCTAAATGTTGGAAAGGAAGGATTGGGATCAAAAGAAGTGGCAATTGGCATCCTGCAGATATCACTCATCTGTAACTGGTAGTGTTTTCTCCCTCTTCATATTACCTTGTATTGTACTTCTCTCTCCTCCAATATCCTCCAGTAGAGTATAAGCTTCTCAAGGCCAAGGACTGTTTTGTTTCTGTATTTGTAACCCTAGTGTTTAGTGCATAATGAATGCTTTAAAAATGCATGTAAAATTGAATCAAATGGACATGAAAGATGCAAACCTAGTCCTAGTAGAAACTCATTTCTAATGATATTTTTAGGGCATGGCACTATTTGCAACTAATGTTCTCCTAAGGACATTAAGTCACAGACCTAGATGTGACCTTGAAAAAATTTTAGTGAAATGTTTAATATGAAGGTATTTGTAGAACTATATTTGATTGCATGCCGCCATGGGGATAGGGGGGAGGAAAAGGAGGGGGAGAATATTTAGAACTCAAGGGATTGTGGAACTTAATGTTGTAAACTGAAAGTAAATAAATACATTTAAAAAAAGTTAGTGAAATTGAGTTTTCGAAACCAGTCTGTTTGATCATATTGGGGATGTGCATTTTCTTAGTTCTATTTTATATGCTTAGATTTGAGGGCTCTTCGAAACTCAATCTGCAAGCACTCTAATTTTTGAACTCTGACCTTGGTTGCATTTTAAAACAGGACTGCAGCACAGTTACACCTATTACAGGAAGAAAAGAGATTAAGAGGGAGTAAGAATGCAAGTGTAAATGCATGGGCAAAATATAAAAGAATTTTCCTACCTCCTTGAGCCACTCCATATGTTCCTACATTTTAGTGGCAGTCCTCAACTGAAGACCAGTCTCCTCTAGTCCTGTGTATTAGTTCTCTCCATAAATTAAAATGCTGGCTTGCACTCCCTTGGGGTTTAAGAAGGTGAGTGATGACCTCAGTGGGAGTATGTTTGTGTAGAAACATGTCATAAAAGGATGATGTCTTGGCCCAAGAAACACAGGGTGCATGACTAGTCATTTTTTATTTTTTTAATTTTATTTTTTACAACTAGCCATTTGTTAGAAAAATACCAAAGTTAAACATAACTAACACATCATGGGAACGAGTTCCTTGCCAAGGAGAATTTTCATTTGACTCTGAAGCATCAGTTTATACTGTGTTTTCAAAGGCTATTTTTAGGATTTTGCTTTTAAAGTGTTTTCCAGCTGATTGTATCATCTTTGGAGATATAAAGTCAAACAATAAATAGTTTAACTTTTTTTTACAGATAAAAATGAGAAATCTTATCAATGCAGACTTCTGACAGTTAAGATTCAATTAAATCAGGCAGTTTTCTTTGGGAGGGTAGTTTTCTTTTGAGAATGGAGAAGTATCCATATGTACACTCATATATGAATATATGTATGTATATACATGTATGTATACACATGTGCACACATAACACTCGCATTAGGTTTATATGTATTCAGGGCATATTTCTCAATCCTTTCTGTGGGAGGATGGGACACTGTCTTGAGCTTCCTACCTTGGGTCTGATCATAATGATGATTAGGATGGTCGTGACAATGAGGAAAATGTTGATGATAAGAACTTTAACAATAGCTGACATGCATGATTCTTTAAGGTACCCAAAGCATTTTTTTTTATTTTTGGAGGGCAATTGGGGTTAAGTGACTTGCCCAAGGTCACCAAGCTAGTTTTTATGTGTTAAGTGTCTGAGGCTGGATTTGAACTCAGGTCCTCCTGTCTCCAGGGCTGGTGCTCTATTCACTGTGCCACCTTTTCGCCCCTCTCCAAAGCATTTTATGTGCATTATTTTTTCCTTTTATATTATTGGCTTAGGTGCCTCTTAGAGGTCGAAGGAACTTTCAAGATGATTTTTTATCATTTTAAAGATGACAAAATGGTTGCCCAAGGTCACTCAGCTGGACCCCAGGGTCTCCTAGTCTAAGACTGCCACATCTCAACTTTAATGACTTTTGATTAATTCACCATTTTTTTTTGTAGAATAAGAGGAAGAGAACAAAAAAGAATATGAAGAAAAGGGGAATATGCTACATCATTGGAATGTTAAACTATGTATTCATATAGTTTCTCTGGAACATCATTTGTACTCATGGAGGTGCCTTTTCAAGTTACAATTTGAGCATTGATTTTAGATTTCTAGCTTTCTAGAATGGGAACTATATATTCTTTTTGTCTTGCATTGGGCAGAGCATCCTATCACTCAATCTATAAATTTATAAAAGAGGAGTAAGAATAATAACAAATGAAACAATTTTGAGCTCTCATGACTGTGAGCTGTGGGACTAGTTATTTGAGGGCTCTAAGGACACAGAGAGCATGATGATTGCCGTAATGTGCATAATAAAAGTTCTATAATTAGGTAATCTCTCAGCAGACCACAATATATTTAGTCTGTCAACTGCTCTCTACTCATCTGACATGACAGATTTCTCTTCTGCCTTTTCTCTCTTTCTCAATTTAAACATCATCTAAGCTGAATGATGGTTTTTTTTTGGTGCATGCATATGTATGTGTTTAACTTTCTACTACATTATACATACATATTTATTATGAACTAAGCAATCATCAACAAACATGTTTCCATGTAAAAATAAAAACATATAGGGTATTTTATATAAAACTATGAATCTATTACATGCAGTTATTTTTTAAGTATATATTTAATCTAACACAATAGTACCAATACTAAATTGCTTATCTGTATTCCCTTCCAAATTTCCTTCCTTTCTCTTCTGTACATTTTACAAATGAATCATAGATATCTTTCTCTCCCTTTTCTTTTTCTTCTGTTTTTGCATCACTATCACTACCATACCATTCTTCCTGTACCAATGATAACCCTTTTTTACAACAGCAAGAACAAAATCTCTATAATCCAACAAACAAGTTTGTGTTATTTTGACATATTATTATGACTGAAAATGCAATTGATTCTGTATCTGCAGTTCTTTGCCTTTCTGTAAAGAAATGGGAAACATGCTAGATAATCAGTTTTCTAATGTTGTGATTGGTTACTGCATTGAGCAGAGTTGATTATATTGTATTAAAGGAATAGGGAGAGAGATAGAAACTGGACCTGTGATTTCAATGGTATAGAGAACTCCCAAGCGAGAAAAATCCCTCTACCAATGCAGGTGGGCATCATCTCTGCAATTTTACAGTCTTAGTTGCCTGTGAGATTGTGCCTTGTCTAGGGGTCATATAGTCAGTATATTTTAGAGGCAGGATTTGAAGCTAGGTCTTTCTCCCTTTGGAGCCAGCTCTTGATGACCATGTCAGTTGGCCTTAGTCATATATTTAAGGAAAAAAAAATCGAGCAACCAAGAAGCCAGGATGAATGAGATAATTCTATTTGAAAAGTGTGTTTCCTTGATGTGAATTATGTAGATAAAATGAGACACGAGCTTTAGGTTTCTAATTATTATTTAGAGAGTTTTAATATAATAAAAATACTACCAAAGTTGACTTAAACTTCTAATGTTGTTCAGAGAGACCCAGGTCTCTCTCTCTCTCTCTCTCTCTCTCTCTCTCTCTCTCTCTCTCTTTCTCTCTCTCTCTCTGTCTCTGTCTCTCTCTCTCTCTGTCTCTCTCTCTCTCTCTCTCTCTCTCTCTCTCTCTCTCTCTGTCTCTCTCTCTCTCTCTCTCTCTCTCTCTCTCTCTCTCTCTCTCTGTGTCTCTCTCTCTCTCTCTCTCTCTCTCTCTCTCTCTCTCTCTCTCTCTCTCTCTCTCTCTCTCTCTCTCTCTCTCTCTCTCTCTCTATCTCTCTCTCTCTCTCTCTCTCTTTCTCTTTCTCTGTCTCTCTTTGTCTCTCTCTCCCCCCTTCCTTTATCTCTTTCTTCTCTTGTTACAAAAAAAAATGTGAGAAAAGATAAAACCATAAATTTCAAATCTCTTCCTTCTCCTTCAGTATCAGGATTTCCTTTCATTCAAAATGGAATTACTAAATAATAATAACAATAATAGCTAGCACATAAAGGTTTACAAAGCACAGTTACCTATAGTATATCTCATTAGACCCTCCCAACAACCCTGTGGGGTAGGTACTTGTATTCTCCCTATTTTATAGATGAGGAAACTGAGAGCAACAGAGGTTAAGTGACTTGTCCAGGTCATAAGGCTGAATATAGGAGGCAGGATTTGAACTTGGGTCTTCCCAACTTCAAGCTGAATACTCTCCACTGTACCACCTAGCTGCCTCTAAATTCATGCTCAAGGACAGAAAGAAGGTTTGACTTTGTCATCACTTAAAGCAAGATAATAATGCTTTCAGTTTCGCTGAGTCTTAAGTAGAGATATAAAAATAACAATTTAAAGTCAGATTGGAGAAGTAGATTCTATGTAGTAGTTCCAGATTATTGGAAATCATTCTTGGTTTCTTTGTTCTCATAGCATATATTAATTTGCACCAGCTTGTGCATTACTCTGTAAATACTGCCTCTTTTGGTGTTCCAGATTCTTCACTCTTCTCCCCCTTCCCTACTGGCAACCATCATTAGATTATTAGCTTCTTGAGGCCAGGGTCTCCTTATATTTTTTTTTGTCTGCCCTCCCTCCACATCTTAGTACCCTACTATAGTGCTTTTAGTTGACCCTTTTATGGCAGATAATACTATTACCGAGGAACAGTTCAGAAGTTCTTGAAGAAAAGTCTGCCATGGGAAGTGATTTACAATCCCTCTTTTTGGACGGACGTTTGTTTTATTCCTTATATCTTTCTATTATTTATATATGGCTTCAGAACAAGTGAAGCATATAGTCTGGTTATTGTCAGGACATGGAGGAAGCCCAAACAGTGTGGAAATGTAACATTGCAAATTCTTTCATGTGACAGTTGTAAGCATGATTTTTTTTCAGAGTGTATATACAGTGGGCTTGGATATCCTGTCTCAGGGAATAGACTCTGTCACCTCCTAAGAGGAAGAAGGCATTAAGTCAATTCTGGAAATATGCCAGGATATACCAGAGTTAGCACTGGGTGCATTCCATTTTGCAAGCTACATGGCTTCTCAAATTGGGTAGTTGTATGAAGGGGATCCTGTTGTTTGACTTAAGGTTGGGCAAAGACCTTCAGAACTACAACCCTTTAAAATTGCGCCTGAATAAAGGAAGAAAAAAAGCAGCTATTAAGCATTTTCTGTGTCCCAGATACTGTTACATACTGAGGATGCAAATGCAAGAAAGTAAGACAGCCCCTGCCCTCCTGGAGGTTATATTAGAACAGGGGAAGACACCACATGAAAGAGAGTTAGATTCAGAAAGATGGGTATGGTGAGGGTATGCATGTGTTGGCATGATGTGGAAATGGCCAGGAGGGGACCAGAAAATGGAGGTGTGGTGGCTTAACTGTGGTCAAAAAAGGTAAAAGTTTCCTTATCAGAACCAGCATACTTGGTGGTAGTAGGTAAAAGGGAGGGGGAGAGGAGTTGGAGTTTAAACAACAGTTTAGTTGGAAGGGAAGCTGTGCTGTGTCAAAGAATAGTTCCACTGCAGGTGTTATTACACCTGGAGAAAAGTCATCCATTGCCCTGAGAATCTGATGTCCTTGACCCCAGAGGACCATGAAACAAGGTAGGAACAAAACATAAACATCTGCCCTCCTGGGCAGCAGCTGCTCCCTACTTCTTAACCTATAAATGCCCCAGAGATAAAATCACTTTTGCATCATAGTAGTTAAAAGTTTGAAGTTCTTCAGTGGTCCTAACTGCCTTTGGCCATTGGAAGACAATGTTGCACAGTGAATAGAGAGCTGGACCTGGGTTAGGAAGAATCTACTTGAGTTTGGAACTGTGTTCAAATACTTACTAGTTGTGTTTCTGAGCAAATCACTTAATCACTCTCAGCCTCAGTCTCCTTATCTGTAAAAGGAGGGAAATAACCTAATAGGTTTGTCATGAGGATCAAATGTGATAATGTATACAAAATACTTTGGAAACCTTAAATTACTATATAAGTGTGAACCATTATTGTTACAAAGCACAAAAGGAAAAGGAACTTGGTAACTATCTGTGACTGTATATTATTTCTTCAATATATAAAAGATCTGTCAGTTCCTTGGAATTGTTATTTCCTCCATCTATGAAGATCTCAATCCTATATGACTTGGCAGATAGGTGTGATGTTTAAAAAGTTTGAGAGAAATGATTTCTGGGTAATTAGTCATTTTGATATGATGTTAGCATTTTAATAAAAGGTCAGTGCTATTCTTAAATGCCAAAGACGATCATGGTGCCAGGCTCATAGCTTATATGCCCTTGGAAAGGTGAGTGTGTTCCAGAGGGTAGCAATCAACTCTGATTGGTTAACAAGCAATGAGAAAATGAATATGACAATGAGGGGCTGGACCTATTCTATTGAACTTTGATTATGTCATTTACTTCTGTCTCCAGACTTGGGCAATCCATTCAAAGGATTTATCTCCACCCAAACCTGAATAGAGAACAATGACTTCCCTACCTGGGTAGGATCTGAACAAGACTTGTTAAGAAAGTTAATACACTCTCATTATCAGCAATGTCCTTCAGAGACTGAACTTTTTAAATGAGGACTCTAGAAAAAGGGGGGAACTCTGGATCTTCCCAGATCATTGGCTATTCATAATAATTTCTCTCATGGTCTTCAAGATATGTTCATCAGCTTACATCTAGCCTAGGTGACACAATGGATCTAATGTTAAATCTGGAGTCAGGAAGATTGAGTTCAAATCCAACCCCAGACACTCACTAGCAGTGTGACCCTGGGTATGTCATTTAACCTTTCTGTCTCAATTTCCTAATCTGTAAAATTGGGATAATAATAGTATCTACCTCCCAGGGTTGTAAGGATTAAATGAGATGATATTTATGCAGTGCTTTGCAAATCCTGAAGTATTACATAAATGCTAGTTATTATTAGTATCTAGGCAGTCACTCCAGTCTTGTTGAGTTCTTTCTTTGGCTCTCTGATCCTGGATAATATACCAATTTGTATTTGCTTATATACTGCAATGTAAATACTATATGTGTATCTGTCACACACACATATATACATATATTTGGATATTCTTTATTCCTTCATACCTAGAGTGTTCCTGGGTCAGTAAACTCTGGAGCCTGTTTCCAGAGCATATTCATCATTGTTATAATCTTAGAGACCTCAGGGTCATCTTGTCACCACCATGAGGCATTGGCGGTTAATAATTCATTTTTAGACAGCACTTTGAGGTTTGCCAAGTACTTCCTTATTCATGAGAAACCAGGGAGGCAATAAGTATGAGTATTATAATACCCATTTTAAAGTGACACTTGTGATCCTTTTGGCTCTTTTCCTGAGTCCTTAGATCATATGACTTCAGGGTTATTTTTCTATATTCTTCTATAGGAAGATAGCATATCATCATGCCAATTATTCAGCAAGAGAATACAATATTGATTGTCCACCAAACTGTAATGAACCTTTGACGTCGACTTCCTCACACCAACATCTTCTATATTTCTTATAGGCATTAAAAATATCTCTTTAAGAGGTACAACAACTTGTCAATTTTCTTTAAACAATCTCTATTTTTTAAAAACACATGATGAAGAAATAAAACAAAAAAGAGCAACAAAATGTGTGTATAGATTGAAATTCAACATATTACTGACAGAGAACTAACTAAAGGTGGGGTAACAAGCTCAGTCCAATTTTATGTAAAGTCAGACATTCCAAGTAAGTTTAGTGTCAATGGAAGCATGTTCATGATCACTGCTATGATTCTCTTTAAACCACAAGCCCAGGACTCCTATCAGATTCTCTCTAGCACATACATGGGATGGCTTTCCTTAAAGACTGGAGTATCTAATGTTTTGTGGCAGCACTCAGAAATTTGGATTACCCTGAACTGACAAAGTCTGAAATCAACCTGGGTGTAAAAGTGGAATACTATTCCAATATTTTATCTGTACTTAGGGCCCGAGTTCCTAGTTCATCTATACTCCTTTTTTGTCCCTTTTAATTTATGAGTTATTTTGTCCACAGCCCCAGAAACTTGGAATGTTGTGATCTGTAGTTTATTTTGTATAGCATATGGTGGAAAAAATACAGTAAGTGCATCACTATGGAGAAACCCATCTCCAGTTATCTCCTAGAAATGCTTCTAGTTGTTGTCTCAGTTCTCAGATGTGGCTGGAAGGGACGATACACTTATGGGGACTTATGATAAAGATAGAGAAGGGGTATCTTTAACTAATTTCAAGAACACAGACAAGAAACAAAGGAAAGTAGGGAAGATGATGAGGGAAATCAATGTCCCCTAAGCTAACCAACCCAATGGGATTCACAGCAGCAGGGAGTCTCATCAGTCAACTGAAACTCCTCTCTCCACATTTACCAATGATTTCTTAATTGTCACTTTTAATGGCTTTCGACCCTTATCCTTCATGACTTCTCTGTAGCCTTTGACACTGTCAACCACCTTTTTCTCCTTGATACTCTTTTCTCTCTAGAATTTTGTGACACTCCTCTCTGTTAGTTCTCCTTCTATCTGTCTAATCACGCCTCAGTCTCATTTGTTTGTATCTGCTAACTATCAGTGAACCCAAGGCTCTGTCCAAGGTTGTCTTTTCTTCTCTTTCTATAATACATTTTTTTTTTGCTTTTTGGGAGGGCAATTGGGGTTAAGTGACTTGCCCAAGGTCACATGACTAGTAAGTGTTAAGTGTCTGAGGTCAGATTTGAACTCAAGTCCTCCTGACTCCAGCGCCAGTGCTCTATTCACTGAGCCACCTAGCTGCCATTAGAATACTTTCACTTGATGTCTCTTTAGCTTTCATGTGTACCATTATCTTCTCTATGAAGATGATTCTCAGATCTACTTATCTTGTCTTACTTTTCTCCTGACCTTCAGCCTCACTTCTTGAACTATCTATTGGACCTCTCAAACTATATGCTTTATAAAAATCTTAAGCTCAACATGACCAAAACTGAACTCATTATCTTCCCCCAAAATCCTTCTCTTTTCCCAGCTTCTCTAATTCTGTTGAGACCACAATTCTCTCTGTCACCTAGTCTTGCAACCTAGGTAACATGCTTGACCCCTCTCTCTCTCCCCATATTCAATCTGTCACCAAGTCCTGTTCATTCTACCTTCTCAACATCTCTCATATATATCCCCCTCTTTCCTCTGACACTGCTACCACCCTTATCCAGGTACTTATTACCTCATCCCAGGACTATCACAATAGCCAGTTGATGGGTCTCCCTGCCACTAGTCTCTCCATGCTCCAGTCCATCTTCCACTCACCTGTAGAATTGATCTATCTAAAGCACAGTATAAGTCATTCCCCTATTCAATAAACTTCAGTGGCTTTCTATTCTTCTTGGATCAACTATTAAACCCTCTGTTTGACCTTTAAAGCCCTTTATAATCTGACTGCTTCTTACCTTTCCAATTTTATCACAGAGATACTCTTTATTCTGTGCATAGGCTGTCCTATCACAATTGTATATTGATCACCCATCTCATCTCTGCACCCTGTCTTCCCTAGCTTCCTTCATATCTCAGCTAAATTCCCAATTTCTGCAAGAGGATTTTTCCAGTCCCCCAATGCTTTTCTTCTGAGATTGCCTCCAATTGATGCTTTATATATCTAGTTTAACAGCAGCTAGGTGGCATGGTGGATAGAATGCTGGGCCTGGAGTCAGGAAGACTCATCTTCCTGAATTGAAATCTAGCCTCAGAAACTTACTAGCTGTGTGATCCTGGGCAAGTCATTTAACCTTGTTTGTCTCAGTTTCCTTGTTGGTAAAAAGAGTTAGAAAAGGAAATGGCAAACCACTCCAGGATCTTTGCCAAGAAAACCCCAAATGGGGTCATGAAGAGTTGGATGCAATTGAAAACAACTAAACAACAACAACATCTTGTTTGTACATTGTTTTGCCTGTTGTCTCTCCCTTTAGACTATGAGCTCCCTGAGGGCAGGGATTGTTTTTGCCTTTTTTTTTTTTTGCATCCCTAATGCTCAGCACAGTGCCTGGAACCAATAAGCACTAAATAGAAGCTTATTGTTTTGATTTAACTCTGTAACAACTCAGGATTTTCTCTCTTTGCATCTCCTAGTTCCTCTCTCTGCTCCAAAATCAGGATATTTCCTACAATTCTGGCCTCCAGCTGTAGCATTCTTTGGGTATAAGTTTCGTGGCCATGCTGTTTGTGGTCTCCATGCTTCCCTCTGCTCTTAGTTAACAGCTGTCCAGCTATGTTATATTCTTGACAGCCAGGAGGTATGAATCTGAGGGCAACAGCAGGAAGAGAAGAAGCTACCCTTTGATGGCATACTGTACAGCTCAAGTTCTACTCCTATGTAACTTCTTGGAACACACTTTCATGGAAATAGCAGCTATTATTTTAGTAGTCTTCTCCATGTTCTATTTCAAGAAGGCTAAGCCACACTAAAGGGAAATCAATAAAAACTGCCCATCTTCCCCAGTCAGTAGCTGAGGTCTTCACTTATCCTCTGAGGATTAATCAGGCTATTTTACAACCATTATTCGTCTCTTCTTGGTGCTGTTTTCACTTTTGACCACGTTTTCCTTTGTGCTTTCCTATCCTGATACATTGTAGGTTTGAATTTGTAACACTTGACTTCTCCATATCACCAGTCACAGCAAGGTCTTTAAATTATTAAAATGGGTTCTTGAAGAAGTACAATTTTTGCACGTTTTCTTGGAGCAATATCCATTCTTAAAAGCCATAGGATAAAAAGAAATAACAAAAGAGAGCAATGAAACTCATGTCTATGGGACAAAATCTAGTACCCCACTGAAAAAGCACTTAGTAAAAAATGGGGAAAATGGCTTCATTTAGTTTCAGCTGGTTGAAACCAGTCATTCTCAGTCAGTCTAATGTCAGCAGAAGCACAGATGCATGACTATTGCTGTCACAAATGAAACAATATCACAATTATTGCTTGTCTCAAATAACTTGCCCATAAATGGAGAATCTTAAGTTTAGAGCTGGGAAAGACTTCAGAGGAAACTGAGACCAGTCCCTTCATTTTACAAATAAGGGAACAGATTTGACAAGGAGGTTGGGCTTTAGAACTTAATTAATGAGGTAATTAAAGATTTTTACCTTTGTTCATTTCCCAAGGGCTTAGTAGAATGCCTCGCAGATTAAAGGTGCTTAGTAATGTTAGTTAATTGATTGACTGACTTGCCCAGGACCAGTTAAATGTCTAAGATGGGCTTTTAATTTCACCTAGTTTTCTGACTATAAATCCAGTTATATTCCACTGCATATTGAACTGCATCATACCTCAAATGATAGTTACAGAGCCAAGATTTGAACCCAGGCCCCTTTAAAGTCTTTCCTTTATGGTATACTATCTTACTTTTCTAGACTTTATGGGATGTTCCAAAGTCTTTGATAACAAACTGCGCCAAGACCTTTGGGACACCTTGTTTTCTCTTTTGATTCAAAATACTAATTTCAAGTTGATGTTACCTTGTTTGGCTTCCTGCCTTAACTGGCTTTACCAAGATCAAATGTACCAGAAGGAAAGCATTTAACAACTCAATTTTCCCAAGATGTGAAGTGGAGGGATAGAACTCAGTGGCCTCTAAGGTCCCATGTGGCTCTAAATTTATGACCTCATGCATCTAACAAAACATTGGACTGGCAATCTGAAGATCTGGGTTCAAATTTTGGTTCTGCTTTGATGTTCTGAACTCATGCAATTCCTTATTTCTTTCTGGGCTTCAGTTTCTTAATCCAAAAAGTGAAGAGCATTAAATTAGAGCATTTACAAAGTCTTAGCCAAGGTTAACACTACGTGGAAAAGTGTCATGTCTCTGGTGGGAGGATAATATACAAGTAGTTTCTATTTTGGTTCATTTCTGGCATTTTCACAGAGGTGGTGCTGTCATTGTGTGCTTCATAAGATTACAGGGACCTATCGCCCCTGTTTCCCATCCCACATGCTTTCACCTCTTCCCTTCCCCTACTATATTTTGTCATTTCCCCGAAAACAGCCATTCTCTCCATTTTTACTCTATGAAATAAGAGTAGAATGATTTTTAAGGCAGTCAGGAAAATTAACAGCTCCACAAGTTCAAGATTTGAAAGGAAATTGGACAGATCTCAAAGAAATAAGAACAGAAGGCTACAAAAACAGAAACCACATCCAAAAAACACTGATGCTGCATTTTTCAGCACTACTAACTATACCATCACTGTAGGGAAAGGCCGTTGTCAAATGTTTAGCATGAGGATTTATTTTCATTATACAAATTATTTCCTATTCCATTCCCTGCCATAGTTGCACTGAAATTCACATTTCACTGGAAACTCTAAATATCAAAAGATAGGTAAAGCTTTGAGGTTCAGCTTGGCCTGAACCAGCATCCACATGATTAAATGCTTATCCCAAACCCTTTCATCTGGAAGTCTTACAAGAAAGCTTGTTTTTGTTTTACTGCTTTCCCTAAAGCATTTCAGCATTTTTAGTTACAGTTCTATCTCAAACCAGAAGGTGAAAAGACATTCAAAATGATCATTCTTTTTGTGAATATCAAAAGAACTTCTGGGTTTGATTTTGAATAAACATTTGGCTTTGTTCTCCATTTTTTGACCCTGATCATTCAGCCTTTTGAGGTCTCTTTATAATAGATATCATTTTCTCACTGAGACTATATCTACACATGCACAATGAATTGGAAAATCAAGCCAATTATTCATATAATTCAGGCTAAAACACAACTTGTTACTTCCTAGAGAATTCAGGAGAATGTGAAGAGATTTTTCTGGTCCTTGAAGTATCCAGATAACAACTTTAATGCTCCATTTCACTTTGCATATTTAGGCAGTCTGTGTTGCTTTAAAACAATAATCTAATGACATTTTGTTTGCAGTTTCCAGATGTGGAATAAAGATGCAACACTACTTATTTATTCATTTTTTTTAAAGTTTTGGTTTTTAAAAGTCTTGGTTTTAAAAAAAAAGTCACCCCAACATTAAGCTTCTTTCATTTAATCAAGAAATATGAAATAGGTGTGGAGCAAACATTGACTCGAAAGAATCAGCAATTGTCGTCCCCAATATCCCACTAATGAAGTATGTGATCTTGGGCAATTCACTTAAGCTCCTTAGTCCTCAGTTTCTTTCTCTGCTGATGTGAGGTTATAGAACACATGATCTCTAAGGTACTTTCTGGTATTAAAATTCTATGCTCTTCATTCTCAAAAGAGTATCTTAGAATCGCATAAGTCTCTTCTTTTTCTTTGCCCACTTTATGTTTCATTTGAAAAACAGTAAAAATTTTTGATCTTTAGAATGGAGAAGGAAATAATGACTCACTATGGCCCTTAGATCATCTCTTCTTCAAGATCTCTACACAAAGAGGGAGGATTTGCATGTTGAAGACAAGGAAGGAAACAAGCAAGTATTAGGGACCTACTAAGTGCTTGGCACTGTGCTAGGCACTCTACAAATATTTTTTCTTCACAACAACCGTGTAGGTGCTGCTACAATCCCCATTTTACAGTTAGGGAAAATGAAGCAGATAGATGTTAAGTGGTTTGCCTGGGGCCACCTACCTCGTAAATTTCTGAGGTTGCATTTGAACACAGGTCCTCCTGACTCTAGGCTCAGCTCTCTATGTATGGTACTACCAGCTGCACCCCCCCAAAAAAAACTGCCCTATGAATCTGAAGGCTCGGAAAGGATTTCAGAAGTCATCTAATCCACTCACTGTTTGAAACATGAATCCTAACTTCGGTTATCTAATCCAGTCCAATTCAACCTGTTGTAATCTAGATTTATAAGGTTCTTACTTTGCATGAGGTGTTGAGATAGATGCTAGGGATACAAAGACAAAGTGAAAAATTTAGGCAAATAGTACAGTAGATAGACTGCTTTGCTTGGAATTAGGAAGATGAGTTTAAAACCCTCCAGATACTTTCTAGCTGTGTTAACTCTGGGCAAGTCATTTGTCTTCTCTGGGCCTCAGTTTCCTCACTTGTGAAAATGAAACAGTTGAATATATTATGTAAGATTTTCCTGAAATGGAGATTTATTGCTACATATTTTGAATCCTCTCATGTTCTGCTATGCATGTGGCAATGCTTTTTTTTTCTTTTCTTATTTTGTATTTGTTTCAATATTTAAGTTTATGCTGTTTCTTTTTCTTTTCTTATTGTGTATTTAAGTTTTAGTTTCTTTTTTCTTTTCTTATTGTGTATTTAAGTTTAAAATAAATTAATGAAAAAAACCTCAACAAGAAAATGGAGCAGTTTTGCTCAATGGCCTCTAAGATCCTTTCAGTTCTAAACCTGTGCTTCTAAGAACCATTCTCACCTTTAAGGAGTTTCATTCTAATGGGATGTAAACCACCTACTAAGTTGTTAATTCAGACCCTAGTTTTGTATACTCTCAGATTCATTATCCTCTGCCTCTCCAATTGGATGATGGAGCCATGAACACATAAATTTCTATATAAGAAGGGCCCCAAAGACAGTCATCTCACTTCCCCCCAGCTGTACTCCTTATGGACTTCTTTGATTTATCCATCATGTCTCTATAACTGGTATGTTCTTCCTCTTTCAGCTATTTTCTTTGTCTTCTATTAGATTGTAAGTGTGTTGAAGGCACAAGCTGTTTTTCTTTCTCATGTTTCTATCTCCAGTGTTTAACACAATACCTGGTATATAGTAGGTATTTAATAAAGGTTTATTGACTCACTGACTTTTTGAAAGAAGGAAAATCCTTATATCACAGAGCAGCCTGTCCCAGTGTTGGACAGCTCATACTGCAGGTTTCTTGAGTGGGTGTAGTGGCAAGATTTACATCTGTGATTTTTGGTAAATTCAGTGAAACACATGGGAAGATACATACAGAACAAACCAGAGCATTACATTGATTAGATAGATTTTCAATACTCAGCTCAGCTAGTCTTAGATGTAAATAGAATAGCTGATTGACTCTTTGGTGGACTCCCAGGGTGTCTCAATGTGATTCTCTCAGGCATCTCTCTTTCCATTATTCTTTAACCGGATGACTTGCTCTTGCTTTAAAATAGTAACACTAGTGATTCACTTGGAATAATCACTGATTAAGGAATTATCTGTGTTTAAAATATAAACCTCTCCTAGAATACTTGCACATTAAAATTATCTGTTAATATGAAGTTGATAAGATCATTCCCAAATAAGATGAGAATAACTTCCAAAAGAATAAGAGATTCAGTAGATAAATTTTGATATCAGCAAAGAGGGTCAAGAGAGGGTCTCAGATTGTGAAATAGTTCCAGATGAGGCTGGTATGGATTAAGGAACAATATGGCATTGGAAAGTCATGGACAACTAAGGAGTACCAGGAAGATCCTGGATGCTAGAATAACCAAAGGACATTTACAGGAAAGAGAAATGGGAAGTAGAACGAATTTGACTGACTACAAACTCTCCCAAGGCTGATTTGACCCTGTGGCTAAAGGACCAGACTTTACTTTAAATATTTCAACTAAGCAATAAAAGATTATCCAATAACCATCTTTTCAAAATGTGTCATTTACATATCCTCATGTTGTCTTTTTCCATCATGTTTTCATGTATCAGCATCACACCACCTTCCACCTCCACCCTGCCCAACATGTATTTGAATCTTTTAATGAAATCTTCCTCCAGTGTTTCACTGTTGTGTGGAGGTGATTCTGGATCCTTAAATATTAGTTCAGAAGAGTTCAAGTTCTGGTAGATGAAACCAAACTTCAAAGAACTTGGGTATGAGTCTACAATGTAGGTTTACTGTTCAAGAACTCTCCTAGCTAAGATTTGGAGAGCTGTAGGTTGGATAAGATGGTCTCTGAGGTACCTTCCAGCTCTAGAGTTATGATGCTGTAATTCTAAGGTTGACCAATAGGAGATGAAGACTTTTGGCTACAGTATATTTTGGATACTTATTATTATCTCTACCTTTTCCTTTTCCTGCTCCTTTTTTTTCCCTCTGGACTTGGCTGCAATGCCTCAGCTTTCTCACTTTGAAAGATTACTTTGCCTCCTCTAATCTAATAAACATTTTTAAGCACCTACAATGTGCCAGATACTGTGCTAAGGATACAATTAATAAAAAAGGAAATTCATTTTTTGTCACTTTGACCTCCATGAGCTTACAATCTACAGGGGGAGACAATACATTAAAAGAGTAAGGAAAGAGGAAGAGAATAGGAAACCAGGGGTACCTGGCATCTTGTTCCTCGATGTTGAAACCAAGAAGGGCAGAAGATTCAAAGTGGAGATACAACACCTATGGCCCTCTTCTCTTATCAGTAGATGACAGTCTTCTCCTCCTAGGCCCTTCATTTTGAGAAAGTACCCAGGTTAGTTATCCTTCAGTTTCTTCAGACATTACTTCCTCAGTCCTCCAATGGACTTGCAACCATGTCTTAAAGAAGATTCTCTCTTCTTCCTCCATGCGTTTTCAA
This sequence comes from Petaurus breviceps papuanus, assembly GCF_028583685.1. Taxonomy (NCBI): domain Eukaryota; kingdom Metazoa; phylum Chordata; class Mammalia; order Diprotodontia; family Petauridae; genus Petaurus; species Petaurus breviceps. The sequence continues at coordinate 68,921,320 of NW_027185655.1, forward strand.
CTCCCTTTTATGTGTTTTCTTCCCCTACTAGAATGTAAACTCTTGAAGGCAGTCTTTCTTTCTTCCTTCCTTTCTTCCTTCCTTCCTTCCTTCCTTTCTTTCTTTCTTTCTTTCTTTCTTTCTTTCTTTCTTTCTTTCTT
>NW_027185655.1:68921469-68937318 GCF_028583685.1 Petaurus breviceps papuanus
CTTTCTTTCTTTCTTTCTTTCTTTCTTTCTTTCTTTCTTTCTTTCTTCTTGTTCTTTTTGTTCTTGTTCTTCTTTTTTTGCTTCTACTTGTATTCCCAACACTTAGCACAGAATCTGTCCTAGTAATTTAGTAACCACTAATAAATGTTTCTTGACTTGACTTGCTAACTTCAGCCCTGCCCATTAAAGGAACATAAGATTTTCATTTTGTGTGAGTGAATTTATCCAACTCTAATATCAACCTAATCTAATTTGACAAACATTTATTAGCCAACAGCCACGTGCAAGGCATTGTGCTAAGTATAAGAGTTGCAAAAGCAAACAGCAGTTCTTTCACTCAAGGAATTTACATTCTTTTTGCATGTTATGAGATATTGGTATATGTATATGTGTGTAAGTGCATTCATGTGTGTGTATTGTGAGTGTTTTGTCTTTTCTGTTCTAGTGTTATTTCTTGGGTTCTTCTCAGTATATGCTCTAGTAGTAATTTTCTCATCATAGATTTCAAAGTTACTGAACAGTGTGTATATTCCATAATTTGAGGGCACAAAGGTGATTCAAAGGCTTTGAAACAATTTTTGACTCAATTGTCTAGGCAATTTGACACTTCAGTTCCACATCTTCCAAGAACAAAATTTTAAATATACATAAACTTTGTTCCTATAAAATGAAGATTACAGTTACAGAAAAGATGATTGAAAGTGTGAGGAGAGACAAGAAGGTAGACCATAAATAAGGAATAGACTTCATGTTTACAAAAGTGATGTTTCAATATTTAGGAGAAAAAAGATGGAAAAGGGCCAGCATTTGAATAACAATTATATAAAAGAAAATTCTTCTTTCATTTCTGAGAAGACATCATAAATTGCTCAGATACATTTTTTCTCTGGGTCTTGAACCCCAGATATTTCATTCTGGTGGAAAAGAAAATCCCTCTAGTGATACGAAGCCTTGAACTCGAGGATAAACTATTAGCTATAAAACCTCTCAGGATGATAAATTAGTTGGGCTTTCCATTTAACAAACACTGATGCTGGTTGGTGGACTAGAACAATCAAGTGTTTCTCTTTGCATTATTTGGGACTTTGGTGAATTTCCAGGAATGTTGAAGATAGACACATACAGCCATTATATCAGTCAACCTACAAAGTAAACTCCTACCCTCTTATGATAATTGTTACTAACAGTTCTGGATTGGTTTAGACTTCTATTTCCACTTGATCAGGTTTGACAGGAGGATTGTACTTGAGCAGCTCATGGTAAGAGGTGCTTGCCATATTTTGGTGATCCTTCCCATGTTAGTGACAAATGTATATAGACTGGATGCTCTGCCACTGAATTACTTTAATGTGAAGTCATTATGATTATGGAGGGCCCAGGGGACAGAAGGGAAAAGTAGGGAGAGAAGGTGGGAAGGGTCCATAGGGGAATTCTGTTTTTTTGTTCACATATCCTCTGGGCTACACGGTTGAGATTTATTACACTTAGAGAGAAAGAAGTTTCCTAGTCCCCCATGAAACCAGGTATCATAGAGAATCATATGGACAGGAGCAAGAATTTCCTTTTGACTTTCCTTTTGGCACAGAGGGTGATAAGGTGCTGTCAGGAGACTCCAATGATTCCCTTATGGGATATTTCTTCACTTTTTTTAACATGGAATTTTTCCAGCTGCTGGGCAGCCCATCCGAGACACATATGGTTCAGTGGTGCAGTCCATTCATAGTGAAATGGGACCCTTTCTACAGGTAAGGAGAAAGTAGATAAAACATCCACCAATTATGAGGCCTTCATTTCCTCCTCTAATTTATATTTTCTTCCCCTCACCTTATATCTATAAAATGCATTTTAACATCTCTCTCTATAATGAGCATATAATTCTTGCCAACATTTACCACAAATAATTTTAATAAAAATCACATAATTTTATTTTAATAAAAATATTTTTAAATGCACATTCTAATTTAATAAATACTTTTTTCAGATATGTCAAGGAGAGCTACCTATCATATGTTTCTAAGAAGATTCAATTCAGTTAAATTCAATTTAACAATAAGGTATTTAGTGCCTATTGTATGCAAAGCACTATTCTAACCATATTCATAAAATCAAAGAGTGTTAGAGGTGGAAACAATCTTGGAGATTATCTAGTCCAGCTCCTTATTATATTCCTTTAATGTAAATTTCTACCGTTAAGGAAAAATGATAAAGAAATTTTGATAGAAATTCTAGCTCTACCAAACCATAAAGAATATCCCTTTGCTTCCTGGCAGAAATTTCAATTAGATAGTTGTCTAATTTATTCTTGAAAATTTCTAGGCTGTGAATTTCTATGTATGTCACACTTCATTCAACAACCAACACATTATTGGTATTAATTCACAATAAACCATTGAGAACCATGTAAAATGCAAACATGATATTGAAAGTGATAGGGACTACATTTGGGATCTCATCCATATGGGGAACTATAAGTTCTGGGAAAACCCTATACTAAGATTGAATGGAAACTTCTCTATCATTTACAATCTTAAGAAAAAAAAACAACAACTTGTCGAGAACACTGAGAGGTTATGACTTGCCCAGAGTAACAAGACCAGCATGCATAAGGAGATTTCCTGATTTTAAGGCCAGTTTTCTATCTACTACTGCACACTATCTAATGTAAGTACTCAATCTACATCACAATTTCTAATGCACAATTAATGACTTAGTGATAACAACCCAAATTCAACTCACAATTATTCAAATTTATTTATTATTCAATTATTTATTCAAATACAACAGGTGTTCTTTATATTTAGATGAAATTTGAAGCAATGATCATTGGGTAAGGTAATTTGAAATTATTTTATAATGGATGTTTTCTTCCTCTTTAGATGAGTCCTTTAAGGACAAGCATGTGCTATATTATTTTTCTCTTTGTATCCCCAGCACTCAGCTCAATATTTTTCGTGTGTCATTTGGTTAATAAATGCTTTTTCATTCATCATCCATTTATTCACTTGTATTCTCTTGTGCAAATTATGAGGGTAAAGCCCATCCTGAAATCTAGAGCTCTGGACTAATTATTCAGCAGTTATCTCTTTATCAACTTTTACTTTAATTGGGTAATAAAATGTCTTTGTAGTCCTCCTAGGCTGACCAGGAACACCAGTTGATAAATAGGATTTGGGTCACCAATGTTACAAATCCAAACAAACCTCAAAGTCTTAGGCTGCTTGTCACAATTGATTTTAGGAATGGAGAAAAAAAGTTTATCCTTTTCTGTTACGAGACAATATCATGGAACTGTAAGGCTTTATGAAGTTGTCTCCACAGTAGGGTAGAGAATTGATACCCTATTTTTTGAAAGTCTGAAAGACATGATTTAATTCAATTAAACTCAACAAACATTTATTAAGTGACTTTTGTTTGAGACACGGTATAGCTAGATTACTGAAGCTAAAGTGAAGTGTGTTTGTATGTCTGTGGTTGTTGTTGCTTGTTGAATAATTGCCTAAATTGTACACTTCACTTGGCATATGTAGATGTAGTCTCTGACCCAAGATGGAACACTGGATGGGGAAGCCAAATTAAAAAAAAAAAAGTTGCTCCAAGTTAAGAATGTCAGGCACACGCAACTTTATGAAGTTTGTGTGCTGGCAGAGAAACCCAGCCTTAATCTGTTTTAAAACAAATAGATTGTGTACAGCTGTCTCTATAGCCCAGGCAAAATGATGATTTAATGTTGATTAAGAGAGAAAGCCTTTGAAGTGAGTGAGGCAGGAGCCCCTAGTATGTCATTAGTGATCATTATCAGTCTTTCCCTGAAGGATAACTTGGTGCCAAAAGCTCTTTTCTCCAAGCTGGTTAAGGTGGATACAGGAGCAAATGCTTTGTATGTCTGAAAAGGCCTTCTCCTTCACAGGCCTCTGATGTCTTATTCTTTTAGGATCCTGCGTGTCTGAGAATAAGCAGATGCAGCCCTTTTCACAAGAAGGGGCAAGGTCCACCGCTCTCCTGCATCATGGCATTATTTATTCATCATGAGGGCAGCAATGGAGCATGTACCCTGCAGGAAAATCAAATCAGCCTTCTTTCTCCCAGCAGCTGCACTAAGTAGAGAAAAAGCATTTGGCTTTGGCTCTGGTTAACCAAACACTTATGTGGATCATTAAATTAAAGGATGCAAATGAAGAGTCATATTTTCTTCCCATCTAATGTATTTGCCTCACTGGTCAGGTTTTGGCTAGGCCCTACTGGGGAGTTTAAAAAATTGTAGTTTTGTGTGGTTGTCTTTGGAGAATCGGGGGGAAAAATACACTTCATTTACTGAAAATTTTTTGTGTTAGATAACCTCAAAATATCAGTCACTTTCTTTTTTGGCTACAGTCGAGGAGGATGATTTTTTGATAATAGAGAAAAGAAAAAAGAGGAAAGCAGAGGAAGATGTTTATGATGCCCCAAAGTCTCTAGTAAGACCGAGTTTTTGTTTTCCTCTTCCCTGGAGGCTACACACTCAAGGATTTCCCACAAAGGTTTAGAGAATATACAACTTAGGGGGCTTTAAAAATTACATGATGATGTACACAACTGCGAGATTCCATAAATTCACATTTTCATTAAGCAAGTTATAAAAGTAAATATTTATTTCTGCGATAGGTCACAATTATCCTAGACTTTGGGATGTTTTCATCTGCCAGTTTATTCTTTGACACAACTATGTAGAGTTAACTTACCATGTCCTTCTTTTAAAAAATTACTTGTTAAAATTTTATATGTATCTTTTACTTTCATATCACCTTTGTTTCCAACATATTCCTCTCTTCTTCCTTCCTCAAAGAGCTATCTTCTATAACACAGAACAAAAAGAAGAAAAAAAGGCAGTTCAAAAAAAAAAAAACAACTAACCGACACATCAACTGAGTCTAACAGTATATTAAATGAAAGGTAGCATGCAAACTTGTTCTGCCCAGGGATATCTTGTCTCAAACTTGGAAAACTAGGGGGAAGAGCACTGGTTCTGCAGGCAGAATGGGTTCACATTCCCCAGTTCTGCCAAGCAATGCCAGTGTGACTTTGGGCAAATCACTTCCAGTCTCTGGGCCTCAGTTTCCAAATCTATAAAATAATGGGATTGGACCAGGTGACCCCCAAGTTTTACTGCTCTAACTGGATAATGTTAGAGTTCATAGTCTCCCACTTTTACATATAAGAGAGGGAGGTGCATTTTCTGTTCCCTTCTTCAAGATAATTCAGGGTTCATTTCATTGTGCTTGAAGCTTATGATTGTTCAATAAATGTTCAGAACCCATTCGAGTATTTGTTACACTTTCTGAAGCAGCTTAGCAATAGCCATCCTGCTTTGGTGAATTTAAAATCCAAATCAGTAAAGTTCAGTATTCCATTTATACCATTTCTTTGGTAGAAGATCCACCATAATATTAAAGAATCAATGAGAAGTACATGATGATAAGTTTTTAAAAAGGGTCAAATATATATAATGGTGAGTATATACATACCCCTGAAATCTCAGATCCATAAAAGTTATACAATACTAAAGGGTAATGTCAACCAAAGACTCTGGTGGAGGGGATGATGAAGTTAAGGCATAATAATGAATTCAGCTGAAGTTTCATCCTTGCATGGCTCTGTGATCTGGGCAAGCCAGTCTGAGCCTCAGTTTAGAGGTATTGTGGTATGGGCTGTACTCATTTGTAGAATGGGTATCATATCAGACATCAGGGTTATTGCAGTAGTCAAGTGAAATCATGAATGTCAAGCAGCATGTTATTGCAGCACACTGCATAAATATCAGCCATTGTTTTAATTCCAGCTGAAATAATAGGAACAGTTAAGCTTGTGTTGTGAACTGGTCATTTTATAGGTAGAGACCTGGTTTGCATCATTTAAGCATCTTCAATTTTTATTTTTCCCTCTATCCCACCAGCTTATTTTTCAGGCACAATAATTTACTGCTTTTAAGCTTATCAACTTTGGTTAATCTCCCTTTTTGCTCTCATCTTTGACTTTCTTACCACTGCATTCTCCTTTACAGAATATGGGAACAAGTCTGTAGATAATCAGCATTTAAAATTCCTATAAAATACCCAGGGTTGTATGTTTTCTCAAGCTGCAAGATGTGCTTTAAAATGTGGAATGCAGATGACTAGGATGAAACTTTTTAGAAGTATATACAAGATGCTCAAGAAAAAAAAGCTCCCTAAAAATAGTTTAGGATATATATATATATAGTGCATATATATATTTTTTTCATGAAGACTATAAGATGTGCAAATCTTACCAAAATTTGCTGGCTCTGATACAGCCAAAACTCCATCATTCTTTAGATGTGAATGACTGTTTTTATTTATTTATTTAATATTTATCACCCTTTAGTGAATGACTGTACTTGTGTTCTATTTTTACTTGTCAATTCCCTTAAAATAAAGTCATTTAATGCTCAATTGGCAAATCTGAAAATTAGATTCCACATTAATTTCCCAGTTTCAATTGGACTTTGAAGATATTGAATTTTGATTTGGCTGTTTTTCAGCACTGATGCTCACCGTATTTTTTTCAATGTAGAAATACAAACAAAACACAGATCATTATTAAAATGTACATACGCACATATACATATATATATATATATACACACATACACATGTGCATACACACACAGCCTAGGAAATTATTCACAGTTTGTGTGACTTGATGAATGAACATCATTTGGAAGATAAATATAATTTAAGTATTTCATATTTTTTGAACTTTGTGAAATATTTAGGATGAAAATGATTTTTAATTGCCCAGTGATAAAAAAAAACCAATCTATTCAGCAAGGGGAAAGTCCACATGTGCTTCAACTACAGACATATAAAACCAGTATGACAAAGAGGATCATTAAACAATCTGATTTTCTTGTTGGTTGGGTTTAATGCTGTTGGGTATAGTATTAAAATGTAGAATTTGATAGCATGTCTTAAAGTTTTAATGATGTGTTCATGAATATAAAACATGCTCCTACCAGTGACTTTATGACTTCTCCTCTGCATAATTAGTGGTATCTGTTTTATGAGCTTACTGTTGTTGCCTTGATCCCATGAAAATGTGAAACCACTGTAATAATTTACACCATTCCAAGGCTTTAAAGATACAGGCTTCTTCTTTCCTCCAACTTTAACTTTAAAATTCTAAAATACCAGTCACAATGGGATCCATGAATTTTTTTTAAACACACACTCAAGACAATTGGAAATAATGTACTATTTTTAAGATTTAATCTATGCCACTTGATGTCGATTGAATATATTATGTAATATATCACCCATAGAGGTATCTAGTATCCCATCCTCCTCATTTTTTTTTCCTTTTTCCTCTCTACAGTTGAAAGTATAGAAAAATCTCCTTGGAGAATAACACTTTGAAAAATTGTGTGTGTAGTAACAGCAACATTGTATGATGATCAGTTATGAGAGATTTAGCTCTTCTCAGCAATACAATGATCCAAGACAATTCTAAAAGACTCATAATGAAAAATGCTATCCAACCCAGAGAAAGAACTATGGAGTCTGAATGCAGATTGAAGCATACTATATTCCTCCTTTCTCCTCCCCCTTTTCTCATGGTTTTTTCTTTTTGTTCTGATTCTTCTTTCATAACATGACTAATGTGGAAATACGTTTAACATGATTGCACATATATAACCTATATCAGATTCCTTGCCATCTTGGAAAGGGGGGAGGAAAAGAAGGTAGGGAGAAAAATTTGGAACTCAAAATCTTACAAATAATGAACATTGAAAACTATCTTTACATGCAACTGGAAAAAATAAAATACTATTTACAAAAAAAGGTATATGGTGTTTACAGTCTTGAAAGTAATTAAGGTAAATGAAGAAAAAATATCAAATCAAGTATTCTTTTGGGGGCTCTGAAAAGTACCAAATAAATACAATGTGAAATTTTTTAAAAAGTAGCTATGTGTATATTTTGATTTTTTTATGTTACCTTCTCTACATATGCTTCCTTTTCCCTCTCCCAGAGAGCCATCTCTTTTAATAAACAATTTAAAATGAGGGGGAAATAGTTCAGCCAACTAACCAATATATCCAAAGATTCTTCACATGTTAAATTTACAATGCTTCTGTGCTTATAATCTGCAAACCTCAGTTTACCCTGCCTTATATCTGGTTTTCAGCACTTTAAAAACTTTGAAGACAGAATCGAAGCATTTCTTTGTGACTTTGCTCTTCTGAACACATCTGGTTATTTTGAATTCTGTGTTTTCATATAATTTAGCTTCACAAAGAGCTTTTGGGAGTTGTTTCAGTAGCTTGGATTTTCTTTTGCAATTAACTGTATAATGGAAATGTTAACCCAAGGCTCAAAAGTATTCAGTATTATAAAACCTATATTTTTTTTTTTGCTTGTAGCTTATAACGATGAAAAATCCTAACAAATTGCTTATTAAAAGTCCTGAAGAGAAAAAAAAATTATTAATAAGGAAATTCTAAAATAAATCTTATTCTGAGTGATTAAAACATGCCTAGTAGAAACGCCGTTTGAATTAGTTTAATTTTTTATTTTGGATGAGGGTTAAGTTTTGAGGCATTCAATATAGAGTCTGTGGCAAAGTGAAAAAAAAGTGTGCTGTGTCTCACTGTTTCTTCTACCTGAGGTTTGACTGATTCTTTTAAACCAGACCTTCTCTCTATTCCTTATCTCTAATTCGTGCTGTGCGCAGCTTGTTGTTTGTATACAGTTGTTTGCCTGCTCTCTCCCTTATTAGACTGTGAGCACCTCGAGGGCAGGAACTAACTGATTTTTACCTTTCTTTGTATCCTGAGGCTTAGTACAACACCTGGTACACAGCAGGCACACAATAAATGCTTGTTGACTTGATATTTGGCTGAGCTGGCTGATAATTTGTCAATAGTAGAGCTAGAACCTACTTTCAGTAAATGGTTTGGAGCTATTTTAACAACAATAGCAAAGAATGATTGGGTACCTATAAGGTACAGATCATTGTCCTAACTGTAGCAAGAGATACAGGTAAGTAATTTTCTCTTCTCCCATCGAGAATAAGTACATTGTTGTTTATTAAAATGATTTTTAATTTAATTATCAGTCTCCTCCTGCTGCTTATTCCTTGTCAGGTATTGGACAATTCATATTTTCTCTGAGACCCAGTTTTCTCATCTGTAAAATAAGAATAATCTCTAAGGCACCTTCCAGTCTAAATTTGTGATTATATTAATTTTCTTAAAAGAAGAACAGATATTATAAGGTATCATTTTATTGCATAAAACAAAGTCTTAAAATTTTCTATTTTAAGAAAAAAAACATTTAAACAATGTAGAATCAAATTATTAGAGGACCTTGGAGTATCTTTCCTCCTATTTTGGTATTCCATTGAATTGTACACAAGTGGTTGATGCATATGATCATAGTGTCAATTCAGTTCAAATGTTTAGTTCAATTCAATTCATGAACTTTTACTAAGCACTTACTATCTGCAAGGAACCATGGGAGAATTTGGTGATTGATTATGTTTTTGCTGCTCTTGATCTTTGATTTAACTGATTTGGGTAAACCCCAAACTGAACTCACATCTTTCTCCCTAAACCCTCCCTCCTTTACCATCCCTATAATTGTAGAGGGCAACACCACCCTCCCAGTCTCCCAAGCTTCAAACCTAGGAATCATCCTAGACATTATCTCTCATTCCCCATATCCAATAGATTGCAAAGGCATGTTCATTTCACCTTTGCAGCATCTCTTGGATATATCCACTTCTCTACTCTGACACTGTTATCTCTTTGGTGCAGATCATCATCTCAAGCTTGAACTATTGCAAAAGACTGCTGGTGGGTCTGCTTGCCTCAATTTTCTCCTTGCTCCTCTTCCATTCACCTGTCATAATGATTTTCCTAGAGTGCAGGTCTGATTATGTCTCTCCCCAACTCAATAAACTCCATTGACTCCCTATCAGCCTCGGGATCAAATTCAATCTCTTTGCCATTCAAAGCATTTCATGAAAAAGTTCCTCTCTCTTCCAAAATTTCCAGTCTTCCTACCCCTCATTCTTCATTTGATCCAGTGGTGCTGGCCTCCTGGTTGTCCCACAAACAAGATTCTCCATTCCAGGAATGTTCACTGGCTGTGTCCCTCATGCCTGTAATGTTCTCCTTCCTCATCTCTACCTTCTGATTTCCCTGACTCCCTTTAAATCCCAAATCACATCTTACAAGAAACTGTTCCAAGTGCCTCTTAATTCTAGTGCCTTTTCTCTTTAAATTATTTTCTCTTTATCCTGTATATACCTTGCTTGTACATATTTGTTTGTCTCCACCATTAGACAGTGAGCTCCTTGAGGGCAGAGATTGTCTTTTACTTCTTTTCTATGCTCAGAGTTTACTTAGCTAGCTTACTTAGCTTAGTTAGCCTAGCATTCAGAAGGTGTCTAATAAATGCTTTTTGAATGACTAACTGACCACTCCCATCATTGCTATAGAAAATTTATCTGTGATTTATAATCTTAAGAAGTTACCTGAGACACTGAGAGTGTCTCAGATGTAACCATGGTCACACAGCAAGTATGTGTCAGAGAAAGTATTTGAACTTACGTATTCTGGTCTTCTAGGTATTCCTCCATCCATTGGACAACACTTACTCTCTGCACAAGAGATTTAGAAATTAAAGATAGTACTTGATGTCAAGAAAGATAAGTAAATAAAAGATAATCTGAGGAGAGAGAGAATATTAATTAATTTAGGAGATTAGGAAAAGCTTGATTTAAGAGGTGGTAGTTGAATTGAGCCTTTAAGGAAACTAGGGATTCTATGAGTTGGAATTTAAAAGGGAATGCATTCCTAGAACAAGACATTCAAAGATACAAAGGAGATAGAATGTACTAGCAATAGTGAGTAGGCTATACTACATTGTGTGATTGGGGAGTATTATAAAAAATATTAAGAAAAGGTTGGCTGGCCCAGGCCATTAAAAGCTAAATCTGGAGGAATTTATATTTTATCTAAGGGGAAATAGGAACCCACTGAATCTTCCTGATTAAGGGAGTGACATGATCTGAGCTTTACTTTAGAAAGACTATTTTGGCAACTGTGGGAAGAATTTCCTTCTGGCACTGATGTCATCCAAATTCAATTTCCTTATTCCTTGTTGCATCTACAAAGCTGATCTCCCCAGCATCCATGTCCAGGGTGGGAAGGAATTCCTATCTCTCATTTTTCATTTTTTCCTTTCTTAGGGCATTGATCAGGGGATTCTGGGTTTCCTGATTAAGTAGATGAGCTCACAGGGTGGTGATTCTTAGTTTGGGACTGATTGTATTTTCCTTTAGAAGCTGCAGGCAGGCTCACTGACAACCTCATTTAGAAGACTGGGAGAAATGTATTGGCTATTAGGCCATATCCTGGGCCATTCTCTCATTGAATGAGGTTGATTTGATTCCTAGGGATTTGTGAATAAAAGCCATTCCTTTGTGTTTGTCTATAAAAGGGAGGTTTCAATTTCAGACTTAGCTTTTTCTCTTCTTTTTTCCCTTCAAAGGACAGAAAGGAACTCTGCAGAACTAAAAGCTGACCTGGGTACTAGGGTAGGGAGGCAGTCTCCAACTGCCTCTAGGACTAGAGAATGGTGGCCTTGGGCAAGAAGCATATGCGTGCAATTTGGAAAGAGAAAGTTTGTGGCTCCTAGCTTTGGAGATAGTTGCCATAACTTCTTCCTTGAGAAATGGCAACTGTGGGGAAGAAAACTCTGTGCTCTAAATGGTAGGAGCTGAATAACTAAATCCTCTATTTCTGGACAAGTATTGAGAGTTCCTGAAGCCCAAAGTCCCACATAGAGGAGGTGGTGGTAGGGTGTGAGCCTGGAATCATAGCATTTTAGCGACAAAAGGGGGATTTCTTGGTTAGCACTAGTCTTTGGGTCACCTTGCTTAGGAAACCAAGTTTGAGAATTCCAGAGTTGAGGCTTATAGAGAGAAGAGTAGTGTTTATTCCTGGGCAACAATAGCTTTTTAGAAAAAGAGGATTGGCCTCAGAGCTATAAGAGTAGCAAGAGACTAAAAGTCATGACCCAGGTGAGCAAAAGACCTGGACTTTGTCTTTCGCTGTTTTCTATGAGTTATTGGGAGATCTTAGGACTGATTGGAAATGAGATTTCCTCTTTAGCATCCCAAGTTTGTTTTCTTCCAGGTGAATTTCAAGGTCCTTAGAATAGTTGCCACACATGGATTCTGGAGATGAATGTGTGACTGCCTTCCTAGCAACACAAAGGTTGTTTCCTTTTAGGAGAGTACAAACCACAGGGTGATACTATAATGCTGACTGCATGTATAGGGACAAGTGGGGCATATTGGAATGTTGGGGTATTGCCTCCCTAGGAACCCCAAATTCATTTTCATTCCAAGGGGAGTCTGAACCACAGGGTGGTGCTATAGGTCTGGAGAACTTTAGGGAAAGATGGGTCTCACCAGAGAGGGAGGGCAATGAGACAGATTATTTTTTATGGGTAATTTAAATTTATTTCAATTTGACACACATTTATTGAGTACCAACTATGTGCCAGGCATTGTAGGTGTGGGGCATTATAAAGCCTTTATGTTTCCCACACATTCTGCGGGGTGGAATTAAGGCTTTTGCCTGATATATGGGTAATTGTACAGCATCTCAAATGCACAACCTAAAACATTTTAATTGAATGTTACTAAACATGCTAGGAACTTGATGACCTGAAGCAGAAATCTCAGTGAAGTCTACATGTAACCATTCTAAAGTGTGTGTAAAGTGCTACCAGGAGTGATGCTACAGGCTTTACAACTCACTTGCTAATGTTTGAATGAAGGATGCACATGTCTAATCATTTGTACTTTGACATCTCAGAAGATAGAACATAAAAATTCAAAACTAGTACATCTCTTAAATGAGAGATTGGCTGAGAAAATTTTTACTCTTTTCGCTTTGAATTTAGAAGAGGTCTGATAGAAAGAAGTGAGAAAATGATGCTCAAATCCATTGTTAAGTTCCAGATTCTTTTTGTGTGAAACCATGTGTATTTGGGTAATACACAAGAGAGCCAATCTATGGAAGAGCATGCCACATCAAGTAATGAAGAGACTGGACAGCCTTTTTGTTTACAAAATAACCTCAGAAATCAGTGGGGGCCCCATAAAAATAATTAATTGTATCTACCAATTATTTATAGGGGAGTTAGTTATTCTCAGCAGCGATCAAGAGGAAATAATTGATAGTGAAGCAAGTGAACTCTGAAGAGAGTTCACAACCAATTACAAGTTGTAGAATGAGTAACCTTGACAATAACTCACAAAATACTGATTTGAATGAAGATGATACTGTATACTATCACTGGTCACTTCTGCCTCAGATTAGGAGGGGGCTCTGGACCAGAGGGGTGGGAGGGCTGAAGCCAGAGGTCACCGCTTTCCTGTCTAGTGCTTCAACCATGGAGACTCTTAGGGTACAGAAATAATCCTTAGGATGCTTATATCCAGCATCTACATCTATCTATAGCCTAGTCACTCTACTAGCTCAGGTTTAGGGGATTTAGGCCAGTAGTCAGCTAATAATCAACTTGTCCATTAACCAGATATAAGTATAGGAAGGTCAGTCTGTTACAGAAGGACTAGAATCACCCAACCTGTAACCCAACAAACTTATGATGTTGCAGATGAAGTAGGAAACACTTCTTATACATGTTGTACATGTTGACAGACAACAATACTAATATTTGTACATGGAATCTAGACTTTGGCTATGTTAGCATATAGTAATTCATGTGTCAACTTGAATTGTGTCAACTCAATTACATGTTTTCTCTATTATAATTTTTATTTATTTATTTTTAAATTTTATTATATATTATATATATATATATATAATTATAATTTTTCTTCTGATAGATGTCATTTTCTTTCTCTCATTTTGGAGGGGAGAAGGCAGGGCAAGTGGGGTTAAGTGACTTGTCCAAGGTCACATGGCTAGTTTTGTATTAAGTGTTTGAACTCAGGTCCTCTTGACTCCAGGGCCAGTGCTCTATTCACTGCAACACCTAGTCACCCCAACATGTCATTTTCTTAAGAAGTTATAGTACATATGTATTGATGGTTCACCTATTAGCCATACATTTTTCTTGGCTATTTTATGTTTACTATTTATGCTGAGAGTACAGATGTACTGCTGTTTTATGTGCATGTGATATGTTCTGTATGTAATTTAGAAATTTAGTCACTGAAGCTGCACTGTGTGAGGTTTTGTATTGTGCTAAGTTCATTGCATGCAATTGTATGTTATGTAAATAGTACCATGGGATGATTGCATGTGATATTAGGATAATTATAATACATTAATTTTGATACTTTTCATTATGTATATGTATGGATATTAAAGTATATCTCATGTCATTTTGCAGGGACTGAAAAAAATATTAATTGAGGGGAGGAATGCAACCCCTTCAGCCAGAACTTTTTCTTTGGTCTCCATCCACTCCTGTGCACTCTGAAAACAGGAAATGGAGGTTTGTCAGGAACAACAACAATTCCCTTAGCCCTTCCCCCCGCTCCCTGAATTTAAAATGATTGGGTTATTCCATGTCATGCTTAGTAGAGCAGTTAAGAACGTGATGGACTGGGATCCTTTTGCATTCTCTCTCTCTCTCTCTCTCTCTCTCTCTCTCTCTCTCTCTCTCTCTGTCTCTCTGTCTGTCTGTCTCTCCTAATCCCTCTCTCTTCTTCTTTTCTTGAGATCCCTGGTTACAGCAGGTAAGATAGAAATTTCAAGCAAGGGCAATGCCATATCTAGTTGTATGGAAAACTGTCTGAGATATGGCAGGTATGTCATGTTTATAGTGTATGGGAGCCTAGACTGTGGGAATTTATATTCATGAGATAATTCCTTTCCTTTCTTCTTGAGACTTTGTGGGGCATTTGGAGAACTTCCCAAACAAAAGCATTTAGGCTTGCCTGATTGCAGATGTTTAAAACTGGGAGCAAGGAAGGCGTACTGTATTTCAAATCATACTAAGCTCAGAGGGTTGGTTTCTTTGGGAGCAGTGAAATTATGAACTCAGCTCTTAATAATGGTGACTGCTGTCCCTAGGAGTAGACATGTTGGCCAATTTTTCTGTGAAGAGTATAGCCTCCTTGAATTAAAAACTTTTTTTAAACTCAAATTATAGCTAAGCTATGTTTTAAATTCCAGAGTATCTTTTAAAATCCATTTTTGTGTAATAAATGTATCCTGAATTATAATGTAATTTTTTCTTTTGGGATACATGAAGTTGGGAAAAAGATAAGAATGCTGACACATGGGCTATATTTGGAGATTTCCCTAGGTAGGGAAAATGATGAAATTTTGTATGTTAATTATTTTACATTTTAAACCCTAGAATGAGGAACCTGGGTCAAACTAGGAACTGGTGCTTCTACAGCTAAGATAATTCCTGACCTATCTTTGGGTATCATTATAATGAGAGTAAAAACCATTTTCATAATGTGGAGGATGCCTAAACTATTTCTTTCTTCCCTGGCTTAGCTTCCAGTTCTCTAGACTTTTTTTTTCTGTTCTGTTGGCCTACTTACTCTAGAAATGCCATTTCTTTTAATAGGTGAGTTCCTGCCCAGACCCACTTTTTAAGAAAATGCCCAGACAATCCATGTTCATTTCTCTGCCAGCTCAGCTCCTGACTCTCTGGAAATTTTTATTTTGCCTCCACAAACATGTCACCCTTTTCTCACTTACCCTATTTTCTAGTTACCATTTGTATATTGTTTCCCCACATTAGAATGTAAGCTCCTTGAGATAAAGGATTCTTCTTCTTCTTCTTCTTC
>NW_027185655.1:68937328-68965378 GCF_028583685.1 Petaurus breviceps papuanus
TCTTCTTCTTCTTCTTCTTCTTCTTCTTCTTCTTCTTCTTCTTCTTCTTCTCCTCCTCCTCCTCCTCCTCCTCCTCTTCCCTATCCCTTCCTCCTCTTTTTTTCTCCTCCTCCTTTTCCTCCTCCTCTTCCTCCTCCTTCTAATCCTCCTCCTTCACCACCTCCTCCTTGTCCTCCTCCTCCTTACAAGAAACCCATAATCCAAACCCAATAGCAAAATCCATACCAGTAAAACCCATTCACAAATGAGTGAGTTCTAGGATCAAAATGGCAAATAAAATATCTTGAAATCTACCAAAATAATACCATGACATCTCTCAAGAATAAGTGCTGTATTCACAAAGCCCAATACATAGCTGAACACAAAGCATAGCCTGCTTTTAACTGCCAATAAAAGTCCTCTAGATTCTTATTAATTAAAAGGTACTCTTCCAAGATTGCCTACCATCTTAATCTTGTCTAGACCCAAAAAAGGAAAAAAAATAGAAAAATATGAATAAGAAAAAGCTGGGTCTCTTCCATAGCATGGAAGTTAGTATCTAAAACAATTCAATTAAATTTGACAAAAGTTTTTTAAGCATCTGTTATCAGCCAGAAACTATACTAAGATTAGAGGATAGAAAGAGAAAAATATAATAGAGCCTGTCCTCAAGTAGTTTACATTCTATTGGGGAAACATGTATGCAGATAAATTAATACAAAATATATAAAAAGTTTGCATCCCTTGTTTGAAAGAAGAGCTATTTTTCAGCAAAGTGTGATGCAAAAAGACCCTTTCTCTAAAGTGAAAGTCCCTTTCCTCTTCTGGGAGTTCTCTAAATCAGTGAAATCACAGGTGTAGGTCCAATACCAAGCATAAAATTATCCATTTAGAGCTGTAAGGAACCCTGAAGTCCATTGAATTTACTTGCCTTTTTTTCACGGATGATAAAATGAAGGCTCATGGTGGTGCCATGACTTGCACATAACTCACAGATAGTGAGTATCAGGGGTACAGTCTGAATGCAGCTCTTCTTCATTACCAGCTCAGGGTACTATGCATTATTCCACCTGCTCTCTTCTTACTCTGGTGTCATAGAGTTCTATTAAAGCAAAATGCTGGGGGTGAGGGTGGAGGTAGGGAGTGGAGAGGGGGAGGCCATAAATAAGTTTTTCCTCAAATGAGCTGCTAACTTGAGATCATGGGGCTGTCAGTTCCCTATGTGAATGCTATTTCCCATTTATTTCATGTTTTGAGGTTTACAAAGAGCTTTCTTCACAATGATTCCACAAAACAAATAGTTCCAGGATTATTATCCCAGTTTTATAGATTAGGAGATGGAATAAGCATTCATATGACACTTACTATATGCCAGGCACTGTGCTAAGTGCTCTATGTGGAATGTGGAATGAAGATGTAGAAAGTGAGGTTCAGAATTTTTAAGCGATTTGCCCAGGGTTGCAGAAAGATTTGGTGAAGTAGCTAGAAAGTAAACCCAGGTCTCCAGACTCCAAACTCAGCTCTCTCTATCCTATACCACACTGCTGATTTGAGCTCCCAAGTTAAGTTCTCTCAGTTCTGTTCATGAAGACTCTTTTGTAGCATACGATTTTCATCACAAGACCACATTCTGTCCTTGGTTGAGGTGGAACTTATAAATCCCATTCATAAATAAAGAGGCAAAAATGTAATTTTCTATCCCTATCCTCAACCCCCCCCCTACTCCACTGAATTCTCAGTTTAACAATATTCTCTTTTTGTGTTATTTCCAGAGACCATAAGAGAGTTGATGCCTATTACAAAGGTATCTAACTCAGGAAGGAATATAGGAAATAGGAAACCCTTAACATTTATTTTGTGGTATGGCTATTGAGCTTGTTTAAGAAGTACTTATCTGTGAAATTATTAGGTGTTATAACATCCTCCTCTTTGGCTCAAAAGAAAAACTAACTCTATTTTAGGAAACAAAGGTCTGTGGATTATTACCATATTTGATAATTGCTAAAATTCACATAATGCTGTAAGATTTGCAAAGTGCTTTACAAATCTTATCTCATTCAATACTCACAACAATACTAATAAGGAGATAGAATCATTACCTGATCTTTACAGATGAGGAAGCTGAGGCAGGCAAAGGTTCACAAGATCAAATAGTTATTTAGAAATGATGAATATCATGAATACAGAGATGTATATATTTACATGATCTGATGTAGCCTGAAGTAAGTGGAGCCAAGAAAACAATATGCATAATGATCACTACAATATAAATTGGAAGAACTGATCTCTGGAGACCTTACAGGCCTTATGATTTTCTGACCCTTAGTGTATCTTGGCATAGAGGGCTGTGGAATGGATTCAGAATTAATCTTCCTATTTAATCCACTAAAGTGGGTGAAACAACTTCGAGAAAAAGTAGCTCTCCATCTCTAGATCAAAC
This sequence comes from Petaurus breviceps papuanus, assembly GCF_028583685.1. NCBI lineage: Eukaryota > Metazoa > Chordata > Mammalia > Diprotodontia > Petauridae > Petaurus > Petaurus breviceps. Next base: position 68,939,748 of record NW_027185655.1, read on the forward strand.
CATTAAATTATAGAAATTTTCCCATTCTGTTTTTAAAGACTTCCAGTGGTAGAGATTAATTGAAATATAAATTTTAGGTTGGACAGCTTTTGTAAAATTGAAAAGTTGTTAAATTAATTTTCAAAAATTAACAAAAAATTCTTTTTTCCCTCTCTTTCATCTCTTCCCATGAGAAAAAAGAAAAAAAATCCCTTTATATGCATTCAAGCAAAACAAACATGGATGCATTGTCTATATTAAAAACTATGTGCACATATATATATATGTATGTATGGGTGTGTATACACAACCATACACACATACCCGTGTTTCCCCGATAATAAGACACTGTCTTATTATTTTTTTTTGGAAAAAAAAACACCAGAGGGCTTATTTTCAGGGGAGGGCTTATGTTGTCCTGCCTCAGCTCTCCTCCGCAGCACTGCTCTCAATGGCGCCAGCAAGCAAATCACTGGGGAAGAACAGGATGACGCGCTCACTGCTGCAGCTCTGATTGGATGCAGCTCGGAGCGTGGAGTGTGTTTCACCGGGGGGGGGGGGGAACGGTGTATACTGAGCGCACCAGAATGTAGCATGTAGCGCAGGGGATCACCTTCACTGCAGTAGCAATCTCAATAAGGCTTATTTTCGGGGGAGGGCTTATTTTAGAGGAATCTTACACAGTAAGGGGAGGGCTTATTTTTGGGATAGGTCTTATTATCGGGGAAACATGGTATGTCTCAATTTACAACCTGAGTTAACCACCTCTCTGTCAGGAGGTGGGTAGCATGTTTCATCATGAGGCTTCTGGAACTATAGAATTAAATTGATTGGAGGTCTTAAGTCTTTCAAAGTTATCTGTCTTTACCATTTTATTGGTAAAGTTCTTTTAGTGACTCCAGGTTCCTCCAAGAAGTAAAAGACAACCTTGTTAATACCAATATTCTTCTGGTGATGTTGTATGTCCATGATTCATAGAACATGGCAGTCTCTTATCAACTGAAGTTGAGGATTATGCAAATGGCAAAGGTGAAGCATATGATAGGCATGAGCAAACTGCCATGCTTTACAAAAAAGAAAGTGCACCAAGTAAGTAGCATAAAAATGTCATCAAAGAAGTATATCATTGAAAAAAGATGATGTGGTCATGTGGGGAAGGGATGGATGGATAGCACCATGGGTAGTCTCAATGTCAAAAGAATATAAGGTAGGCTGCAATCATGTTGAATGGGCTTCTTGCAGTGAACCTGTAGATGAGCCAGCATAGGAATAGGTTATAAAGGCCAAATAAGGACAAGTAATGATTTGCATCATTATAAGAAATGTTATGGGAGTACTAGAATATAACTTAAAGGTGAAAATGAAACATTTTTGCCTTTCTCCCTTTCAGTATATGTGTACATATGTGTACAGTCTTGTGCCAAGGCATATGCTTTTTTTCATGCTTTCTAAGAAGAATCTAAAAACCTTTTTATAGCACCTTTAGTGTATGTTCATACCTTTGAAAACACTCTAATTTATCCAAAAAGAAGGATCCCCGATGCAAAGGGCTTGGTTAAATGGTTAAAAAAAAACATGGTAAAATGTTTTCTTTGATGTTTAATTATTTGTATTCTTATTAACATAGTTATGATAACTAATATGAAAATTCAATTTCTATGATCACTCACTTACATAATAGTAAACACTTACTCTGTGCCAGACATTATGTTAAGTGCTGAGAGATAAAGAAAATGAAAGACCAAAAATAATCCCTTGACTCAAGGAGTTTATATAGTAATGTGGGAGCCAAAGTCTAAAAATCAGAATAAAATGATAAATACAGAGCAGAAGGAAGTGAGCTTTAGAGGGAAGGGATTGGCAGGTAGGGGAATGTAATGGTAATGGGAATTTGAAGATCTTCCCTGCCCCTTAATAAACCTAAGGGAATTTGAAGATCTTCTATGCCCCCCTAATAGGCCAAATATAATCACATGCAGCCTGTGGTGGGAGAATGAAGGGTAGAGCAGAGCCCACAGGCATCTGGGAGTCAGAGCAACTAGATGGTAGGAGAGAGAGGATGGCAGGCAAGCAGGCTGCTAGACTTGTGAGTGTTGTTTTCTGGAAAGGTTAAAGGATGGTGTGGCTCCCTGCTGTGCTATGGTGTATTGACTTCTTTGTTGCTATGATGGATTCAGTTTCCTGGTGTTGGGATTTGGATTTCTAGTGTTTGAATAAATGTTTTGCTTCTGTCTTATGTATGGAGAGTCTGTTATATTTTGTGATTGAGAACTATGCCAGCATATTCATAGTTCCTGTCAGTGCTGTGAATATTGAATTGGCACTATAGGGCACTAAGAAAGGCACATTCCAAGAAGAGGTGGCTCTTCAGCTATCTGAGAACTATTCATTATAACATTTAGTAGTGATATTGCCTTTTCCTCCTCACTGTGTGTATTTATTTTAACTGTTTCCATTTTTTTCCAGGCTAAGGAAACAAATGAAACTGGCTGCTGAAAATAAACTTGAGATTTCTATACAAACAGGATTCTCATAGATGAATGACTATCTACTGAATGTAGAGAATTATGTAAGAGACTGGGAGGAAAGAGAAGAAAAGATAAAAAAACAAAATAAAATTCCTGTCCTCAAGAAGTTCATAGCCTAGTTGGGAAGATCTAAGGTATATGGAAAGATATGACCAAAGATATTGATATATAGATATAGATTTATGTGCGTTTATGTATAGATAGATAGATATAGGTATATGTTTTGTTTTTTACAGAGTAAAATGCTAAAGTTAGCATTTTGTAGTAAAAAGAGAATTGGACCTCAGTCAGAATACTTGGGTTTGAGTTCTGAGTTTATTATTGACAAGCTGTGGGACTTTCTTGGGTCTCATCTACTCATGGAAGGTTTAGATTTGATGATTTCACAAATTCCTTCCAGCTTCAAATACTCTGTTTAGAGGACTGTATGGAAATCATGGAACAGCAGACAGAGAATTGACCTCCACTGCTGACCCATGCTAACTGTGTGATCCTGAGTAACTTACTTGACCAAGAATTGCCCTAGGGCCTAAAGAACACTTTCTAGTACATTCAGAATCAGATTAAAATGGAAGGAGGAAATATTAGCAAATTAAATAAAAAATACAATAAAATTTAAATAATAAGGCATTTAAAAACAGCAGGGATCCTTAAATATGAATTAGTGGCCCCCATTTATATTTGAGTTTGATACCACTGCTCTATGACTACAAATTGCAAAGAGAATGGTAATCTATATTGTTGGAGAGTGTTTCCTCTACTGGAATTTCATTGGTTTAAATCCCAGTAGTTCCCATCCTATCCTACTTGGGATTGACAGTTTACACCCAGATTCCAGTGGGCTGTTCTCTTTAGGCTGGGTGGAAGGATTGGTAGGGAGAAGCAAGTAACTATCATAGAACCAACTTTATATCAAGGGAGCCATGAAGAGGCACATGTCAGTACAGCAAACTTCCTTCTTCAGGACTGTCCAAGCTTTAGGCAATCCTCTTTTATTGGTTGCTTCTGGCCTGCTTCTTCCTTTATAGTCTGTTTTTATCTTGGTTGCTTCACTCATGTTGACCCAATTCATATGTTAGTATTTGTTTCTATATGCTCTCTCTTTCCATGTTCATGTTTTTCTTCTCTGTCATTTAATTTCCAATCAATGATCTCATATTAATTTTCTCTATCCCACTCTTCATGGAAGGAAGCCATTAGTCACTTACTTTCAACCACATGGTACTTAGACTTGACAGGAAAAAGGATCCTTCCTTTATTCCTTTAGAGGTCTTCAAGGCTTCTTACCAGTTGTACCCTAGCTCCCAGTCCTTTAAATAACAGTAGGAGAAAATCAGAGGGATACATGACTAACAAGAGGATGATATGGGCATGTAGTGAGAAGGAAGGGAGACAATGCAAATGTCCCTTTGGTTGCCTCAAAATGTCAAGAGAATCCGAGGCAGGTCCCTCAATACGCTGGATTCCCAAAGATAAATCAAGGTATAAATCTGCTATAGCCTTGATTTATTTTTTTTTAAAGCAATCGGGGTTAAGTAACTCGCTCAAGGTTACACGGCCAATTATTTTTGTGTGGGTGCTGAGCACCTGAGCCTGGAACCGATCCCAGGTCTCCCGACTCTGGGGCCGGAGCTCTTACTCACTGCACCACCTGGCCGCCCCTGCTATAGCCTTTCAATGAAAATATGAGGGAGCCAGTGCTTCACAGATTTGTCCAATACAAAGCCACTCCCTACCTTGGCATGGTGCTTTCATAATTTCCCATTGCACAGCCACCATATGGAGAGAGAAACAGTTTCATCTACTTCCTGAATTAAAGTCATTCCTTATTCATGCTAGCATAATCCTCTTTATCGAGAGAGCAGTTCTCAGTAAGTAGGTTTAAAGATCAATTCACAGCCTGAAAGTTGTTTCTCTGTTCATTTGTACTTCTGACTTTACACTCTAGGAAATGCCTAAGTGGAAGATAATAGTAATATTCATCATTAACTTGACTTTTAATGACTCTGGAATTGGATTTGCCTATTCTTTCTCTATACAGTGAGGAGATTGGCATGGATTCTTTCTAAAATCTTTCTGGTCCTATATCCTAGCTCTAGAATGTATACTGCTGAGATTGGCTGTCCATGTCCAGATCCTAGTGTACTCTTCTCTTTAGGTCACAAAATTAGAGTAAGAGGATGGGGAGGGGGGGATGGCTATCATAGAATATCTCAATGTCAAAAGGATAATTTTAAATAAGATATATAAGATTATGCCCTTTTCTCACTTAATGTTATTCACTGTTCTCATTTTTTTTTCCTTGTGTAGCCAGTGAACTCTTATCCCAACAGTAGTGTGGATGAGACATATTCTTGATGCAAAATTCAAATTCGTTTTGCATCTAAAGTGAAATTCTTTGTTTTTTTCCCTAGCATTTTGGGGGGTCAGGGTGGAGTGTGACACTCCTTTATATTTTTGCTTGCTGCCCAAAAGTTTAAATGAAATGTCACCTGCCTTAACTATGTCACCTTTCCTGGTTTTCCAAGGCAGGAAATGATCCTTCCACCCTCTGACCTCATAGGGCACTTGAGACCTTTTGTACTGTCCTTGTTATGTTGTATATTTATGTATGTGTACATTTAATTAGTTGTTTTTCATCCTTCATTCTCAAAGAGTAACAATGATATCACAAGGGTGAATTGGATTTAAGTGAAGCAGAGCTGTACAAAGTCATTTGCTGTTGAATGATCGGTACAGGAGGAATTCATTTTATTCTTTTTCCCCATAGGAATGGAAATAACTTTGAAAAATTGTAGTTGTGACCCTTGCCAGCATATGCTTTTCACCACTCCCAGGTGACTCAGTGGATAGTGTCCTAAATCAAGAAGACCTGAGTTCAAATCCAGTTGACCAGCTGTGTGACCCTGGGTAAATCACTTTTGTCTGCCTCAGTGTGCTCAACTGTAAAATGGGGATAATAATAGCACCTGCCTTTCAGGGATACTGTGAAGATCAAATGAGATGTTTGTAAAGTGCTTAACATGCATGTCTGGCACTAGTAGGCACTTAATGAGTGCTCGTAGCCTTCTTTCCACCATGTTAAATAACCTCTATAGGATTATAGATTAAAATTGGAAGAGATTTTAGAAATTATTTAGTTTGATCCCTTCATTTTGTAGATGAGGAAACTAAAGACAGAGAGGTTAAGTAACTTGTCATGGTCATCCAGACAGTGTCTTGAATCAGGGTCTTAGTGAGTCCATGTTCTGTTCTCTATCCACTACTACATTCAGACTTTTAGCTTTTCATCCTTCATTTTAGCTTCTATCAGAGACCTTTGGAATTCAGATTAACCAGGTGACTATTAGTACTGAAAACCTCAGAGCATAGAGGAGTGAGACATTATGCTACTGGATGCAATTCATAGTATCAGATTTTAACAGTTAAAAACTAGGACCAATCATTTAAAAATATTCTTGGTATATAAGTCTAAACAACAATAATGCTAATACTCACATAATAACAGAGTGAAGTCATTCCTATTTAGGCAAAGTAGGATTGAAATACGCTAGGCCTGTAGCATCAAACTCAAGGGGCCACTAAACTGTAAATAAAGTTCCCTGCAGTTGCAGGATGAGTTAGAAAATCATACATTAACTTTATCCATGGTCTATTGTATTTTTATTTAATTTGGTTGATCATTTCCCAATTACGTTTTAATCTGTTTGGGGCTGCACAGGGGAGTATTGCCAGGGTTAACTCCTCTGCTATAGGATCATTATCTAATCAAGAATTTGGCCAATAGGGAGCTGTCTGAGCTTTACAAAAAGGATAGGAACAGATAAGAGCAAATTCTTGGCATTTACTGTCCTCTTTGGGTGACTCAGAATCATAGAATTTTGAGACTGGGGAAGATCTGAGGGATTGCTTTGTCCTAGAATTGAAGAGCTATATTATCAGCCAGTCTAATCCTCTTTTTTTTTATAGATAAGGAAATTGAGCCCTAGAGAAGATTCAGTGGTTTGCCCAAAGTCACTGAGTTAGTATGAGGCAGGAATAGAATTTCACCTGGCTCTTTCTACTCTACTATTCTTTTGAAGCCATCTGTTGGATAAAAAATTCATTTAGTACATCTACATAAATGTGTGCATACATGGAGAAAAGTATATATATATATTTTTTTGCCCACATATGTACTATGTTTACTTCTCCTGTTTTATATATGCATATTTGCACAATCATATATACACAGATATAGCTCTCTATATCATATACATGTGCACACACATATATATGTATATATACATATATGTGCATAAATTTCTTTAAATGTAAGTAGTGTGAATTGAGATGTTACTGCCATGTATTAATGGGCTGATTTGATTGGCCCCTTCAAAAAAATGAAAGAGAAAGGATATGTCCTAGACAAGATGACTTTCTTTTATTTTTATTGCCACTAGGTGTCATAATATGAGTTTTGTTTTTTCTTCTAGTCTTTTTCTTCTGCTAAAGAATTTTACTGAATGTATTTTTGGTGGGCATATGCCCCAAGTTGGCTGGCGGGCATCACTTTGAGCAATATTTGCTATCAAAGTAGCATATTACTTAACTTTTTGCATTGCATCTTTTACTAGTACAGTGGGTGTACTTTTATTAAGTGAGGGATGGAAGTTAGTTTCCTTTTCTATTTCTGAGTCTTTTAAAATAAGATTCAGCTTTAGCCCTTGGTTGTAGTTCATTCACTTAATAGCTGACCAGGTCTCTTGGACTCCACATAAGAGTCAATGTCTTCTGATTTAGCCCTTTTTACTTTCTGCTACATCTGTTATCTTGAAATAAATTTGATTCTTCTGGCTTGAGGGCTAACTTTGCTCAATTTAATGGAAGGAGGTTGAAAGAGCATTAGATTAGGGTTGGGAGAAGGAGAAGGAAGATCAGGAAGAGTTTCCCATAGACAGAAACAGTCAAATATTAGGGAGTGTAGGTATCAGAGCACGAACAGTTCCTAATTTCATGGTTTTGCTTGGGGACCAGACTTCCATGAAAAAACAAATAAAATCCAAAACAAGATTTTTTTTAAAACTTTCTTTTAATGTGGGAGGGGGAGATGGAGTTGAAGAGAAAGAAATACATGTTTGTTAATTTAAAAAGAAGTGAAGGTGAGGAGAAAAATAATGCTTGTTAATTGAAAAATAACATAACATAAAATAAAATGAAACAAGACCTTGTGAAAAAGAATTCTGAGGTACCTGGGGCAGAATCTTTAGCTAAGTGTTGAAACATAGGAGCAGTCTTGGACATTCCAATCCCTTTTGAGTTTATAGTTGCCCGCTTCTACTGCCCACTATCTTGCTGGTACCATTCAGATTCATACATAGCATGTGCTCATAGTACAGGGCCACAGCATGTGCCAATGAATCTTTGTCCCAAAGGTGTTAATATGGCTTGAGGTGGGGTACAGTATGTGTTGTTTCCCCAGACAGTCATGATGACTAGCATGAGGATGGTGGAGAACCATGATGAGCTGTGGGGAGGAAGGACAGTCTCTAGGATGTTGATGTCCACCTCCTTCACCTACCAATAGTCTGTCACCTTTCCCCAACCAATCATCCACTCCGTCTGTCAGTCAACAAAAATGTATAAAGTGCTGTATCAGGCACTGTGTTAAACTCTGGGGATATAAAGAAAGTCAGAAACAGTTCCTGCTCTCAAGGAGCTCACATTCTAATGGAGAAGACAAAAGGCAAATAACTATATACATATAAGCCATTTTGTTGTTCAGTTGTTTTCAATTGTTTATGATTCTTTGTGACCCCATTTGAGGTTTTCTTGGCAAAGATACTAGCGTGGTTGACCATTTCCTTCTCCAGTTCATTTTACAGATGAGGAAATTGAGTCGCAAGGTTAAAGTGATTTGTCTAGAGTCACCCAGCTAGTAAGGGTCTGAAGCCAGATTTGAACTCAGGTTTCCTGACTCCAGGCCCAGTGTTCTATCCACTGTACCACCTAGCTGCCCCACATATAAGCCATATACAGATATTCTCAGAGGAAAGGCACTAGCAACTAGGCATCAGGGGCAGGATGGGAAGGCCTGCTTCAAAAAGTGAACTTTGAGCTGATTCTTGAAGGAAGCAAGGGAAGTTAGGAGGTAAGAATTTACAGGGAGATCATCCCATGTACCTGAGACAGGCTGCACAAATATAGAGACAGAGTGTCATGTGTGATGAAAAGCCAGTGTAGTGAGATCATGAGGTGTGTAGAAGGGAATGAAATACAAGAAGAACAGAAAAGTAGCAAAGGGTCATGTTGTGAAGGGTTTTCAATGCAAAACAGCATTTTACATTTGATTCAGGAGGTAATGGGAGCCAATGGAGCTTATTGAGGGAGGGGGCCATGATATGACATAGAACTGTTCTTTAGAAAAGTCATTTTGGCAGCTGTGTGAAGATAGATTGGACTGAGGAAAGACTTGAGGCCAGGAGACCCACTGAAAAGCTATTACAATACTCCAGGCTGTCAAAATTATACATCAGGCTCGCCCTGTGTGCTAACTGGTTTGAAGACCATGGAATACGTGGCTTTCTCAAAATCATAGGATCAGAGACTTAGAGCTGGCCATCAAGCCCCGCCCCATTCTTTTACAGAGAAGAAAACAGGCATAAAGAGGTTGGGTCTTAGGAAGCTTAAATAAGAATCTGAGGTGGCATTTTAGCCTAAGGTATTCTTGATTTCAGGTCCAGCACTCTATTATACCATACTGTTTTTCATCAGATCAGAAGCAATGACAGTATGTACCAGCTTCGCAATATCCTGGTGACTCCTTCTTTCAACTCTTTCCTGAATTCCCAGTGGCAGCTCTGGTTACATTCCTTTTTTCTTCTTTATTCTTTTTTCTCTCCTTCCACTTTCCTCATTTTCTACTTCATACTATTATCAGTCTGACTTAAGAATTCCCTATGCAGTGCCTTGGGCTTATTTGTAGAAAAGTGTTAGAACGAACAGCCACCCAAAGAAAGTGTATTTGGGCATCTCAAACATACCTGTTCATCATCAGCCTCAATATATTTCTTTCCCCAAACCCATTCTTCTTCTTTTCTTTCCTATTTTTCCTATAAGCATCATGACTTTCTAGGTCACCAAAGCTAAGTCATCCTAAATTGTTTTCTCCCATGCCCCTGTATCTTAATCACTTACTAAATTCTCTCCATTCTATATTCACAATGCTTTCTGCACCTCTCCATTATGGAGTAGAATGCTGTTTCATTTATGACTTTTCATCCTTAGTGTGTAGCACCATTCTAGGCATACAAAAGGCAATTAAATGTTTGTTGCTTGAATGATTTAGTTCTGAAGGCTTAAATCTTAGTTCAGTCCTCCATTACCTCTTGCTTGGAGTGTTGTATATTGCTGTTGTTTCTGTTGTTTTGTCCTTCTTTTCCCAAGAGAACTAATCATATCCAACGGCAATGTCTTGACTCATGAGTGAATTGGATTTAAGTGAGGCAGAGTTATACAAAGTCATCAGCATCACTCTCTCTTTCTAGAGTCATCGAAGCCCAGTGGTGAGACAAAAGTCAGGATGACTAACAATGGTCCAGGACGCAATGGACAACTTTGGTCTCTTTGATGTCTGACAAAGCTCTAAGTGCTCCACAGCTCCTGCTTCAGCTGCCTTCATGGCCAGTGGAACAAATTGTTCTCCTCTGCCTTCACAGACTTGGCATAGACACCCCCCAACTCACAGATGGATTTGAGGCCCATTAGTTACCATCAACCTGGTTTAACCTGTCTGCTGAGATGATTTACTAGGGTTGAGTCACTTAGCATACTACAGTTTCTTGGAGCCACAGGTGAGACTCCATTGCCAAGTAGATACTGAATGTGGATGAACAGTCCTGAAAAGGGCTCAGCAAACTCTTTTACCAAAGGTATTGAACACCCTACATTGTATAGATTTTTTTTCCTAATTGGGCTTATTTTCTCCAGTTTATTCTTCTCAAATAGACCAAATACATGGCAGCCAGAATAGTCTCCCCTAAGGGCCAGTTCTGGTCATGTGATTGCCCTACTCAAAAATCATCATTGGCTGCCATCGCTTACTAAATGAAATCTTAATTTCTTAAACAGGCATTCAAGTCATTCCACAATATGACCTCAAATTTCATTTCTAGCCTCATTTCTAACTACTCCCAACTAATCTGTGTGCCAACTAAACTATAATAAATTTTCTCACTATTTCTTATACATTCCTAATGCAGTTCCTTTGAAATGAAAGAGATGGTTAGCAAATATTCAGAAACTCACCTAGATTTTAGCAAAGTTTGTGATGAAGTATTTCACATCTCTGTTGTGGAGAAGATGGAGAGGCATGGAGGAAATGATGCTAAAATGTAGGTAAGTTACATCTACAGTACTTATTGTACAAAAGTGGAAATGATATTATTAAGGCATAATCTATTTTTGATGAAGCCATGCTTTGTCATCACTGCCTCCTTTTCTAGATATTCACTAACCATCTCTTTCTAGAATTTCCCCGGGAAGTACAATCAAGCTCATTAGACTATATTTTGCAGATGATGGGTTTTTTTCCTGTTTTTTTTTTTAACCAAGGCAACATTTGCTCTTTTTTTAATCCTGTGATTCTTCTCCTTTACCCCATGATAGGTAAAATATTAATGGTGGAGGATCAACAATCACATCTGCTATTTCATTCTGGATCCAGGTATATAGTTCATCTTGGCCAGGTGACTTGAATACATTCAGAGTAGTTAGGTACTCTCATAGTACTTATTATTTTTCTTGTGTATCAACTTGCTATTAGTCATTTTCGTTCTCTCACTTCCAGTATAAAAGGTCATCCTCCTTTCCAAGACAAAACATTTTGTCTCCTTTTTGTTGTCAGTTATCATTGTCCCATCTGCCCCAAGCAATGGTTCAAGCTCTTCTTTGATTTTCTTTTTTTCCTCAAATAGTAAAAAAAAAAATCCTAGAAACCCGTTTTGTTGTACTTAGCTTCCCTAGCTACCCTCAGCTCATTCTGAGTGTTAGTATACTTTGTGCTATCTTTATGGGACCCTCCCTGTCAAAATGGGAAAAAAAGCCAACCCTTCTAAAATGGCACTTATATAAGTCAATTTAGATGCAAGGCAGCCTTTGAAATTTGCTGTCAAAGGTATAGTAGACAATTTCATTCACAAATTCCATCTTCTATACATTTTATAACTTGGGTGCTGAGTTACCTTCAGACAGATATTGTTTTCCTCTTCCTTGAAATTGTTTCTTTTTGTGCCTTCAAATTTCATTCTTAAGAATCTCTCATCTTTCATTGATTGACATCTGTTGAAACATTGTAGTCCATGGGATCTGATTTATCTTTCCTCTGAACCTATTGAAATTTGCTTCTCAAAATCTAGGATCAATGCCCAGATTTACTTTCCTTTATCACAAATTATAAAATAGATTAGATACATCACTCTGAGATTGCCACCATTTTCATGTCAGCTTCTTACCCATTAGTGAGAATCAGATTCAGAATAGCATTTCCCTTTGTTGGTACCTCCTCTCTTTGAATGATGAAATTATCACTAAGGCAAGTCAAGAAGTTATTAGCTGCTTTGCTTTTGAGAGGGAATATGTGAGTATGTGTGTATGAGACAGACAGACAGAGACAGAGAGAAAGACACAGAGAGAAAGAGAGTGAGAGAGACAGAGAGATTCTTGGATTTCCTCACAATGCTAATTTCCTTCAAGACACCACTCAAGTCTGCCTCCTAAAGAACACCTTTCTAGATCCTCTGATTTGTTATATCTTACTTTATCTACAAATTACTTTGTATAAACTATGTATTTACTGATCTATAAATATCATACATGTCAAAAGAATATAAGCTCCTTGAAGGCAAGTTTATTTTGATTTCATTTTTGTAATTTCAGCATGGTAGCTCAATTCCTGGTATACAATAAACACTTAATAGATACTCTCAAAGTTGAATTGAGTAAGTGATGAGCACTCTAACAAATCCAAATTAGCTGATTCTCTGAAGATTACCTATCCTTAGAAGTGGTTAAAAATGGATAAGCCTATTTTTGGCTGCATTAAAGTCAATTTATTATCTAAGGCAGGTGGCTTTGATCATAGACAATTCTGACAGTCATGTGGAGGAGACACCAAGATTTGAGGGAAATGGGCAAAAGGAGACTTGATTCTACTTATCAATCTCAGTTATAACCATTCTATTGGACTTCATCCTTTTTTATTTTCAAGCTGGAATAAGTCTCCTTATTGTCTTTAAAGTCTGAAGCTGGCTTAGCAACTGACTATAAATTCTGTACATATTTATTATTTTAGGGTGGGGTTTCCAACAATTAACTAGCTCTCTGGTAGTATCTACTTTTTCTTTACTTTTTGGTTCCTTTAAACTTACTCAAAATAAATATATCACCACTCTTCTCTAAAGAAAAAAGATTGTTTTTCTTTCTTCTTGACATTCATTTCAACTACACAACATGTAAAAATAATGGGAGGTTTTTGGTTTTTTCCTCCCTTTGCTTAGAATGTCTTTTAAATCAGACATCTGGTATTTGGCACTCCACTTTTATTGGTCCTATTGAACACTTTTAAAGGGGGATAAATCATATGACTTTCATTTTAATTTTACTGTAATGGTTTAATGTAGCCAGCATATGCCGAGTAATAGCATTAAAATAAAATTGGTAAATGAAAGATTAAAATCTCTGTGTTAAGCTGTGCAGTGACACTAATTAGGGAATAATCTTTAGGATCAGAATTGGACAAAAGCAAGTTCTTTTAGTTCTAATGATTTAAGGGGAAATTCTGTACCTTGTCACAATATATGTGTTGTTTGTCATAAACAAAAAATTTCAAGAGAAGCCATCATCTTTCATTATAATTCTCAAAACCACTTTATACTGAAAAATGAAAGTCTATAGACAAGCACTTAAAGTGATTCCACATTTGGCTAGTTTGAGTATCAACAATTCCAGGGAACATGGACTGATCTGGTCTGGCTTGAATAAAGCAAGAGACCTCTCCCCATTATAATGAACACGAATTTCAACCTTGCCTATTTCACCGATTTATAAGATGAGATGCTCTATCTGTGGCATGCAGCCAACTGTGTGGCATAACTATTCCTGCTCAGGGCAGCTACACAATATTTGTGATTCACTTTGAGGGTTATTTCCAGTTCTGAAATCTAGTTGCTTTAAGTGTGTGTGTGGGGGGGGGATGGGAATTCCTTTTTCCTTTCTGTTTGATGCTTAAGAAAAAGAGTGACATGGCTAGGTGGTGCAGTGAACAGAGCACTGGCCCTGGAGTCAGGAGGACCTGAGTTCAAATGTGGCCTCAGACACTTAACACTTACTAGTCATGTGACCTTGGGCAAGTCACTTAACTCCAATGGCCCTGCTTTCCCCCTTCAAAAAAAAAAAGAAAAAAAAGGAAAAGTGTGAATGAGGTAATTTATTTGGTTTTTAAAGTTCCATAAATAAAAGGCACAATCACACAAGGAAGGTCCAGGGTGGTCTGGGGGAAATATCCTGGTATTGAAGTCAGACAACCTAGGCAAATTCATGGGTCTGCCATTTTCTCACTGTGTGATCTAGAACAAGTCACTTCACCTCTCTGGATTGGATGATCTTCAAATTCTTTTCCTATTCTAAATACTATGATGATAAAACTGCATATGTCAGAGTGTTGGATTCAATTCTAAGCATAATTTGAGATACACATCTTATAATTCCAACAAGGTCATTACTTCTGGTGAGGAAACTCCATTCAGCAACACATATCAGCCACTCTTTCAGACTTTGCAGTCTCATACTGTTGCCTAGGTCACTGAGAATGTTACTGAGTGACTTGCCCAGGGTCATATGATCATTATATGTCAGAAGCAAGATTTGAACCCAAATCTTCCTGACTCCATCTGCTCTATCATGTTGCTTCCCATTAAAAAAAAACAAAAGTTTCAAAAGGATTTACTCTGAGAACCTCATATTCATAGAGTTTTCTCACATATCAGTTAGTAAAGGGTGCACCTCAATTTTTCCTTTCATTATGCAGAATAAACTATTGTCCTGCCATATACTTAGAAGCAATGGAAAACAGTGGAGCAGAATCTATATATACTGCAATCCCTGACTCTATATGTCTTTAATCTTTTTCTCCCACTCTCTTCCTCTGTATTTATTCAGTAAAGTTGTGTATGTGTGACTGAATCAAAGAATTATAGATTAGACTGAATTATATTGAATATGACCCTCTCATTTTAGAGGTGAGACTTTAGGTTTGGCAATCTATCCACTGCACCACCTAGCTGCCCCTTCCTGACTCTAAATCTAATACTTTCCCTACTGACATACTATGTCAAGATTACATCTGTATGTGTTTTCCTCTTCTGCATTTGAGTGTAGTCTTAGGCAAGATGAAAATAGCTAGAATACATACATATATGTGCATATGTATGTATGTGTATGCATATATGTATAGATATATAAATATGTATGTATGATAGCTAGCACTTATATATTGCTTTAGGGTGTACAAAGCATTTTACAAATATTATCTCATTTCATCCTCACAACAATCCTAGGAGGTGGGGGCTATTATTATCCCTGTTTACAGAAGAAACTGAGGCAGAGAGAGGTGAAGAGACTTCCTCAGTATTACACAACTAGTAAGTGACTGAGGCCAGATTTGAACCCAGGTTTTTCTCACTCCAGGTATAATATTTCATTTACTGTGCCACCCAGCTGCCTCTGGGCAAGAATTTTTCATTTTTAAAATGGGAAGTTTGGATTAGATGCTATCAAAACCTAATACTATGTAGGAATTCTCCGAGTCTATATAATCTAATTTCATTTTGTGTCTTTTGATATCCTGGCCATATATGGCCTCGCTGTCCACCGATGCTTTTATTTTTTGTTGTTGCCTTCTTTCGTACTGAATCTAAAGAGCATTTCAGACAGATGGCAGGCAGCCTGTGTACAAGAGTATCTCACAAATAGTTTGTAATTGTCAGTATCTGAGGATCCTTGAGAGACTGTCTCCTGCGCCTTAAAGATTTGTTCATTGTTGTGGAGGTGAAGGGAATTGGGGAGTGGGGGAGGGAGACACGTTTATTATTGTGGCTGGATTAGGGAGGTTCAAGATGTTCCTCCCAAATATTTGGTTGTAGGACAGGCAAGGAATCACGTAATATGTCTTGGGATCCATAGGAAAGGCCTGCTCCTCAAAGTGCTCACTGAAGCCTTTGTGGAGATGGCTTTATCTTTGAACTTTTTGGTATCTAAAGAGTGTTCAGTTGTGCCATGATTCCTGGTGTCTTGGGACATATTTTTTAACTCTGATCATGCATGGTTGTTTTGATCATGGACTTGACCATTGCTATGGTTTGAAAGACACCTGTCTTCTTTCTCAGATTTCCTGCCATCATTTTCAGGGTACAGATCATGATTATAGAAAAGAGATGTACTGCTTAGCTTGGCCCACAGAAGCTGGCAATCTAAATCTACCTGTGTCCTATACCCAGACATAGCAGATTGTGTTGGATGCTGTCCTAGGGAAATTTGATCTCTAAGTAGTTGGATTAGGCTCCTCATTCTCATACCCATTAGCTTGACAACAACTCCCTACCTGGCACCCTTGGAACAATGTTAATTACAGCTTGGGTCACAACTTATGTTTGGGACGGCCAAAGAAGGAAAATAAAAGACTTATCCAATGGAACAAGGCAGATAGTTATTCCTACCTACAAAATGCTAAGCATAAAAGAATCAGAACACATATTAACGGAATGATCACAATTTCATTCAGTTGCTAATAAATAGGGTTACAATTAGGTTGGAGTCTAACATGCTAAGCCTCATTAGCACATACAGCAATTGTGCAGTACTGATCATTAGACATTTGACATTTCACTTTGACAATGGGCACTGTCTGATCAAATACCCAAACTTTCTCTTCTTTCTATTGGCCTCTTCTGCTCCCCTCCCCTTGCCTCTCTTCCTCTCCTCCTCTTCTTCCTCTTCTTGTTTGCTACTGTTGCTGTTGCCGCACCCCCTCCCTCACTCTCCCCAGACTCATTTTGCCTGAAGCTGCTCCCTTCTTCAAGTAAATGTTTTTCTACATCCATCTGTCCTTGGTGTGTCTCTGTTCTCTTTGAAGTTCCCCCTTTTGTGAAGCCCTGGCGCTGAAGTAGATTAGATGCTAGCATGATTCTTGAACGTAGATTTTACAAGATGACTTCCAGTCTTAGATACATTGACCATGGGACATGTTCCCCCCTCCCCCTGCCCAAGATCAATAAAGAATAAATACAAAGAAACAGAGGGGGGCATGTGTTCAGGAACTGCATAGAAACATGATAGCAGACAGAGAAGCTACTCCCTCTCTTATCTTACTCTTGGAATTATCTCCAAAAAAATATCACACATTTCATAACCAGAAAGAACAGCAAAGGGTTCCAAAGAGATCAGTAGTTTACTTGAGTCAGTAGTTCTTCAGTCCCAGCAGCCAAATAAGGACCTCTTTAATGTCGCACAGTGTAAGCCCCTCCCTACTAATTATTGCTATAAGCTCTGCAAATTTCCTTATAGTTGACTAGAAGTGGGCAGAGAATATCTGCCTATGCTCTGTATAACCCACCAAGAAGGGTAAATATGAATATGTCCCATGCTACTCTTACAACTATATTAAGGAAAAGTTACAACCAAATCTTTTAAGTTCAAGGATAGGGTTAGATTGCCCTTTTCATTTGTTCCACTTGCCCCTTCCTTCATCTTTTTTTCATTGACACTGGGGGCATTCTCCATCTTTGCCAGCTGAGGAGATACTGTAGCAAAGCCATCAGTAAACATTGTAGTCTCCCACTCAACTGGCACCATGTTGGGTAGGACCACCCGGAACGAATGTCTACATTGAAATCATCTCATTCTGGACAGGAAGATGGTGATTGGTGGGTTGTCATAGTCAATCTTCTCCAATCCAGACATGGTCATGTTTCACTGGGCCCTGGAGCTATCATCCTGTAGTGGCTTCTGTCATTGCCTAACATTATGTTGACAAGCGTAGGTGTATTAATCATTTATTTCCTTCTCAATCTCATCCACTGCTGCTATAGTTGCAAGTACTACACTCATTTTCCTCAAGGTTGTGTCACTATCTCTTCATTTAAATCTTACTGCTCTGCCTCAGGGCACTGTCCTTCACTAGGTCTTCTTAAGTAGTTTCATAATACTTACACTGGGTATAAAGTGCTAGAACAAAAATCCACCAATTGTCATCAAAGAGGCTATGTAGTTACAGAAATACTAGCATTTGTCATTTTGTTATATCTTTGCTGTTTTCATGTGCAAATATCCTAGAGTTATTTGCCTTTCTGACCTCTCTATAGACTTGTTTCTACTGCTTTTCACTATTTTGTGAGGTCTTCCTTGATAAATCTTTACATACAAGCTTGTACTCTTGCCATGGAAAAACCCCTATAGCTTAAAATTTAGGATAGAAGGCAGATAGAAGCCTTATTCTGACTGTTATTATGAGTGATGGCAATGGGAGGTCAGTTGATTCACAGGGAAAAGTCTTTGTCAATTAAGTAAGCAAGGGAAGTTATGTCGCATCACAAACTGTTATAAAGCATGAGGTAACAATGTTTCATACTGGAAGAGATAAAGGCAGGATATGTTGTTCTCAAGTATGGGTTTACAAACAGCATCTTCTTGGACACTGATGATGATGATGAGAACATATTAAGTAAATCATAGCAAGAAACTGGCGCAAGGGATAAAACCTCAGAGTAGCGGAGCGGGCATACCTCCACAATTAACAGAGGTTAACTTGGAGTTATTCACATCAAGGGTGGGAAGAACTAAGGCCCCACTACTAGTACCTTCATAATCCTAAACAATTGTCGGCTTCATTGGCTACCATCTCTGTCTACTTGACTGGAATATTATATGTTGCATGAAGTAGTTTCTAGGCTCTTTTTGATATTTATGTTTTGATGATGGTTTTGTCTTAGTTAAATTCTTTTAAGAATTGTTAAAGTTAAATCAATAGATTTATTCTTGTCTCACCCTATTTGGAATCAATATATTGCTTATAAAGGTCAAATTGGAGCTGAAATTATCACATACAGCACCTTCTCATCTTTATCCTTTCTTAAAATTTTGTATTCACTTCTACTTTGCTCTAATTTTCCCATAATTTGATTTTACAAAGAGATTTCTGAAATGCCTGTTACATCTGTAGCCAGTCATTTCTTATCTAAGGCACATCAATTTTATTTTAATGATATTACTTAGTACTTGTTGTCTCCAATGTCTTCTTACTTTCTGCTTGAAAAATAAATACGTATGATATACAGGAATGGCACTTCTGAGTTACTTCTGGCTATCTAACTACCTATCAAATTTCTCTCTGTCTGTCTATCTGTCTCTTTCTCTCTCATCTATCTACCTCCCTATCCATCAGCTTTTCTAGATAGGGACTTTAGATAAACAATGAACTACACATACAATTAAGAAGGAAAAGGTTTTAAGATTGAATTGATTTTGGGAAATTGCTAAGTGCTTTTTCATAGTCATATCAGTGCTTAATGTCACAAAAGGCCATTTTCTTAACATTAATATTCTGGCAAAAGGACACAAATTATGAGACATTATAATCTTGGGAAAATCAAAATTATAAGCAACCCAAAGGACAACCAAAATATCTGTGGTGTACAGATTTAAAGAAACCTGGGAAGATTTGTATGAACTGAGATAGAATAATGAGAGCTGAAACAGGAGAACAATTTATACAGTAACTATAGGAACATTGTTTAATGAAATGACCAACCACAGGTCCAGAACTGATGAATTATGCCCCACGCCCATCAGTTTGGGGATGGATTAGACATGTAGAGACTCTTTTTATTAATCCTAAGGAATGGCATTTTGTTCCTCATGCCATACATAAGTACTTTTGAGCTTGTAGTTCATAAAAACCCCTAAATCTTATTCACATGAATTATTATCTACCCATTCCTCTCTGACCCTGTATTTGTATAGGTTGGTTTTTTTTTTAACTAAGATATAGGACTTTACATTTATCCCCATGGAATTTCTTCTTAATAGATTTAGATAATCATTTTAGCCTTTTTTGGGTGGGTAGGGCAGATCTAGACTCAAATCCACCAAGCTTTATGTCAACTAAAACTTAGCTAAGTGTTGCCTCCTCCATTAGAAGAGGAGCTCCTTATGGGCAGAGACTCTTTTAACTTTTGTTTTTAACCCCAGCACTTGGCATAGTGATTTTCACATAGTATATGATTAAGAAATCATTCATTCATTCATTTATAAGCACACCATCTATGATTGCATCCAAATAATTTATGAAGGGGAAGGAAATAAGCACTTTATGTGCCAAGCACTGTGCTGTGCTTTGCAAATATCTTATTTGATCCATAAAAATTCATGTGAAGTAGATGCTATCATTTATCTCTATTTTATAATTGAGAGAAACTGAGACAGAAGTTAAGTACTTGCCCAGGGTCACACAGTTAGCAAGGTGCTGAGCAGTGAAGGATCAAGACTAGATCTCTAGGGGCACTCCCTAGAGAGCTCCCTTTAGGTTGATACTGATCCAGTAATATCTACTTTGGGGGGGCAGTTATTTAACCAGCTCCCAAACCAGCTCCCAAATTGTACTATTATCTCTCCTACTTGTCTCCATCTTGTCTGCAAAGAGAGCTTGAGATGATTTATCAAGTGTTTTCCTGAACTCCAAATTGCCTATGTCTTTAACATTCCCTTGATCTAACAGTCTAGTAGGAACCAAGTTTAGATCAGTGAATTCCTTGATATAGAGAATTTGCAGATGAGACCACCTCTACCATCACAATTCAGCATCTCCTCTGCAACTTTTATTAGAGCTAACTAGAGCACTGAGACATTATCAATCAGTCAGCTAGAATTAATGAAGTGTCTACTATGTGTCAGGCTCCATACAAAGGTGATACAAAGATAGACAAAAGGCAGTTAGTTCTTGCTCTCAAGGAAGCTTACAGTCTAATGTTAAGTGACTTCATGTATCAGAGCTGCAACTTGCAATTAGGTTTTCTTGGCTTTGAGGGGGGCTCTCTATTCACTTTGCCATGCTGCCTCTCACCAGATTAATAACCTGAATATTCCTATCAAAACAGGGAAAACTCCAGTTCTCTTTCTCTCCACAGAGATTGCAAAGTTATCACTACTCACTACACATCCTATTTTTTTTAATAGAGGGTATAAACCCATAAGACTTGATTTATGGTCTTAGCAGGACATATTATGTCACTGCCCTTGGTGCATTGGCTACTTTACTTCTGTGTGATTTTTCATCTGTGGAGAAACTCCCAATTATTTCTGAAATTACCTGTTCATCTAATGATATTCACTTAATTTTGGTTCCATGAATTTTTTATTTTTATGAGAACACTTTGGCTCCCAAAGAAGAATGAGAACATCTCTGGATGCTTCCACACCTCTTTAAATGTGGGGCTAAGTGTACTTTCCATCGGAGGAATGAGTGTTGTCAACTAGTTAGCACAAGCTCTTGGAAAAATCCCTGAACTTTGTACAGGCGGAATAATTGCACACAAATGCATTCGGGAATCCTATGGAAAATGTCGTCCAGCTCTCTGGCCTGGTTACCACACAATTTAGCAAGTATGTTAGAACAAATTACCCCTTTTAACCGTAAGCCATTCTGTTTCACGCTTTTTAATGAAGGCCTGTGCCACACACTAGAATACTTCTCACCTCATTACTACTCATAAAAGGCAATGACCCATTCAAAGGCTCCTCATATCTCCCATATGAGATGTAAAAAAAAAAGCCTACTCTCCTTCATTCTGGCACAGAGAACAGAACAGCTTCTTTCTTCATCCTTTGAAGTTGATCATTAGGATGTTTACTAGATAAAAGAACTCAAAAATCGATCTGTGGAATCTCACTGCTGTCATGGGCTAATGTTCTACCTTCTCCACTCCCCCCACTTAAAACCAAACCCAAACAAAACAAAAAACAAAGAAATCAGTGTTGTTGTTTGGGAAATGCAAGAGCATTGGGGGATTTTTCAGATTTGGTCACACTCCTACAGTTTGCCTCAGATACTTAAAAAGAAACTCTAATAAGCAGGAAGAATTTAATGGGCCACTGAAATACAAAGTATGGATTCAATAATAATTTTTTAAAGGACAGGAAGGGATGCCAGTTGATAAGTCCACTTAGAAGAAACAGGCCTAACTTTTGAATCAAGCCACCTTTTTTTTTCTTCCTCTCCCCAGAAAAGCACTGACAGGAAGGAAAACCAATTTAACTCCTTCAGTTTTCAATGCTTTCATTTTTGGAATAGTAAATAAAAATAAAATAAAAAGTTTCCCTTTCCTTAGAAATAAGTTTTGTCCTTATGCTCCCAGTCAATTTTTCACCCAGCTCTGGTATGATCTTCTCTAAGCTAGTCAAGCAGGCCTTTTCAAAGACAATACCATCTTGTATGTATCAGCTAAGTTCAGAAAACTCAGAGCTAGGGCATAGAAGGAATAAAAATGTATTTTTTCTCTCACAACATTAGAGAGATAATATCAAAATTAGTTTATTTTTTCTGACTTTATGATAGAGCTATACCTTTAAAGAATATAAAACTATTGTTCACATTAACCAATCAAATAGCATGTACTAAACGCCTAGGCAATGTGCTGGTGAGGCAGAGATCAGTTTCTGTCTTTAACCTTACATTCTATCAGACCAGGCAATATATACAGACAGGTGAATGCAAAACATATAGGAAGTAATTTTTCTTTTCTTTGGAGAGGCAGTAAGGAGTACAGTTTTGGAGACCTAACTTCAAAAGCATATTTCTGATCTGACTTTATAAATATTCAAAGGAGCATGTAACATTAGCAAGTTTCACCTTTACTACACAAACATTGGAAATTAGCCCAACAGGGTGCAACCGATTAGCAACACTTGCAATTCGACAAAGAGCCAATGCTCCTGACTAAAATAGTTTGAAAGCAGGAAACTAGCATCTGATTCCTGTAATGTAATAAAACACAGAAATCTGACACATGGTATAAATTTAAATGATGTTTAAAGGCAATTCACTTGCAGGAATAATATATTTAATTTAACCTTTTCAGTGAAAATCCCAGCAATTCTTTTCTTTGCAGGGATATATATTTTTTTAATGTATCTGATCACCTGATGCAACGCTGTCAGAACCTAGGAAACACTTGAGTTGCACTGGTTCTAAATTAAATTGCTATTCTCCAGGCACTGCCCCCAAAAACAAAAGCTTAGTTTGGATTACACTCACAGAATGACAATGGAGGAAGGGAAGTACTGTACTTTAATAGGACCTAGGAAGGACGTGCTTTCAGAGACTTGCTGACCTCTGGAATAATAACCGCACAGCTTTGTTTCATTTGAAAACATAAATCTGTACACACATACTTAGCTGGACATATATCTATGTAGGTAGAAAAAAAACCCAGTTCATAATAAAGGAAAGGATGAACATTGGCACGATACATGTTGACAGCATTATGGGAGCTTCTCAGCATTCTCTTGCAGGCACAACTTTAACTTTTTGTTTATAAATTCCACTTAGACATAATTTACAACTTCTGTTAACTGAAGCTGGGTACTATAAAATGTGTCCAAAAAAATCACCACAGACTCTTTTGAGTTGTTACAAATATATCCTGATATCAAACACCAAGCTGTGCAAATGACATCCATTTAAAAAATTCTGAGTTTTTATTTTTCTACATATTTTAGGCTCCATGTTGGGAAATAATGGAGCAAGGCTTTTATTCCTCCCCACCATTTTTAATGCAAGCTATAGCTAGCTGCCTCATAAGAGAATTAGGATCCTGGAAAAAATACAATGAAAAGGGATGAATTATAGGATTTTATACTTCCCCAGGGGTGCCAGTGGGGAGAAAAATAAAACTGCAAAGTCAAAACTTCATGCCAATGACTTGCTTTATAATGAATTGATTGCCTCATGTCAGAAGAATTCAACATTTTAAAATTTAACATTTTAAAAAATTCAACATTTACATCTACTTCAGAGCTGTACTTCTTTCCCCAGGCATAGAGAATTGTATATACCTTCCATATGGGGTATTTTCATGGATATGAGCTTGGGGGCACTTTGCCAAAGTGCTTCTCTTCCCTCTAAAGTTTTTAGTTTTTGTGGTATGGTATAGTATAGTATGGTATGGTATGGTATGGTATATTATGGTATGGTATGGTATGGTATGGTATAGTATAGAATAGAATAGAATATAGAACAGCTAGGAGGCACCAGTCCTGGAGTTAGGAAGACTCATCTTCCTAAGTTCAAATGTTACCTCACTCATATACTTACTGGCTGTGTGATCCTGGGCAAGTCATTTAACTCTATTTGTCTCAGTTTCCTCATCTGTAAAATGAGTTGGAGAAGGAAATGGCAAAATACTCCAGTATCTTTGTCAAGAAAATCCCAGGTGAGGTCATGAAGAATCAGACATGACTGAAAAGACCGAACCACCACAACCAAATCGTATAGTTTAATATGGCATGGTATGGTATAGTACAGTATAATATGGCTTGGTATGGCATGGTATGGTATGGCATAGTATAGCAAACCTTTTATTTTACTATAGTTGAAGGCCACACTGTCATTCTAAAGTAGAATAGTGCATAATATATAACAAAATATGCATAATAGCTCTGCACTAGTACAGTTCAGTTTTTGTAAGAGACTGTTCTTCCTTTGCCTGTTAATGGATATGTCCAACATACTAGGGAGTTGAAAGTCACTTAGGCTAAGGATGGCCTCTATGTCTGTATGAATTCTTTGCCTTTTGATCTGGGTACAAATTACAATTGTTGTTTTTCTCCTCTACCGCCTAGACAAAGGAAAATAAAACCTCTATTCTCCCTTCTTCTGTTTAGTTTAAGCAAGAGCTGATGCCTTCAGTCCAGGATAGTAGAATAGTTTAAGCTGAAAGGGAGCATAGCTATATTTAGTGCAACTTCTTTACTTTTTCAGATGAGGAAAACCTAGTTATGAACAGACCCAGGCTTTGAACTGAGGTTTTCTGACTCCAAATTTAGTGCATTCTTTCTGCTGTGTCATTCTAGGTAGTGCCCAAAGTGGTATTTTGTTTTTTGACAACATAGCTAAAAAGATTCAGCCCCTGAAGAGCCAGTATTTAGAATTGGGTCATGGCTATAGCCAGAGATTTCTGAATCATGTTTGTATAGAGAAGGAATGGGAAGAGATGTAGGAATGAGGATGGGAAGGAACTCGTATATAGTAATGAATTGATTTTGTTGTATGAGGGAGGCAAGGTAGTATGTGGCTAAAGAAAATTGGTTGTTTTGGATAATTGGACTACAAAGGTCTGTCACCAGTTTCAGAAAATGAAGATTTTATGGTGAATTTCAGATTAAAATGGAAGTTTTCTTGGAAAAACAAAGTCAGATTAATTGTTTTTTTTTTCCTTTTTGTTGGAAAAATTCAATTGCATAGTTTATGGAACCATATTTTTAGATTCTGATGAAAATGTCTGGTGAGGCCAACAAGTCATTTTCGAAGGTGAGAGATTTTTCTTTTTTAAAAATCAGTGTCAGTTGTTTTTCATTTTCCACAGATGATACATAAGTTAAAGCATGGGCATAGAGAAATTCCTCAAAGGGTATAATTTCAGAATTTGGATGTAAAGGCCAGAAATGTTTCCAAAATAAAAAGTGAAGAAATATAAAATGATAAAATCGTCCACCTGCTGAAATAAACATCTGGAGACAGATGATTTGTCACTGGTATAGCGGGAAGCCCTCAGGTGACAAGAGGTCAAATGCTGGATATTTCACTAACTGCTTAGGTGATCTCTGGTGAGTCAAATCACTCTTCTTTGCCCAGGATTCCTTATCTGGAATTTTGATACTGATGATCTTAACTTTCCCTCTACTTTGGATCCTATTGATCATTCTTTCCCTCCTCCTGTACACTCACCACTCCCTTGGCTTCCCTAACACCCATGTGACCACTCCTTTTCAGCCTTCCTTCCTTCCTTCCTTCCTTCCTTCCTTCCTTCCTTCCTTCCT
>NW_027185655.1:68965388-68986237 GCF_028583685.1 Petaurus breviceps papuanus
TTCCTTCCTTCCTTCCTTCCTTCCTTCCTTCCTTCCTTCCTTCCTTCTTTCCTTCCTTCCTGCCTTCCTGCCTTCCTTCCGTCTTTCCTCCTTTTTTATTCTGAATCTCTGCAGCAACAGATGGTATTTCCACACAGGGAGTTCATTAAGCTGATGAAATCGCAGTCCTACATATACACATATAAAAACGTAAATTTTGCTGCTAGAAACCATACTCCTGGTTGGCAGATATGAGTATCTTATTCACCTTGGCAGTTTTCTTTCTTTTTGCATATTAATAAATTTGCATTTTGGTTTGTCAATTAGTTTCATGTGAGTTTGGTTTGTATGGATTGGTTTCTTATAGTTTGATGACCCATAGATAAAATAGAGCTACTGAACCTGTAAAGCTAAGCATCAGACCCTAGACCTACGGCGACCACCCTAATATACTCCCATGCACAATACCCCAAATGAATGGCAAGCTGTCGTCTTTTTGCTCTCATCTTTTAGCTGCAGCTGAAGAGGATTGTACATGATACTATGTTTCCATTATGGAATTCTATTAAATACGTCTTAGTTTTTATTTTTGTTGAAAATATAATACATAGAGCATATTAACTGCAAAACTTGTGTTTCCCTCTATAACAATCTCCTATTCTTTATACTTAAAAATGTTTATTTAATTTAATCATTTTTATATGATTATCATTCACTCAAATTCTCCCCCGAAAGTCCATCCCTTATAATCAATAAGCATAGTCTAATCGAATAAATTCACACATTGTTCATGTCTGAAAATCTATTCTTCAGCTCTAGTCCATCACCCTCTCTGTTGTGAGAAGAGCATGACTCGTCATTCATCAGTCTTCAGGAGTCATGGTTGGTCACTGCACTGAACCAGCATCTTAACCCTTTCAAATTTGTTTTTATTTACAGTGTTATAGCCATTGTACAGTCTCTTCTTCTGTTTCTGTTTATTTCATTCTGCATCAATTCATAAAGTCCTTCAGGGTTTAAAAATTTTTGTTATCTTTCATCATTTCTTATGATATAATAGTATTTCACTACATGTATCTACCATAATCTGTTCAGCCACTCCCCAACTGATGAACCACCTTAGTTTCCAGTTTATTGGCTGTTTTTTTTTTACTATAACTAAAAGTTTGTTTTTATGTATTTGAGTATTTTTGTACATATGAGTGTTAGCTGTCTTTTAGCTTTCAGGGATATAAGCCTAGTAGTGGAATCTTTTTGGATCAAAGGGCATGAATAATTTATTGATTTGTGGGGTATAATTTTAAATTTATTTCCACATATAAAGACATTTTTAATTGGGGCTTTTAGGTGACAAAATGTCTTGACCTGTGCTATTCAAATAAAGGCTCCTTAGCTCCACATGGCTCAATCAACAGTTTCTCTTCTTATGTATTAGACTATTATAGTAGGCGATGGGATGGAGTCTTAATGTGAGATTTTTGTCTAATGGAGGTTATAAGTAGAATTTCTAAGTCATGTAACTGTGAGTTCATCCTAATGTTGCAGCCTAAAGGGGTAGCTTTGTTGGTGGAATTTTAAGTGGAATGGAGTCAGATGGAAAATTATCTCAGGGCCTTTTATCACATAGTATTTGGACACAATTATTTTATATTTAGATCACAATATATTTGGACAGTTCAAATGTACCACTGGTGCCGACAAATGTGAGCAGAATACTTATAAGAAAAGCTTTCAAATTGTTGGATGAGGACCTATTGGGAAGACATGTACAAACAAACACAAGCTCAGGAGTCTGAGGACATCAGTTCAAATTCTGCTTCTGACACATACTACCTTTGTGACTTTGGACAGAATATTTAACCTCCGTGGGTCTCAGTTTCCTCATCTGTAAAATTAAGGGAGCTAAACTAGATGACCTTGAAGTTTGATTCCAACTGTGTATCTATGATGTTGTCTTTGAGAGTCACATAGGATCTCAGTGAATAAGAGCATTGGCCTTGAAGGCAGGAGGAGCTGAGTTCAAATTTGACTTCAGAAACTTGAAAACTTGCGTGTGATCTTGGACAAATCACTTAACCCCAATTGCCCTGCCTCCCCCCCTTCCAAAAAAAATGTCACATAGGATTAGAAAGTGTGGAAGAGATTTCAAACTGAATGTAGGGAGTGTCCCCAACATGAGATTTTGAAGTCATAGAGATATAACTGTGCCCCATATGGCTATTCTGGGGTTAAAAACTATTGATGACAATGCTCATGAACTTCCTTCCTCTCATTCAATTTCCCATTTACAATTTAGTTAAGATTGACCTCATGTCATAGTCAGAATAAGAACAATCAAAACTAGAAAGCATTGTGATATCAAGGAATATACATTAATGTTAAACATTCCCACCAATTGTGTACTATGTATGAGGGTAAATCATCTCAACTTCTCCTACCCCTTTAGAGATAGTCATGCCACCAAGGTCTGGCTGTTGCACCATGGTATACTTTAAGAAAGCTGGAAATATTGGAATAACCATTTGTATTTTCAGATGGTCACAGCAGGTGCTGAATCTTGGTGTCTGGGTCTCCATTGATATTTACCTCATGCACTGTTGAAAGATTAAGACATGGCAACTGCTGCTTTCTTTGAGGGTGAAGTGAGGCCATCCAGACATCGGAAGAGTATGGTGGCATCAAGTGCCAGGCTAGGTATGGAATCAAAATTAGCATCTGGACACTGACTTCCACCTAAACATCAAAAGTCCATAGAGTAAAGAGAAAGGTCAGCCTTCAATGTCTCAAACTGCAGAGGGAGAAGTCAGTTAGCACTTTCTCTTCCCGGCTTCCTGTTCCATCTTTCCCTTTGCAGAAACGGTACCTACACAGTACTAAGTGTGACAAAGTGACATAATACTTCAGGCATTTATATTAACGGAGTTCATTAGTGGAAAGGGTGATTGATTCTGCAGCCCTTTATAGATGTCTATATCTATAAAGATATCTACATATGATGTTTAAGAATATATTGTGTTAAGTGTCTGGTTACTTTGCTTTTGAACAGAGGTAGCCTGGGGTTGGCACCTAAGAAAACCACCAGAATTTGAATGCCTTTCTTTCCTCTAAGGTCTCCAATTGGACCTTGGTTCAAATTCCACTTCTAAGTCACTTAACTTCTCTGGGCCTCAGTTTCCTCATTTGTAAAATTAGAGGTTGGGGATGGATGGCCTTTGGGATCCCTTCCAACTCCAAATTTATGAGTTTATAGAACCTAGACTGGATCTGGGTCAGCTCTGTGGTGCATTGGAGATAGAGTACAAGTCCTGGAGTCAGGAAGACTTCCTGAGTTCAAATCTGATTAGAGAAACTTAATAACTGTGTTACCTTGGGCAAGTCACTTAACCCTGTTTTCCTCAGTTTCCTCATCTATGAAATGAGCTGGAGAAAGAAATGGTAAACCACTCCAAGAATCTCTGCCAAGAAAACCCCAAATGGGGTCATGAAGAATGGACATGACTGAAAAATGACTGAATGACAACAACAGTCTAGCTCTATTGTACTCTGGGGAGGCAAGAGGGATTGTTATTTTACTTTGCTTTTGAACAGAGGTAGCCTGGGGTTGGCACCTAAGAAAACCACCAGAATTTGTATGCCTTTCTTTCCTCTAAGGTCTCCAATTGGACCTTGGTTCAAATTCCACTTCTAAGTCATATGGAGTCTAATATGGAGAAACTGAGTCAAAATAGATTTTTATAATCTTTTAGAGGACCCAAGATCACACATAAGTAAGTTATGAAGCCCAAGCAAATGCTGACATTCCAAATCTATTGCTTTACATTTTAGCAGCTTGAGTAAAACCATGGATTGCTTACATAATAGAGTGTTTTAGGCTACTGATAAATTTTGCTCAGACAAACTTAAAGGAGAACAGGCTGACGAGTGTCATTCCTGTCTCCTCCCCTTCCCTGATCACTGTCATCTATTGTGCTATAAAGAGGGAAAAATGCAGAAAATCCTTTTAAGTTGGTAAAAAACATAAACCCTCCTACTGGTCTTTTGTGTGGTATGCATAGACACACATTATATTTCAAAGGAAGTCAGCATTGCCAGTTGTTGTGAGATGTTTATTACTTTAGCAAGTTGATTTTGACTTTCCAGAGTATTTGCCAAACTGAGCTCTTACTTTACTAAGTTTTATATTCAAAGATGAAGTGAAACTCCCCCCAGCCAAACTCTCTCATTCCCTCCTGGTAAATCCCCTCATTATACCTGGCCAAGCCTTTAGATTTACAGAACAACAATAAAATGGGAAGGACTGGAGCCTCTGGTGGATTTTGAACAGCAGTCATGTGGTTGGCTTATTTCAATCCTTTGATTTATTCACAATGAGACAAAAATGATTCTCTGTCTTTACTGTGATTTTACTTATCTTTTGCCACTTCTGTTAAAACATTCATCTAGTTTAGTAAGAGGAATACAAGCCTGACAAAAACTACTGGTAGAATCTGTAATAAAGTTGGCAACAATATATGGTATTTTAAAAAGCTTTCTGGAGATTAATGGACAATTTGGAAATATTTTTTTTTCTGGAGATGATCATTCATTTCCAAACATATGAAGTTTTTCAAAATAGGTCACATTCTAAGGTCTAAGGCCTCAGAAAATTTTTGTTGTACACTGTTAGCGGCCATAGGCCTTACATGAAGAGAATGAATTGTTGGGGCAGGGAAGGAATATTTTTGATTCTCAGTCTCATTTTACTCAATCATCTTTCTTTTCTCATTTTCTCCTTTTATTCTATCCCATTTTGTCCCAAGAAGGAATGATAAAAAAAAATCTACTAGAGATGATGGAGATCTATAAGAAAGACATACAGTCAAATCAAATTGGTAAATACTTAGTAAACACATACTATGTGCCAGGCCCTGTGCTAATCACTGGATCAGAACACAGAATCAAAGACTTCCAAATAGGGATATAGCATATTGCCCAACCCTCAATCCCTCACAACTTCATTCTCCAGTGGAAGAAACTGTAATACATAAAGTTTAAACAATTTGCCTGAGGTCATACAGTTAATAAGTACCAGAACTTAGACTAGAAACCAATAAAAATAATAATAGTATTAGTTTGCATTTATATAGTGTTATAAGGTTTACAAAGTGCTTTGCATATATTGTATTTTTTGATCCTCACAATAACTCTGTGAGGCAGGTGCTATTGCTATCCCCATTGTATAGATGAAGAAACTGAAGGTGAAAAAAGGTCAAGTGACTTGTCTAGGGTCAAACTGCAAGTCAATGTTCAAGATGGGAATGGAACTCATGTCTTCCTACTCCAAAACCATCATGCTACTCATGAAACCAAGCATAACCTTATGACTAATAGTCTTGTTATTATACTATCTAAGCTTCATCTGCCCCCAGTGACTAGCATAGGGCTCTGTCCCCATGAGACCAAGGGATTCATGATCTCATCAATGGGCACGTTCCCTTTCACGATTACAAATTCTCCATTGTCATCTCATACCTTTTGTTCTTGCCCATATCTTTAAATTCTCACCAATATGTTGGAGGTCTTCCTCTGGGACTGTAATATTTGTAGGTATTAATGTATCACTGAAGCTGTCTATCTGTTATCCCTTGCCACAGTTAGTTATGTGACCAGTCCATCTCCTTTTCTGACCATATATCTCCTAGACAATATGCCTTATGCCATTTCTTGAATGCAAGTTACATTGATAACATGAAATCTATTTTTGCCTACTGCATATCTTCTTCCATTGCTTTGCTATTCACCTGCAAAAATGATTCTTCTGGGAGTGGGTTTTTCTACATTTTGTATGTATGTGGTGTCACCAGTATGATATTGGTGCTTAAAAAGATTTTTTAAAGTCAGGAATTAATTTGGAATCATTAAAAGTTCTTTGCATTTTTTCGGTGCAATCTGACCTACTCATTTCTCCTTTGATTCTTGGTCTAGTTTATTACCCATCTGCAGCACCTGTCAAAGATATATGTGGTAAAGGAGCAACTCAATGTACTTCCCATTATGGAAGATGTCCTGTGTAAAGTCTGAAGGGAAAAGGGAGTCCTCATATATAAGCTTTTTAGATGTTTCTGTTTGTAGAAGACATTTTAACATTTTCATTAAATTTTTTTTCACTTAAAAGATCTATTTTGTCTCTTCCCACCTAACAAAAACTCACTGGGTAAAAAAAAAACAATAAAACCACTGAAACAAATAAGAATACTAAAGCAAAACAAATTCATGAATTGGCCCCATCCAAAGAAATATCCGTCTTCTGCATTTCAAGTTCATTACCTCTCTATCATTCTTTATCATTGGTTCTCTGAAATCACAGCTTGTAATTGTGTTGATCAGAGTTTTTAAGTCTTTCAAAGTTGATTGTCTTTACAATGTTGTTGTTATTGTAGAAATTATTCTTCATACAAATATAGTTCATATAAATCTTTCCAGGTTTTTCTGCAACCATTCCTCTTGTAATTCCTTATAAGCTAGTAGTATTTTATTACATTTATAAATAATCATTTCTTCAGTCATTACCCATTTGATGATGGCATCCCCTTTATTTCCAGTTCTTTGTAAAGAGAGATGCTATATTTTTTTTTTTCTGTAGGTATAGGTCTTTTTGCTCCTTAAAAAAAATAAACCAAACCAAAACAATATCTCTTTGGATCTAGGCCCAGTAGTGGTTTTGATGGGTCAAAGGGTATGCACATTTTAGTTACTTTTGAGGCATAGTTCCAAATTGTTTTCCAGAATGATTAAACCCATTTCCCATTCCACTAACAGTGCATTGGTATGCCTGTTTCCACAGGTCCTTCAACATTTGTCATTTTCCTTGTTTTCTCATTTTTGCCAAACTGATGGGTATGAGTTGCTTTAATTTGCATTTCTCTGAATTATTAGTCATTTAGAGAGTTTTTCACTTGGCTATTGCTTCACATGACTATTTCAAAAGAATTGTTTTTTTTTTTTGAAAAAAATTGCTTGTTCATGTCCTTTAGCCATTTACCAATTAGAGTTGCAGATGACATTGTATCCAGAATGCCACTCAAAAGAGAATGGATTAACAACTTGTAAAGGAAAAACAAAGGGGTGGAAAATGCCTGTTGCTCAAGATACTGTTCTATTTTTTCTAAACCAAAATGTTAATTTTGTTTTTTGGAAAAGTTTTGTCTTTTAGAAAAAAATGCCTATTTTTTAATGAGATTATACAGTTATAGCTGGAAGGGACCTTAGAAATCATCTAGGTCAACCCCCTCAATTAACTAAGACCTATAGACTTTCCTAAGGTCACACAGTGAGTAGAATTTGAACACAGGTTCTCTGACTCCAATGTCAGCAACTCTTTTACACACAACGATAAACGTTTGTTTTTGCTTATTTTTTCAGTGACTGCTATGAAAAAAAGCACCCATTATAGAGATTATGTTAGAACCAAGTCATTTTAAATTTAACTTTTTTTCATTTTATTAAGTATGTTTGATAACATTTCTAATTTGCCCAGGATTCATAAGTACTACAACTTTAAGCTCTTCAGGAAATAAATAGGAGCTATAGCACCATCCAGGATGGTTGGCAAGAGGTGTCTGTCTGGTTAAAAGAGATTTTGGCTCCTTCTAGCTACAATGATCTCTTGTCCAGATGGCAACGAGGGAATTTCCATTGCAACTGGGTATAAAATATTTTTTCATCATTTCCATGAAGTCATATATGGGTGTGGGTGGGTGTGCATGCATAGGGAACACTATCTTGAGAATTCTTGCAAACAGGCTAGTCTGTGTGGCCATTTATAGAGCCTTTTATTTAGCCTTTTCTTTGGAGTATAATCAAATACACTTAGTTATTGGACAATGGAACTCTATTAATAAATGCTTTTCATCTTGTTTTGGTTTTTATGCTACCAGATTCTTTTACTGGTGACAGCACAATGTCTAGAACCCAGTAGGTACTTAATAAATGCTTGTTGATTTGACTTGATTTATGGAACACTAAGTATGTTAAGTAATTGTTTTGGGCCTTTCCTACAAAAATGGGCATTAGTCTGATTAACGTCTCAGGGAGAATGAAGTTGCTGATTCTTAATCTTTCTGCTTGCCTTAAAAGAAAAGTGTTAGGAAATTAAATGGCAAACACTTTAATCATTAAAGGATATAAATTCAGGATAGGACTTCTAGGAAGCTACAATGCACAGGTTAAATAGAACTAAAGGGATAAAACGAGAGTTGTCATTGTAAACTTTAAGACATGATTGTACTTCTAGGAAATATTTCTTATTAGCAAGAGGGAAGCCCTGCATTGAAATGTATTTTTATTTTTTAGTACTACACGTTATAAAACAATATTAATATTTTGGTTTAGAAAAATATGGTTTATTGCGCCTTGAACCATTCTTCTATAAAGTCTTTTTTCTTTTCTTAGTAAGAAATTATATCATCTAAGACTTAGCATGTTTGAAAGTGTGCATTGGAATAGAAATGAGTCTAGCCCAGAGAGCATTTTGTATAATACATTTCAGGAGTTTGATGATAGATAAAAGAAGCCAGATTCTCCATCATTTAGGAGTCAAATAAGTTGTTTCTGTGTAGATCATTCTAAAAAGATGCTGGACGGGACTGAACAGTCATTTAAATGCAAAGAAGAAAATGGGGGGTGGCAGTGAAAAATGTTTAAGAAATTTTGGGGGGAGTCAAAACATGAAGGAGGTGAATGGCTTTAGAGATTACTGAGATATCTGAAACATTTTTCACTTTCCTCCTCCATTCTCTCCTTTGCATTTAAGTGACTATTCAGTCTAGATATGTGTCATTAACTACCTATGTGATCTTGGGGAAGTAATTTACCTTCTTTGGCTTTTTTTTACTCATTTATAAGATGAAAGGGTTGAGTTAGATGATCTCTAAGACCCTTTCCAATCCTATGATTGTATAACTTAGAAAGTTTAGTTAAGTTCCGCAAACATTTATTAAGTACCTATTGTATTCAAAGAGAGGGAGATAGACAGGCATGGGAGATAGACAGGCTTCAAAGGCCAGAGTTCAGGTCCTGCCTCTTATAAAGACTAGCTATGTGAGTTGGGGCAAGTTATAAATGACCTCCCAATGCCCCAGGAAATAAATTCTTCAAGGCTTTAAATGTCAGAGGAGGTGATGATCAGTATTGGCAAAGGGAATTTTCTCTTTGAGAGCTCCTTAAAACAATGAAACAAACATATGTAATTTTTTTTTAACTGTGCAAGGCACTATGCTAGGCACTCAAGACCCAAAAACAAACAAAACAGTGTGTGTCCTTAGGGAGATTATCTTTTCCTCAATCTTTGCCAAGTTCTCTGTAGAATTTGCTACTTCATTTGGTGTAATATGTATGTTGGTATATAAGCCCCAGATGTCTTCATGGTGGTTTTTTTCTTCCTTGTTTATGGACGCATGATGAAATCAACTCTGTCAGTCCCTTAATTTTTCTCACTCAGAGAAGCCTATGAGCTAACTACAACTTCATTTTTTTTCTCTATTAGCACAAGAATGTCAACATTGATGTGATTCAATTCTTATAGTTATTAGCTTGTTCATCATTGGGCACAGATATTCTATTTATATTATTGGCCATTAAACACATGTTTTTGCATGTGACCTCAAAACTGTATGATTCTTAGAACCTGGCCCTCTTCTCTTCCATTTGGCTAATATTTCCATAGAAAAGGGAAAAGGGCACTTTTGTATTTTTAATCTACTTCATGAATCTTTATGAAGAAAAAATCTTATTGAAGTAATGGCTAAGCACCTGAGAGAAGGCATGTTTATCAGATTTTCAGGTGACCCAAAGCAAAAAGGGATAGGCCCCACACTGGAAGACCTGCTCTCCATTCAAGAACATCTCCACAGGTTTGAACATTGGGTCAAATAGGAGAAGATAAAATTCAATACAGATAAAGTCTTACACGTAGTCAAACAGTATCTAGGATTAGTGAAGTGACAGTCCCTCTGTACTCTTTCCTGCTCAGGCTAAACTTAGGCACTGAGTACAGTTCTAGGAGCCACATTTTAGGAAGGGCATTGAAGAGTTGGAGGACATCCAGGGTGGTGATGGGGTCTCAAGTTTATAACATGTCAGGATCATTTGAAGGAGTTGGGTACTAGGCTAATCCTCCTCACTGAAAGTTTCTAAGCAAAGACTAGGTATTCACTTGATGTAGATGTTACAGAGAATATTTTCTGGTCAGATACAGATCTAAGTGATAGCCTCAGAGGTCCCTTCCAATTCTAAGATTATAAGCTAGAGGAAGCCATGAAATATTTTGGGAAGATCTTCTATGAAAAACTTATGGGAAGACATAGAAAAGAAACAGACAAGGCAACATGGCATAGATGCATTGCAACATGCCTTGGTGGAAGAAGTGCTCACACTAATGAAATGATGCCTACACTTTCAATGCTGTATTATGAGAGGGGTAGACGTGACTGTCCTTACTGAATGGATTAAGTGACTGTACCAAGAAGGTTTCATCCAGGGTCACACAGGAAAGTTGAGATTCAAAATCAGATCTTTCGCTTTTAGTAACACTCATTGAATTTGTCTTGTTTAGAATCAGTGCAAGAGAGGATTCAATCTGATTTGTGG
The DNA here is from genome assembly GCF_028583685.1 of Petaurus breviceps papuanus. NCBI lineage: Eukaryota > Metazoa > Chordata > Mammalia > Diprotodontia > Petauridae > Petaurus > Petaurus breviceps. Next base: position 68,975,994 of record NW_027185655.1, read on the forward strand.
CAGCAAGACCAAATGGATCACTTTTTCTTTAGTGAGAGTTGAAATGTATGGGGTTTGATCTCATAAGATCTTTTTTTCACAAATATTTTTCTTCTTTTTGGAGTCCAGACTAACTCTTTATTGATAGGCATAGAGGACATATAAATAGTTTACCTCTGCAGGAAAAATACGATTCTTTATGTTAGTCTTACTCCAGTAAAGTACTTCTCTGATACCTCCTCACAGAGTAGAAGTGAACCTGAGTTCTTGAAAGCTATAACAATGGAGTACAAGATCTGGAAGCTATTACCAAGGTGGGAAGACTTTGAGTTTGGAATGAATATGTTGTCTAAGAGTGGAGCTAGGTTGCCCAGTGGTTAGAGTGTTTTGATGAGAAGACTTGAGTTCAGATCCTGCCTCAGAGGATTCCTCATTGTGTGACCTTGAGCAAGTCACTTAACCTTTCTTAGCCACAGTGAACTAATTTGGAAAATGGCAATAATAGGAGTATCTACCTCACAGAGTTATTGTGTTATTATCAAAAGAGATCACATATGTAAAGTGAATTTCAAAGCCTGAAGCACTATATAATTGTTTGCAATCATTATTTTTGTTTATTCATTCATTCACTTATTTACATTACATTATTATCTAATGATTAGTCTATACAAGCTTAGTGAAGTTCAATACTAAATTGCCTGTATGGTGAAGAATTTTTTGGCCATAGCAATTCTTGAAGACTAATTCACTCTCACCTCAATTCACTTTCCATATTTCTTTCTCTTTAGCCTCCTTCCCTACTCCTTTCCATTTCCCTTTTTTAATGTTGTTTTCTGAATTTTCTCCATTAGAATATAAGCCCCTTGATGGTAGGAACTACCTTTTCTGCTCGTATTCATATCCCCAGGGCTTAGCCTAGTGTCTGGCACAAAGTAAGCATATAATAATTTGTTTTATCTATTTGTCTATTAGATTTTAAGGGGAGTAGTGACCTGTGTCAATTGGGAAGAAGGTCTGCTGGTATGGATCACAAATCCTTGCACTGACTACTAAAGTAGTCTTCTTCAATTCTTCATTCATATAATTTTTCTTTTTCTTTCATATATAATTCATATTCACAATCATTTATCATTTACATATTTGTTATACTATGTGTTTGGTATTTTATTAGAGGAATATAATGACATATAAGGCACATTACCTGTCTTGAATGAATTTATTCCACTTGGTATTACAATATAAATACACTTTAAAAGACTAATGCTATAAGGCAATAGATATATGATAAATGCCAAAAGAGTGGGATACTCACTTTCATAGGAATTATGCAGAAGAAAGGAAGACCATGAGTTGAAATGGTGTAGGAAGGCTTCTTGGAAAACAGGACAGGAGCTTAGAGGATGGGTGGGATTCAGAGGACTAGCATGGTCTAAAGCATAAAGATGAGAACATGACAGTCATGTAGAACAATCTGAATGGAGTAAAGGGTTTTCCATAGGACAGTGCATTAGGAAAAGATTAGAAAGACAGATTAAGAACAGCCAGCAGATAATCTTGAATACTATGCTAGCATAAGAGTTTGGACTTTATTATGTAGGCACTTGGGAACCATTAAAAGGACACTAAAAGATTTGAGCAGAGGAATGATGTTACTTTAAAAAGTATATTGGTTTGGCATCAGTGTTTAGAATAGATCAGTGATAAATTTAAATCACAGACATTATTGAAAAGGGCCAAGAGTAAAGTAATATGAGAGATTGAAGGATTGTCAGAAGAATTTAATACAACAACTACCAGAAACATGAACTCTCCCTTTCCCCCCAACAAGCATTCATCTAGCCTGTGCTTGAATTAATGGGGGGCTAGGGAGTTCACCACCCTTAAGAGATAGTACATTTGACTCCAGCTAGAAATAGTATCCAATTCCATTCTTTGTCTTTGCTAAAGGCATGATAATTCATAAAAGAAAGACAGGAGGAGAAAGACCTGATTATTGGGTTCTTTGGATTGGCTCTAGATGCTAATTGTAAGACCAGAGAACATAAGGACTCTATCTTAAATTATCTTTATGATCTCCCCAATTTCAATAACAGTGTTCTGTAGAGGCTTAATATTTGTTTGTTGAATAAAATGGAAGGTACTATCTCCCTTGGCCTAAACTAGAGGAACACAACACCCTTTCCATGCCATTTGCTAAGAATCAAATACTGGGGGCAGCTAAGTGGCACAACGGCTACAGCATTGGTTCTGGATTCTGGAGGACCTAAGTTCCAATCTGGCCTCAGACAGTTTAACTAGCTGTGTGACCCTGGGCAAGTCATTTAAGCTTGATTGCCTCAAGAAAAAGAATCAAATGCCAAGGTTGAGAGCACTGGGTCAAAAGGCTAAATTAAAAAGAAATATATTATGCAGGAAGAATTGATAGGTTTCAGTGACTGATTAGATAAAAACATAGATATTGAACTTCACTTATACATGTGTAACAAACCTATTTCTAAGTTCAATGAAATAATCTTTTTTTCCTTCTCTAGAAGGTGGGCCAAAAGTACCAAATTTCCACAAATTTTTATTGTCCAATAATGGGGTGATAAATATTTTTATATCATCTCTATGCAAAAATATGCTTAACCATTCTTTCCAGAGAGATTCTTCAGACATTTCATATTACTCCTATGCATTCTAGACAAAGTTGTCCACTTGTTCACTGAATTTGGCACTTAGCTTCTTGCTTCCGTGTTTTGTAAAGGCTATCATGCACTCTGGGCATACCCTCCCTCATAACCTCTGTCTCTTTGAACCTTTAGTTTCCATTGAGGCTCAACTCAGGCATCACCTCTTATTTGAAGCCTTTCCTGATTCCCCTAGTTTTTATTCTTTTTCCCTCTTCAGTTTATATTGATATGTTCAACGAATATGTTGAACGATATGTTGGACGATATGATTGAACAATGATACGTTGAACGAATAACATGTTGAACGAATGAATGAATAACAAAGTATTGAGCAATGATTACATGCCAGGAGAGAACTAAGAGGGGAAAAAGCATGAATAAAAATGTCCAACTAGTCACTTGGTCTCTTCATTCTGAATGACAAGAGTTTGGTCATCTGTCTGAGGCATTATTACACTTGCTTTTGGTTCTCTCAAAGCTATTTAGGACTCCACCAGGATTTGAACCCAGTTAAGTCATTAAACATCATCAGATCACAGATTTAGATCTTAAAGGGTCCTTAGAAGTCATCTAACTTGTCTTTACCTTATTCTTTCTTTAGACACAGAGAAACTTGGAGAGGTGAGGTCATTTGCCCAAGGCCATGGAACCAGTAAGTGATAGCACCAGAATTCAAACCAATATCCTTTGAATCCAAATAAAGTTCCCCTTCTGCTTCACTCCTATTAACTGCCAGATACCCTCAGGTCTGAGTTCTATGAATGGTCACCACATGGCAGATTGAGTTGATTTTGTCTTATCTTTTGACGGTCTCTATGATCAAGTTATCAAATAGCTCTCAGAGATGATGGTTAAGGGATGGTTAGATTATCAGGGATCATCTTGAAAGTTTGGGGACCATACTGGCAAATACTTTTTGAAAGAGCCACTGAGAGATTAACACAACATTTCAGTTGGAACTAGAGGACAAGCTTAATGTTTCCCAGACTGCAGCACTTAGCAAGTGTTTTACAAATGAGCCTGGCAAGAGACTTGCTTCCTTTTCAGGAGTCAGTCCCAACTCAGTGGCACAGGGAATACATATGAGGTATCCATAAGTACTAATAAGCTCTAAGCCTACCCTCCTATTTTGTGATTTCTGAAACAAACATCATGGCCAAAGGCTCTTTCCTTTGGGCTGGATACAAGTTGTTTTTCTTTAAGAATGAGCTGTTGCTGTTCCACCTCTAAACTGACAAAAGGCCTCTAGAAGGGAGATCCAAGGCTGGCTTCAGGCTGGTTCGTTCTCCTGGATAAAGTATAGATAAACAACAAAAAATGATGTTGGCTTCCATCTCAGCTAACTTATCAAGGCCCTCGAGAGTGGAGCCTACCTTTGATTACTGATGTGCTTCTACTGTGGCCATTGCATCTGATACAATAAACTGTTTACATAGCAGCCCTTTTTACTGGTTTTAAATCTTTGCTAGCTGCCAGTTGCTGAAGCTGGGACTGCCAGCTGGCAGACAGAGAGGGGTTTGTGTTTGAGCTGATTGAGGTAATTAATGGCCTAAACTGTCAGAAGGTGACAGGAGGCAAAAGTTCTTGCCCTGGGGTCACAGCTGGACTCTGGCCATGAGCTCCTGATTTGCCAGTAAAACTAATAAGGGCAGTAATATTGGTATTAAATTATAAAATCAAAAGCCAGGTTGAAATTCTCGTGTTTTGTTTTTTATTTTTGCACTGGCAACTGATTACTTACAACATTTCACAGGGACCCTGTAAGCTCTAGCCACTGCTCTAAATATTAGCATAAGTTCATTTTGTCCTTAATGTGTGAATGCTTGGGATGACCCAGAAAGCAAAAATTGGGGATATCTACTTTGACTCTGGTGGTGGGAGTGGAGATGTAGAAAAATGTAGAAAAAAATGAGTGTTTTTCCTTGTGTTACAGAAGTCGGAGTTTGACATTAACTGAATGATGCTTAAAACATTAATCAGAGTCAGGGTGGTATACTGGGGAAAGTGCTAGACATAATATCAAGAATTGAGTTCAACATTCTGGAGAACAATTTGGAACTATGCCCAAAAGGCTAAAAAACTGTGCATACCCTTTGACCCAACATTAATACTATTGGGTCTGTATCCCAAATATACATATATATATATATATATATATATTATAAAAAGGAAAACGACCAATAGGTACAAAAAATATTTATAGCAGCTCTTTTTGTGGTGGTAAAGAATTGGAAATTGAGGGGATGCCCATCAATTGGGGAATAACTGAACAACTTAAAGCATATACATACATGCATACATATACACAAATATACCTATATATGTGTGTATATATATGTATATACCCACATACATATTTGATTGTGATGGAGTACTATTGTTCTATAAGAAATGATGAGAGGATATTTTCAGAAAAACCTGGAAAGTCTTGCATGAATTGATGCAAAGTGAAGTGAACAAAACCAGGAGAACATTGTACATAGTAATAGCACTTTTACAATGGCAATTGATATGAATGAGTTAGCTATTCTGAGCAATTTAATGATCTAAGACAATTCCAAAGGACTTAGGATGAAAAATGTTATCTATCCCCAGAAAAAGAACTGATGAGTTTGAATGCAGATTGAAGAAAACTCTTTAAAAAACTTTCTTTAGTTTTTCTGAGTTTTTTTGTTTGCATTCTCTTTAGTCACAACATGACTAATATGAAAATATTTTGTATGACTGTACATATCTTACTTACATCAAATTGCCTGCCATTTTAGGGAGAGGGACAGGAAGAAGGGAGGAAGAGACTTTGGGACTCAAAATTTAACAAAAAAGAATGTTAAAAATTGTTTTTATGTGTAATTGGAAAAAATATTAAATAAAAAAGAACTGGGTTTAAATCCAACCTCTAACACTTGCTTAGATATGTGACCATAGGTTAATTACTTAAACCCATTTGAGCTTCAGTTTCATCTGAAAAATGCATCATAGCTCTGGAGCTGGAAGGGACTTCTGAAACCAACCATTCCAACCTACTCATTATACAGATTAGAAAATTGAGGCCTAGGAAAACAAAGTCACGTGACTAAGGTCATGTAGGGAATAGGCATCAGAGGTAGGGTTTGAATCCAGGAGCTTTGGTTCTGGAGCAAATGCTCTTTCCATTGTAACACGGAATTGTAGTGGGGTTCAAATGAGATAATGTATGAAAAACATTTTGCAAACCTTAAAATACCAAACAAATGATAAGCCTGGAGTAACCTTGTTATTTGCTATACAGCCTAGATGTAGTCAAGCTTTTTTATTCACTGTTACTTTGTTAGTATTAAGTAGGTTCATTCTTAAAAACCAGGCATTCAGATAATCTGGTCTCTGTAAAAGCTTTTCTTGGATTTATCCTTATCTATCATCTTTCAATTTAAATTAAAATGTAACAGATCATTCAAGTATTTACAGAATTATAGCAATAAGATTTGCTATATTGAATTGATCCATTAACCTACCAATGTGATTTCTCCTTTGCCTTTATATCAAAATATTCACCCACAGAAATGTACCTAAGGGTGTGTGACTTGTTCGATTTAGCAGGACAGGTACTTAATCTGAAATATTCAGAAACCAAGCCAGGCAAAACCATGTTGTAAGATTCTTCCCAGAAACTTTAGATTATACATCTCTGCCAAATAATGGGTTCCTTTGAACTGAGGCACTTATGTGCTTAGTCTCAGACATCTAGGAGACTGATTATAGAATCCTAGAATTAGTGAGCTGGCAAGAACCTAAAGAGGTTATCCAGCCTAGTCACTTTATGTCTTGCCATCTTAATGAAATGAAGGGTTATTTCAAATCAATGAATATTTAATGAATGCCTATTATGTACTATGGACTGTCGGAGGTACAGAGAACTTTGAGACGTGGTCTCTGCTTAGGAGAACCTTACAATTTAGTTGGGCAAAGTAGGCATTAATGAAGAAAAAATAATTTGAGAAATGGTCTCCTAATGTCCCCATGCCTCTACGATGTCCCCTCTAATCCATCCTTTATTACTGCTCCCAGAATAATCTTCCTTTTTGTCAATCTACTATGATGACAATTCTTTACCTCCTTATTACCCCCTGAATAAAGTTCTAACTCCTTAGTTTAGCATACAAGTCCCTCCACATTCTGCCACTACTTAATATTTCCAGCCTTCAGCCTAAATAATACCTACTATTTCTAGCCTTCATTCACATTATACCACTCCATTCATTCTATGATCTACTTAAACTGCAATACCATACACCTTTTTCCATTGCTCCATTGGAACATTCTCCAACCTCCGCCAATTGTAGCTTTCCCACCCATCCCTTGACAGCTAACTTAAATGCTATCTCCTTCATGAAGCCTAACAGTAACAACCTTTTCTTAAGGAGTTTACATAATATTTAAGGCAGAATTTAAACGCATATCTGTTCTGAACTGAAGTCCAATGCTCCATCTACGGGGTCATCTAGTAACGTGAAATCTTCATATCTCATTTAGATTTTGGTATTCTCTACACCAGAGGTGTCAAATATGTAGCATTGTCCCTTCCTACCTCCTAACATTCTGGACTGTTGCCCACGCCAGATTAAAATGTAACTTGGAAGTATTTAACAAAATAAAATTTAAAAATATGATACATGATTTTATACACATAGACACAATAACGTTAATATGTGGTTTTCTAAGTTAATGTGTGTCCTTACAGGGATCCTTAAGCACAGTTGAGTAACCCCTCTTTCTCATTGAGTTTGATGTCATTACTCTCTCACTAGTATTCACAGACTGAGCCCTATAACAAATATTTGTTGAATTGAATTAACACAGTTAGAATTTTGCTGGGCAGGAAGGAAATGGAAAGCCTTATTTGTAGGGGAAACTGCATGAACAAAAGAATGATGAGGGAAAGAAAACATAAGACATATTTATACGACAGATAATTTGTCTAGAATAGAATTTTTAGAAAGGTTAGTACTTAAAGATATGGCTAGAGAGGAAGTCTCTGGTCTTATTGTAGAGAACCGTGAATGCTAGGATTTTTTAGCAGAAGGTTGCAAGATCAAAGTTATATTGTAGGGAGATTAGAATAAAGCACATTGGATTGGGGAAGTGAGGATACTAAGGATTAGTTTTATTTTTTTTTAAATGGGCCTGTAGTAATAAGCTCTTAAACTAGAATATGAAGCCTTTTCCAGTTCTTACTCCCACTTCCCCAACCATCCACCACTGCAAGTCCCCCCCCCATATGAACGCACATAATATTGAGTGTTTATACACACATATTATATATACACATTATTTATAATGTATGTATTACATACACAATATTGTGTGTATATATAATGTACATGGAAGAAACATATACATAATACTGTGTATATAGAAACACATATATGTATACATATTATAGAAAATATACACAGTTATTCCGATTTGTGTTCCCCACTATAATGTGAACTGCTTAAAGGTAAAGACCATATTTTTTTGTCTTTCTTTGTATAGCGCAGTGCTTGAAACATAGAAAGCACTCAATAAATCAATAATAATTCCTTGTTGATTAACTGGTTGACTAATTAGGGAGATGGCAGAGAGGATTGGAAATTAAGGAATGACTGGAAGAAACATTTCAAGTAAAATAAAACAGTTTGAAAGTGAGAAAAGAATTGGAAATTGACAGCATTGAGTGAAGAAATAATAGTTAATATAATTGTTCTGTGAAGGTTCATAGTTTGCTACCCTTGACGCCCTGGAAGCATACCCATACTGATTTGTAGATTTCTGTAGCATATTGGGAAGGTTTCCTTACTAAATGATTTGGGAAGAATTATTCATTTTTTTCCCATAAAAGATTCTTACAGGTTCAGAATATGCCAAAATAATCATCATTGCTACCATTTTAGGTATGCAAAGAATTTCTGCCTGTCTCATCCAGTTGTAGAAACAGGGCATATTTTCAGAATGTATAATACCAAACTTATTACCTCCTGCTCTCAGATTTACTCCTCCTGACTTCCTGATTTCTGTCAGTGACACCACAATTTTCCCAAGGTATCCAGAAGCCTTGGATTTGGACCAAATTTTGGACCAAACCTTGAAACAGATATTTGATTTGTTCTTTTCTTTTGCTTCTCCCCTCATCTAGTTTGTTCTCAAGTCTTCTAGAATATCTTTCCACCATGTCTTTTTCATCGATCCTCTCTTTTCCAATGCTACTTCCATTCCCATTATTTGGGCCTTCAGTAATTCTCTCCTGGACTATTTGAAGAGCCCTGGTCTTCAGAGAGTTCTCTCTCTACTTCTAATCTGACCTCCCTCCTCCAATCCAATCTACACACCAGCCTGAGGAATTATTCTAAAATGCAGCTCAAGAACCTTAAAGGGCTCCTCATCATCTATTGAAGTACACTCTAAAGACCCAGATTTTCGTTAAAGGCCTCTACATGTGGTTCTAATTTTATTTCCTTTAGATGTAGTTGTTGATTCAACTGAACTGCACTGCTCATGTTTCTTCTTTTTCTTTCTTTAAAAAGATATTATGAACTTAATCAACAACAAATATCAATATATCCCATGTATAAAAATGTATATTTCCTTCTGTACCTCTAACCCATCACTTCACCATCAAAAACTGGGTAACATACTTCATCTCAAGTTTTCTGAAGTCATAACTGGCAAATGTGTTGAGGAGGGAAGGAGATAGGCATTTACACAGCCCTACTATGTGCCAGGGATTGTGCTAAATGCTCTACAAACATTACCTCATTTTATCCTCATGATAATCCTGGGAGGTAGACACTGTCATTACCCCCATTTTACAGATGAGGAAGCAGAAGGTCACACAGCTAGTAAGTTCTTGGATTTGAACTCAGGTCTCCCTGACACCAGGCCCAGTGCTCTGTCCCCATACCACAAGCTGCCTGGACCTTTCAGTGTTGTTTTTCTCCACATTTCTGTAGTCATCATGTAAATCATTCTCCTGATCCTCTGAATTTTATTCTGCATCAGTTCATTTCATTCTGCATCAGTTTATCCATGGACTACACTTTTATTTTCTTAGTTAAATTTTGTTTTCTCCAATTAACCAGCTTTCATTATCTTCTCCCTAACATCTTCCCCCGTCCCTGAAAAAAGAAAAACAAAACAAATATGTATAGTCAAACAAAACAAATCCCACACTAGTCATATTAAAAATGTGTTACATTCTTCATATTAGTCCCTCACCTCTCTGTCAGGAGGTGGGCAGCATGCTTCATTACTGGTTCTCTGCTAGTGCAGATGGTCATTGTTATGGTCAAAGGTAAGCCTTTCAAAGACGTTCATTTTAGAAAAAAAAATTATTCTAAGACTACTCACTTTCCAGCAGACTTACCTACACATCTAGTCTTACCCTGTTCTAGTCCACCATGAACACTTCAGCTATATTTGTCTGTTTTGATTGAATAACTCCTCTAATTATATAAAACCTGCAGCGACTACCTATTTCCTACCACATTGAGTCTAAACTCTTCTGCCTGGCTGTTGGGGTCTCTACAATTTGGCCTCCTGGGCTTCTCTGTCTCTCTCTCTCTCTCTCTCTCTCTCTCT
>NW_027185655.1:68986637-69031426 GCF_028583685.1 Petaurus breviceps papuanus
TCTCTCTCTCTCTCTCTCTCTCTCTCTCTCTCTCTCTCTCTCTCTCTGTCTTTCTGTCTTATGTGGCATTACTTGAACCACAAAGTAGCTAGATATGGAGTAGCAGAGATTTAATTATAAAAGCTAACATTTTTACTGTGTTTAAGGTTTGCAAATAACTTTACTATGTGACTTCATTGCATCTTCAGAGTAGCCCTAAGAGGGAGGTGTTAGAAGTATATAATATCTATAAAGGAGAAAATTTAGGCTCAGAGAGTAAAGTGACTTGCCTACAGTCAAGCAATCAGTGAGCCTTAGAGACAGGATTCAAACCCAATCTCTCCTGACAGGATATCTCACAATATTTCCACTATGCCACACTATATGTGGTCTGCTCAAAGAAAGGCCAAATCTAAAAATCTAAACAAACAAAACCCCCCAAACCCATTACTATTTGCATTACAGATGTAGTCTTTGATTTATCCAAAGGACATATTGTGGCTCTCTTTATGAAGGCTAAAAGAGAAAAGTAGAAGGAGTCCTGGATTTGGAGACAGCAGACACAGATTTAAATCCTTCTTCTCATTTTCAGTTGTGTCATTACAACACACTTTTAACTCTTTCAACCTTAGTTTCCTTGTCTATAAAATAAGCGTCACAATACCTGTAGCTCCTACTTTATAGACTGTTATGAGGGTCATGTGATGTCATGCATATATACTTTCTTGCAAACTCTAAACTGTTGTGAGGGTCATGTGGTATCATGTCAAATAAAGTATCTTGTAAACCCTAAAGTGCTATGTTAAGATCAACTATTCTTCCCTTGAGTAGCCAGCACCCATACTGCATTTAAGCTATAATCTGAGCTACTTCAGGTCCATTTTCATGATCTATCTATTACATAATGTGTATTACACCTGTAGTTTCATCATATAGGCTGCAAAATAAAATAGATTACATCACAGTAGAGTAGATGAATGGTCAGCCTTAAAAGAGCAAGAAAGCTGGGTTCAAATCATGCCTCTGACATAATGCCCCAGGTAGTTTTTGAAGACTTGTTACAAGTGCCAGAACCACAACAGTGACATAAATTTCCATTCTGGTTATTTCCTATATACCAATGAAATAGGAGGTCCCCAACTATACCCCTCCCAAAAAGATGGAAAAGGGTGTTTCTGTACTTAAATCCCATGTCTTTAGCAATATGGATGTAAAAAGCTTAGAATTTTATTTTGAAAATATAGCTTTTAAGAATTTCTTAGGAATGGGACTTCACAATCAGAAATGAAAAAAGTCCATTTCACTTTTAATGGGTTGGGGGCCCAAGATAACAAACAAGTAAAAGCTAAATGGGCCCAAGAAGAGCTTTCCATTGCTAGTGTGTATACCAATTAAAGAGAGCCAGAGCTTTGAAAATAAAATCTCACCACCCACTAGGAAGCATATGTATCCCATATTTCTGAGTCAATGGCAGTCCTAGCAATGATGCTTTGCGCAGCTTATTATAGAATTATAGCTCTTTTGACAAGAAAAATCCTGAGGGGAAAAGCAAAGCAATATCCATGTCTACACATGAAGAAAATCCCAAATCTAACTGAGTTCCATCCTATTTCTTCTCTCTTTGTTTTCACGAAATTGTATAAATGAGGAAATAGTGCCAAGAACCTATTAGTAATAGTTATTTCCTAATTGCAGTGGGAAGCATCCTGCATGTTTAAATAAATATTGTTAACTCTGACCTCTTGCTAGGCCAGGACTGATAAGGCAATTGTTTGACCTATATGAAGCCCATACAGTATGCATGGAGTGGAGCACAGCAGGAAAACAGGAAACAATAAATCAGAAATTAGAGCACTGATTGTTGTAGCTAATTACATCAGACTTCTGCTTAATTTCTCACTCTGTCATTCTAACCTGATTTTCTGGCCAACAGACTTTGCAAATTGCTGGTGTCACGTACAGGCAGCAAATAATAATCCTTAGTTATTGTGACTGACAAATGAATGAGCAAGAGAACATAGTTTATTAGGGAAGGATAAACTGTGACATTCACCAGATACCTGCTCAGATGCTTTTTTAATTCATTTACCTTGATGGGCTGCATGACGCATTTCTCCAGGAGCAGAGATTTTGGAATCAGGTCTGCTTAATTGGGTTTGGAACTTGGCTTGATAATAGTGAACAAAGTAGAAATGAGAAGCTATAAGGAAAGGCAGGGAGTCAATTGATTTGGATGGCAAGAGATAAAGTAGTAACTTGACCATTTAGGTCAAATCTGAAAATAATATGTTTAGGATAAGTGAGATTAGTCAGCACATCATTTAATCCTATTGTTGCTGCCTACATGCGGATGGGTGGGGGAGAAGGGTGTCTACCCTGATATTTTCTACACACTGTGTTTTGATCATTACAGTTTAAAATAATCTATGTTGTATTTTTATTCAACATATACTTTAATACTAAAGGGATAAAGGTAACACTTCTATTCAAATTCATTTTCATGTACCAAATATCTTATGTCTTTATTCTGACAATGTATATTTGAACAGGCAGCTGGTGGGTCAGTGGAATCTCTCTGGAAGACTTGAGTTCAAATCCAACCTCAGACACTCCCTAGATGTGTGACCCTGGGCAAGTCACCTAACCCTGTTTGCCTCAGTTTGTTCATCTGTAAAATGAGTTGGTGAAAGAAATGGTGAACCACTCCACTATCTCTGCCAAGAAAACCCCAAATAGGGTCACGAAGGGTCAGACACAATTGAAATGACTATGAAATGAAATGACTATGAAATGATAGAAGACTTCTTTATTGTCAGGAAGATCTCTCTTCAGGTCCTGTCTGACCTCTCTCACTCCCTGTGTAACCTTCCTGGGTCTCATTCTACTCTTCTGTTAAGTGGGAGACTGAATCTATTATCTATCAATGATCACACTGCTAGCTGGGTGACCACTTAACTTCCCTCTGCCTTAGAAACCTCTTAAAGATTCTAAGTTGCAGAAGAATTAGCAAATAGTGCAAGTGGAGGAAATTCTCACAATGGGAGTTCCCTGCCTGAATCCCATTGCAGGTGACCAGAACCACACAAACCAACACAAAAACATGTTTTTGCTCCTATCTCTTCCATTGTGACATACCACAAAGCCAATTTTTCTTCCTATTAACTCTTCCCTAAATGCCTAAAGTGATTCTCAGAGTCCTCTGTATACTGGAGTCTTAACATTTTAATAGATTTTGTTTATTCTTCTCTTGAGTATATTTTCCATCCTTGCCTGAATTTTTGCTGAGTTAGACTTCTTTCTCTGCAGGTACAAAGCCTAACTTTACCTCTCTTCTGTAGAGGTCCTGTGCATTGCTAGTTGTCAACAACATCCATTCAGTCACAAAACTATCTCTGGTCTCTGAAGGTGCTAAGTATACAAGTTGCTGGGCAGGAAGGATATTTCTGATTTTAAACTCAAGCTCACTTCGTGGTTCTCATTCTTAGGGAACCTACTTTCTAGTCCTATCTCATGCCCCGAGTCAAGGGAGAAAAAGATGTAAGGCTACAGAAGGATGTGAGTGGAGACCCTTAAGGTACAAAGGAGTTTTGTGCCTTTTCAAAATTTGCTCCACCTGGTAAGGGAAGAGTTTGGAGTTAACAATATTTACTTAGATATGCATATGATTGTCCAACATTTCACTGAAAAAGGTGGAATGCTAGCCAATTAGGCCTCCCAGAAACTGTGGTAGAAAGGCCAGGAGAGAAAAGAGCTAACTATTTCCAGTGTTGCTGCTGACCCAAAAGTCAGACATTGTAGAATATCCCATTCCCAGTGTCTTCAAACCAATGTGTGTGCACAAAGTACTCAAACCTCCCCAGATCCCAAGCTTATTTTCCAGGTGTGCTGCTTAATGTGCTTTGTGGCCTCAATTCAATTCAGCAAACATCTATTAAGCACACGCTGTATGCCTGTCTCTGTACTGGGCCCTGTCCATTTGTTGTCACTCTTTACTCTTGTATGATTTGCCTACCTCCTTTTCCATTCATACATATCTTTGATGAAAATCTTTATGTTATTTTTGTGTGTAATTCATCTTTGGTTAAAATGCAAGAGATTAATCAAAACCACCATAAATCTTTTCATATCCTTTTTGGGTGACCCATAGTTTTGATTTTCTGGAGATTGTTACTGATGGAACAACCCAGTGAACTATCTATCCAACTGCATATTATAGCTTATAGGACCATAGGTGTAGAACAAAAAGGAGCCTTGTAGGTCATCTAATCCAACCCACTAATTTTACATATGAGGAAACCGAGTCCAGGAGTTACTTAAACTGTAACTGATCCAAAGCAACATAGGTAGTAGGTGGCAGAACTGAGACTTGAACTCAAATCCCATGCCTTCAAGTTCAGCACTTTAAATCAAGTTGGTGCTTTTCTTACTGTACCATGATAGCCCACAATAGGCACTCTTTATCCATCTTTTTTTTCCTATGTGGATTTCTGAATTGATCTTTGTTGAGAGAATGCAATCTAATTGAGAGAAGAACAATTTTGTTTTTGACTTTGTAGTCTTAGTTCTTAGCACAGTATTGAGTACATAGTAGGTGTTTAATAAATGCTTGCTAGAGAAGCACATGAATAAATGAATGTTTGTGAGTTTCATTTAGTTAGCTTTCCAATGTTAAGAAGCTTCCTGCAATTAATGTAATGTTATTTACATGAAAGAACCTTACTATTTGTATCTCCCAAAATTAGTACAGTGCATGGTTAATGAATTTTTTTCATTCATTTGGCCTCTGCATTAGATATCATCCATGACAAGAGCAAACACTTTTGTAGAGAAATATCTCTCTGTTTTATGACTCTCTTGCTATTAACAATCAGAGCACCGCAGGACAAAGAAATTTCTTTTGTGTATCTATCAAATAACTTTGTATCTTCTTACATATTCATGTGAAACATTTTTATTGAAGGAAAATCCTTTATGTCCCCATTTTGCTCTACCAAATTGAATCATTTCTTATAATCATCAAACACTTATAATATGATCTTATATTATCTTTAACTTTCAATCAGTTGTGTGAGTATGAAGGAGGGGGAAATGAGATCTATGAAAGAAAGAATTGGAAAAGAAATTAACAGCTTGGGGTGGCTAGGTGGCACAGTGAATACAGTACTTTGCCTAGAGTCAGGAGGACCGGAGTTCAAATTTGGCCTCAGACACTTAACACTTACTAGCCATGTGACCTTGGGCAAGTCACTTAACCTCAATTGCCCTGCCTTCCTCCCTCCAAAAAGCAAAAAAAAAAAAAGAAAAAAGAGAGAAATTAACACCTTTGCACAAGAGGTACAAAACTGGTAAGACACTCCCTAAAAATAAGAATGGACCAAATAGACCATAAAACAACAAGAAATTTTAAAACAAATTCAAAAGACTGAAAATTATATATGTATGCATATATATACACATATGGATGTATATTATATATGTATTCAAAAATAAATGACATGAAAACATGTTTTAAAGAGATAATTTAAAAATTTCTTGACTGCCTGAAAATCATTCAAATATAGTGTATAAACATATTTCAAGAAATCGTAAAAAAAACTACCTAGATCTCTCAGAACCAGAGGATGAAGTACAAAGAGAAAGAATCCACAGTTTACCTCCTGAAAGAAATCCCAAAATTAAAACTCACAGAAAGCCCAAATCAGGAGCTTCTAGGTAAAAAAAAAATACTTCAAGCAGACATAATGGAAGAATTCAAGTACCAAGGAGCCATAGTCAGGATCACATAAGATTTAGGAGTCACAATTCTGAAGGACTGGACAACTTGGAATGTGATATTCTAGAAGTCAAAGGAAATAGGTTTATAACTAAGAATAATTTACCCAGCAAAACGGAGTATAATTCTATGAAGGAAAAATGGACCATTAATTAAATATAGGACATCCAAATTTTCCTGATGAAAAGATCAGAGCTGCATTGAAAATTTTAAAGTATAAATATAAGTCAAGAGAATCATAAAAAAGTAAACATGAAGAATCATAAAAGACTAAATAAGGGGGTTGCAGAGCCAAAATGGTGGAGTGAAAGCAGGAATTTTCTTGAGCTGGTCCCCCAATCACCTCCAATACCTGCAAAGAAATGATTCTAAACAAATTTTGGAACTGCAGAGCCCACAAAATGACATAGTGAAGCACATCTCCAGCTGAAGATAGCCTGGCAAGCCAAAATGAAGGGTCTATCACACCAGGCTGGGAGCAGAACACGGTCCATGTAGGCCACTAATGCACAGACCAGTAGAGCATACTGGGGTGGAACAGACCTTAGGAGACTGAATAACTCACAGCTATGGCAGTTTCCAGACTTCTCAACCCACAAACGCCAAAGAGAAAGTAAAAGGTCAGTGAGGAAACCCTGTGGGACTTGGGTGAGAGAAGAGAGAAGAATGCAGTCCAGCCCTGGCCCCTGGGTTGATGGAAGTGATAGCAGCTATGGCAGCAACAACAGCAGGGGCAGCAGCAGTTGCTGCTTTCGGAGAGTCAGCCCCACAGGTGGTGGAGGGACTAAGTGATTGATCAGAGGGCAATTGCAGGAATCTCTTTGCTGGCACTGAGGCAAGATTCTCTTGCTTTGCCCTGCTTGGATTTGGGTCACAGTCTTGGGTGGTGGTCCTGGGGTGAGGAAGGGAGCTGGTGTGGCAGAGCTTATGCTGGCTGTTGAGAAGGAGGCCTCTGCACAGTTGGGAGGCAGGTGCCTAGAAGTAACTCTGACAACAGCTGCACAAAACCCCAGAAATTAGAGACACAGCATTCTCCACTTTGGAAGCAGAGTTCAACTGTGGCAAAGAGCTCAAAAGTCAAGTAATTGAATGTGAAGATGAACAAACAGAAAAAAAAAGTCATACTATAGACTCTTTCTTTGGTGACAAAGAAGATAAAAACCTAGAACCAGAAGAAGACAACAAAGTCAAAACTCTTGTATCAAAAGCTTCCAAGAAGGGGGAAGAGCCAAGATGGTGGAGTAAAAGCCGGAACTTACTTGAGCTCACGCCCCAACCACCGCCAATACCTATAAAAATTACTCCAAAATTTTTTTGGAGATACAGAATCCACAAAATGACAGAGTGAAACAAATTTCCTGCTGAAGGCAACCTGGCAGGCCAACAGGAAGCGTCTATCACACTGGGTTGGGAGTGGAGCACAGTCCTGCATGAGTCATGCTGGCACAGACTGGCAGCACAGACTGGCTGGAGCAGATCTCAGGAGACTGAATCACTGGCAACTGTGGTAGTTTCCAGACTTTTCAAGCCATAAATGCCAAAGAGAAAGTAAAAGGTTAATGGGGAAACTCTGTTGGACCAGGGTGAGAGAAGAGTGTGGTCTGACCCCCGTCCACATGGCAGAGGAGGTGGCAGTGGTTGCAGCAGCAAGCAATGGCAATGGCTGTTTCCTAGACTCCAGGCCCACAGATAGTGGGGGGACCAAATAGCTGACCAGAGAGCAATTTCAGGAATCTCTTTGCTGGTGCTGAGGCAGGATTTTCTTGCTTTGCCTTACTTGGATCTGGGTCACAGTCTTGGGTGGACTCCTGGAGCGAGGTGCACTATTGTGTCGGAGTTTGTTGAGGATGTGGAGAGGCAGTTCTCACAATTTTGAGGCAGGTGCCTAGAAGAAGCTCTGACAACAGCTGTGCAAAACCCCAGAAATTTAGGACACAGCACTTTCCATTCTAGAAGCAGAGTTCTATTGTGGTAAAGAGTTCAAAAGTCAAGTAATTGGCTTGCAAAATGAGCAGAGGAAGAGAAATCAGACTATAGAATCGTTATTTGGTGACAAAGAACTTTGGTGACAAAGTTCTATCAAAACATAGAATGAGAAGAAGACAACAAAGTCAAAACTTCTAAATCAAAAGCCTCCAAGAAAAATATGAATTGGTTGCAGGCCATAGAGGAGCTCAAGAAGTAAGAGAAGAAGAGGAAAAATTGGGAAGAAAAATGAGAATGATGCAAGAAAATAATAAAAAGTGAGTCAACAGCTTGTTAAAGGAGATGGAAAAAATACTGAAGAAAATAACACCTTAAAAAATAGACTGACTCAAATAGCAAAAGAGGTGCAAAAAGCCAATGAAGAGAAGAATGCCTAAAAACCCAGAATTGACCAGATGGAAAAGGAAGTTCAAAAGCTCACAGAAAAAAATAATTCCTTCAAAATTAAATTGAAGCAAATAGAAGATAATGACTTTATGAAGAATCAAGATATTATAAAACAAACCCAAAAAATGAACAAATAGAAGGCAATGTGAAATATTTCATTGGAAAAACCACTGATCTGGAAAATAGAGCCAGGAGAGATAATCTAAAAGTTATTGGACTATCTGAATGCCCTGATGCAAAAGGAACCTAGACATCATCTTTCAAGAAATTATCAAGGAAAACTGTCTTGATATTCTAGAACCAGAGGGTAAAATAGAAATTGAAAGAATTCATAAATTGCCTCTTGAAAAAGAGCCACAAAAGAAAACTCCTAGGAATATTATAGCCAAATTCCAGAGTTCCCAGCTCAAAGGAGAAAATATTATAAGCAGTCAGGAAGAAACAACTGGAGTATTGTGGAAACACAATCAGAATAACATGAGACCTAGCAGCTTCTACATTAAGGGATTGAAGGGCTTGGAAAATGACATTCCAGACATCAAAGGAGCTAGGATTAAAACCAAGAATCACTTATCCAGCAAAACAGTATAATATTTCAGGGCAAAATATGGATATTCAATGAAATATAGGACTTTCAAGCAATTTTTATGAAAAGACCAGAGCTTAACAGAAAATTTGATATTCAAATACAAGAAGCAAGAGAAGCATGAAAAGAGAAGCCATCACTTGCAACAAAGTCAAGCATAGCAACCTGACTCATGGACCATATCTGAAAATGTTCATCTTGTCTGTACCTCTAATCCATCAATCACCTCTTTTAAAAAGATAGGATGGCATGCTTCATCATCAATCTTCTGAAGTTATGATTAGCCACTCATCGATCAGAATTCTGTAGTTTCTCAAAGTTGTTTTCTTTACATTATTGTGGTCATTGTGCAAATTGTGCTCCCTATTCTCCTCATTTCACACTGCAGTTATATATACAAGTTTTTCCAAGAGTCTTTCAAATTGTAATCCTGATAATTTCTTGCCAATACTATTTAATTACATTTATATGCCACCACTTGTTCAGGCATTCCCCAATTGACCAGAATTCATTTTATTTCCAATGTTTTGCTATAATAAATGTGGCTATAAATATTTTTGCTGACATATGTTTATATATGTGCTGCTATAAATATTTTGTATACATAAATCTGAAAAAAAAGCTTCCAAGAAAAATATGAATTGGTTGCAGCCAATGGAGGAGCTCAAAAAGGATTTTGAAAATCAAGTAAGAAGTATAGGAAAAATTGGGAAGAGAAATGAGAGTGATGCAAGAAAATAATGAAAAATGAGTCAACAGCTTGTTAAAGGAGACCGAAAAAAATAGTGAAGAAAATAATACCTTAAGAAGTAGACTAACTCAAATGGCAAAAGAGGTCCAAAAAGCCAATGAGAAGAAGAATGCCTTAAAAAGCAGAATTGGCCTAATGGAAAAGGAAATTCAAAAGCTCACTGAAGAAAATAATTCAAAGTTAGAATGGAACAAATGGGAACAAATGACTTTATGAGAAATCAAACAGATCCAAAAGAACGAAAAAAATCTCATTGGAAAAACAACTGACCTAGAAAACACATCCAGGAGAGATAATTTAAAAATTTACTGGACTACTTGAAAGCCATGGCATCATCTCTCAAGAAATCATCAAGGAAAACTTCCCTGATATTCTAGAACCAAAGGGTAAAATAGAAATTGAAAGAATCCACTGATTGCTTCTTGAAAAAGAGCCCCCAAAGAAAACTCCTAGAAAAATTTTAGCCAAATTCCAGAGTTCCCAGGTCAAGAAGAAAACATTACAAGCAGTCAGGAAGAAATAATTAGAGTACTGTGGAAATACAATCAGGATAACACAACATCTAGCAGCTACTACATTAAGGGACTGAAGGGCTTGGAATATGATATTCCAGATGTCAAAGGAACTAGGATTAAAACCAAGAATCACCTACCCAGCAAAACTGAATATAATACTTCAGGGGAAAATATGGATATTCAATGAAATAGAGGACTTTCAAACATTTTTGATGAAAAGACCAGAGCTGAACAGAAAATTTCACTTTCAAATACAAGGAGCAAGAGAAGCATGAAAAGATAAACAGGAAAGAGAAATGATAAGGAAGTTATTAAAGTTGAACTGTTTACATTCCTACATGGAAAGATGATATTTGTAACTCGTGAGACTTTTCTCAGTATTAGGATAGTTGAAAGGAATGTGTGTGTTTATGTATGTGCATATATATATATATGTATGTATATATATGTGTGTGTATGTATATATGTGTGTATGTATATGTATGTATACATGTGTATATGTGTGTATATGTATACACAGAGGGCACAGGGTGAGTTGAATATGAAGTGATGAGATCTAAAAAATGAAATCAAGAGGTAAAAGAGGAATGTATTAGAAGAAGGAAAAAGGGAGAGATAAAATAGGGTAAATTATCTCACATGAAAGAGGAAAGAGAAAGCTGTTACAATGGAGGGGAAGAGGAGGGAGTTGAAAGGGGATGAGTCAACGTTACTTTCATTGGACTTGGCTTCAGGAGGGAATAACATACACACTCGATTGAGTATCTTACCCTGGAGGAAAGTAGTAGGGAAGGGGATAAGAAGAGGGGGTGATAAAAGAAGGGAGGGCAGATTGGGGGAGGGGGTAGTCAGAAGCAAACACTTTTGGAAAGAGACAGGGTCAAAGATGAAAACAGAATACATGGAGGGTGGGAGAGAATGGAATGAAATATAGTTAGTCTTTCACAATATGACTACTATGGAAATGTTTTGCATAACTACACATGTATGGCCTATATTGAAATATTTGTCTTCTCAATGGGGGTGGGTAGGGAGGGAAGAAGCGAAACTGGAACTCAACATTTTAAAAACAAATGTTAAAAATTGTTTTTACATGCAACTAGGAAATAAGATATATATTCACTTTGCCCTACAAGAAAGTAAGGGGGAAGGGGGTGATAGGAGGGATAGAAAACATGGAAAAGGGGTAATCAGTATGCTTGCCATCTTGGGGTGGAGAGTAAGGGAGAGTTGAGGAGAAAATTTGGAACTCAAAATCCTGTGGAAATGAATGTCGAAAATTAAAAATAAATACCATTGCAAAAGAAAGACTAAATAAGGTCAAACTGTTTATATTCTAATGCTAGGAGATAATATGTATGTTCCCTCAGAACCCTATCATAATTAGGGAGCATAGAAGTCTATGTAAATAAGGAGGAAGGGGTAAGAGGAATAGGACACAATTGAAATTATTCTCATCTGAAGTCATCAAAACAAGGAATCATACATACACACACCGAACTGGGTATAGAAATACATTTAACTCAAAAGGAAAACAGGAAGGAAAAAGGTGAAGGGAAAAAGGTAATAAGAGGGAAAACAGATTAAGGAAGGGATTAGTTCTAAGCAAAACAAACTCAAACTGAGCAGTTTTATGGACATATTTATAGCAGCTCATTTCTTTGGTGGCAAAGAAATAGAAACTGAAAGACCATCAGTTACAGAACAGGTGAATAAGCCTAGGTGTAAGAAGAATAAGGCAGAGGGAGAGATAGAAGGAAAGGAGATTGTGAATAGAGAGAAGTGGCCCAGTTGTTTCAGACTATTTTCTTCTTTGTCTATTTGCTGTTGCTGCAGCTACTGCTTCATTCTCTGAACTAAACTAATAGAATCCCTACCTGGAAGAGGTGAACCACTAGGCTCTATAATCTCTGGAGTCTACAGTCATTATTGTCATCCTGGTCACTTTCAACTGGCTTCATCTGCTCGTGGTTCTGCATTCTCCAGTCTGTATTACCGGAAAGCAGTCCTATGAGAGGCAAAACCACTGAACTCTGAATTCCCTGAGACCACACATTCACATTTTCTCCTGAGACACTTTCTAGTCTATTGCTACAGTATACAGCATGCAGTATACCCCTCCTGCCACTGGCACATAATAGGAGTTTCATAAGTACTTTTTGATTAGTTGACTGGGGAGTGGCAAGAGAGACATTTTATAGCAAGATTCAAATTTTGAGAGTTTTATATTTTATGCTTTCCATTAGAGTATGAAAAAACCTACTTTTGGAAGATGTGGTAAATACAATTTTGAGATGATGAGATTTTGTATTTTATGGTAATAGAGACAAATGTAAGGGATGTTGTAAAGTAAAACTTTGGCAGAACTTGGTTATAGATCAAATGTCAGGTATAACAAAGAACTATGATAACTGAGGTTTGGAGCATGACAGAATGACAGTACCATCGATAGAATACAGAATTTGTTTGGATGAATGTGGTTTCTATTGGGCCCAGCAGGCCAGCTCACTGCCTACTTGTCCCAGAGATTTTCAGCATTTAAAAAAAACCTAATTAGCTAATACTCATGACCTAGCATGCCTGTAGGGCCTAACCACCTGCTCCTACTAGTTTGCAATTGACTGCATCCAGGTGTCATGCTAACAGGTTTGGATCAATGAGTAATTGAAACTGAAGCTGGATGCCACTAATTATATCATTAAATTCATGTGGCCTCCACAGATGGATTTCTGATCATGGATTCCCCTGGTGTAAGAAGATGATGGGGGTCACCAGTTTCCAAAGGGAGGAGCAAGGAGAGGGGACAAGAACTGTTCTCTGGTCTTGGCAGAGAACCACATGGTTCACACAACTCTGTTATTTATTGCATGCATGTGTACCTAATGAATCGCAGTGCCTGTCTGCAATAGACACAAAGACCGGCCAGAGGTCTATGGGCATACTGGCTTTGTGAAACATTCCACAAAATCAAAAAGGAAGGAGGGGAAAAGATGATAAGAGAACATCTCCTGCATTCCTTCTTTCCATCTGAGCTTGCCAAGCTGTTCCACTAGGTAACTTTTAATTGTTTTACTGACATTTTTTAGGGCACCTAGATGGCACCAGACCTGGAGTCAAGAAGAGTCACTCATTTTCCTGAGTTCAAATCTAGTTTCAGATGCTTATTTGCTGTGTGACCCTGGACAAGTCACCTAATTCTGTTTGCCTCAGTTTTCTCATATGTAAAATTAGCTGGGGAAGGATCAAACTACTCTAGTATCTTTGCCAAGAAAACCCCAAATGACTCCAAAGTGGGTCTCCAAGAGTCTAAAACAACTGAACAATAACAATGACAAAGTCTGGTAGTTTAGAGCTTTCCTTACCCTTTACTCTCTCTCTCTTTCCTCCCCCTTGCCCCCCCTCCCCGATAAAACTATTAGGGATATTTCAATTTAGCAAATTTGTACACTTGTATGTGTGCCCTAAATCTAAATCTGCATATTAAAAGTTTTTCTTCAATGTAAATGGCTGTGTGTGCACATATGTGCAAAACGACCCAAGTTTATATACTGGACTTGTAGGCTATGAACTGGAAGAACCTTGAATTCCAGCCCTTGGACAAGGCTGCCCCCAGTGGTGAGACCTTGCTATATCTTGTTGGTCCGGGTCTAGACATAAATCCCCTCTATATGCTCTCTCTTCCATTAGAAAATAATCTCATTGGGGGTCAACTCGTCAACTCTAATTCTCTCTCTCTCTCTCTCTCTCTCTCTCTCTCTCTCTCTCTCTCTCTGTCTCTGTCTCTCTGTCTGTCTCTGTCTCTCTCTCTGTCTCTCTGTCTGTCTCTCTGTCTGTCTCTGTCTCTGTCTCTGTCTCTCTCTTTCTCCCCCTTCTCTCCTTACAGTGTTTGACACATAGTAAATGTTTTTCATGCATACACATAGTCATTCATATATTCACATAAAGTCAAGGATCAATTTGATCCATTGTAATGAAGCAGATTTCAGTTCAATATAATGCAAAACTTCCTAGCATAAGAGTTCTAACATGAAATTAGTTGCCTGGAGGGAGGAAGTGAGCTTAGGTTATTACATTAGAGATGTCATCAAGAAGATTCCTGCTCAGGTTCATACTAGACTAAATAATCTCTAAGATTCTGTGAGTCTAGGAAAGCAAAATTTTGTAAAATTAAGTTTCCCTCAGCTTCCCCTATATAAATTCTTCTTTATGGCTGCCTTTGACTGCCTTGGGGGAAATATAGGGAGCAGATTTCAGCCTGACTTTACATAAGTGCTTAAGAAAATTAGAAAGGAGAGAAATCAAGGTGGACTGCAATAGTTAGTGAAGACTTCATAGGGGTAGGTGGGATGGAAGTTGTATCTTGAAAAGACAGGTAAGATTCAGTTGGTAGTATGAGATAAGCAAAGACCAGGAGCTGGGATGAGAATGAAATATATGATCTGGGTATTTAGTAGTTGAGGAACAGACCTCCTCAGGCCAAGGAAAACCAAAAATTGAGATTATTCTTTTAAACACTTTGGCTCTTTGTTGTAAGTACTGATTAAAAGTCTATGTATGAGGCCAATGCCTAATAGAACATATATAAATGGAGCAGTATGTCTGGCAGAGTCTGTTTTGGATCTAGAAACAGCCTTTGCCTTAGGTAGGCCCAGACTGACAAAACAGGGCACCAGTGGCTTTGTTAACATAGATTATACATTGAGTTGTAGAAACTTTCCAACAGAATTTAAAACATTCTTTGCCAATGGATTTTTCACTGCAGAAGAGTTTGCTATAAATGGATTTTACTACAATAATCCAAAGAAGTTTTAGTCATAGTTCCCAGAATCACTGCTATTAAAAGAGCCCACCCCATCAACTTTTTTCCAACTCAACTACACTATATGTATATACTTCTAAGTTTCTTGGACTCTGATAATTCTTTAAATGAGAATATAACTAAAAGCATATGCTACTCATTAGTATAATTTTTAGCACACCTGTACAACTCCAATGTCTTTAAAAGCTCTGTGTTGAGGCTGCATTGGTTCCCTAGGAAGCACCATTTAACTGAGGTTATTGCAAGTGGAATCTCTTGGGGCCTGGGGGATAAAGCTCTTCTTTTATCAATCTGAACAGCCGCTTTCCTTCACAGGAGAAGAGGAAGGTTATTAGAGTGAGAAAAAAAAAACAACAGGCTGAGCCATGACTCAAGTAACTTTCCCTTCTCTTCAAGGAAAAAAAAAGAAGACCTCTTTGCTTGAGGAATGAATCAGTATAAAAGAATCAAAATTGGTATCCCTGATTTTAACTTTTCTGCTTCTGAAGTTCAGCAGTCATAAAACTTGGCTCTTTGTAAGTCAAAATGGAGGCCATTTGGAAAATGCCCCCAAATAATCTCATGTAGGTCTCAAAAGATAATTTTTCTTGATGGGACTAGGAGTGATCATGAGATATTATGTGTATTTTAAATAAAAATGCCAAAGCATCCCTTCTTACTGTAATCATTGATTAAAAGTTGATGGAGTAATGGAATTTCCTGAACTCGTTTGTTTTAGGTAGGCCTCATAAGAAGCATATCATTAATAAATGGCCTGAGCTGGTGGCTTGGTAAGCCACTGTCGGTCCCTGCCTCAGCCTCTCAGTGTGCCCTGATGCATCTTATCTGGGTACCAAAGGGCCAGAATCTTACCCTTCACCCCCACTGTCATTATATGTGTTTATATACATAGACACAAATAAGTAGTTACTTATTTGTGAACATGTTATATTTCCCTTAAGAGCAGCAACAATTCCATCTTTGTCTTAACACCCCCAGTGCACAATTCCTGGCTCAGGGCAAGCATTTGACAAATGTTTGTTGATTGATTTATTAGGTAAACCACATATAGCATTTATTATTATTTTTTAATCTTTACCAGGAAATGGCAAGACCTCTTCTTTATATGCATTGTGGATACTCTAAGGATCATGTTGCATGTGCTTATATTTGTTTTAAAAGCCTCTAGCATGAATAAAAGCTAAATCTACCAGATTTATTGTTGTTGAGTCATATCAGTTATGTCCAATTCTCCACAGCCCCACTTGGGGTTTTTGTGTCAAAGGTACTGGAGTGGTTTGCCATCTCCTTGTCTAGCTCATTTTACAGATGAGGAACTGAGGCAAACAGGTTAAGTGACTGCCCAGGGTTATACAGCTAATAAGTGTCTGACGCTGGATTTGAACTTGGGTCCTTCTGAATCCAGGACCATCACTCTCTCCACTGCACCACCTAGCTGTCCATGCTAGACATATCTATATCTATGTCTATGTCTATGTCTACGTCTACGTCTACGTCTACGTCTATGTCTACGTCTACGTCTACGTCTACATCAATGTCCATGTCTATATGTATATACAGTATATATAATATATTTAATATATATAATAAAGTTAATTTTATTTGTAATTTATAATACAAAGTAGGGTATGGGCCCCACTAATATGGATAATTTGATGCTTCACTGGGTTTGTAAGCTCATCAATGAGTGAATGCTCTTTCCAACTGTATAGATCTCTCTTTAATTGTTCCTTCTCAATCTATTTAATTCTTGTCCATTTCCCATAAATTCTCACAAGATGTCCTCCCATGTCTTGGCATTGCCTGGACACCATTTGAAATTATGATCATTTTCATCACCATCATCTCAATGGCTTTAAAGTAGACATATTATTTCATTCAATCTTCATAATAGTGCAGTAAAGTAGATGCTATTATTTTACAAATTATACAGATGAGGAAACTTAAACTGAGAATTTAATTAATGTTTCCAGGGTCATACAGCTAGTAAGTATTCAATATACATAAATCAAGCAAGTATTTGAACTCAGATCTTGACTTCAAGTCATTTTTCTGATGATAATCAGAGATGTTTCTTCTGCTCAGTTCATCAAAAAGGATCATAGATTAAAACTGGAAGGGATCCTAGAAGCCCTCAAGTCCAAATCTTCCATTTTCCAGATGAGGAAATTGATACTTAGAAAGGTAAAGTGACTTTCAAAGGGACATACAGCTAGTATCAGAGGCAGGATTCAAACCCAGAGATTCCTTACTCCATATCCAGGACTGCATAAATTGGAGCTAATCCATCAATTATATTCCTCTCCATCACTCTTTGGGTGATGTATAACTTTAATTCTTTGGAGATTGTGATGCCTACAACTTCCCTTTATTTCCCTTGATTGGCCAACAAAGTCCCAGCCCAGCCTGGCTCTCTTTGAACCTTGGTCATTGTTTGGGCCCTGATTGCTCAAATAGCAATTGTTTCTGTTCTGCCCAGAAACCCTAAGGATCTTCCCCTCCGAGATTGATCTCTTTTTAACTAGGTAAAAGAGGTCATTCTTTGCCTCATTTCTTACCTAGCCTTAATCACTGAATGGGCATTGCCTCAGTCAAACTAAGACCTGGGAAAGATGTTTGCTTAAAAAGGCCGAGGTCTCCCACTACAACCTGGGCCATCTCCAGTCATCCTGATCTATATCTTGCCACTGGACCTAGGTGGCTCTGGAGGAGAAAGTGAGGCTGGTAACTTTGCATAGCCCTTCCTCACTTAAATCCAATTAATTTGCAAATCATGACATTACCTTCCTGATGTCATAGTCCTCTTTTAAGTGAAGGACAAACAACAATAAAAAAAAAACCACAGGCCTACAACTCACTGACCCATGGCTTTACCACATGAATATTGATAGAAGATGGAATTTGTGATTATTTGGACTAAGTCAATTCAAGAGCAGGCAGAAAGACTGATCTGATCTCAAAAGGCCAGCTTCATTTTATATTTCTATATTTCTATCTATATATACACATACATAAACACAAATGTATAGATGTATATGTGTGTGTGACTAGGTATATATGTATGTATGTATACAAAGGCCTTAAAAAACAGGTTCTGAATGATGAGATGCAGTAAGTTAGGTCAAACACAATATGCATTTATATTCATTTAGTACTGAGGATACAGATTGTATGAATAGGAAATTTCTCTTTAGAGCAATGAAAATTATTTTTAAAAAATTTTAATGGCTTAAAGGATGAGATTTCCTAGTGGCGGGTACTGAGTCACACCTTAATCCCTGCTTCTCTCCCTCTCCAACCCTTTATCTCCTGCCAAAGCTAGAATGCTTTGCAAAGATTTAACTTTTAATCAGGGAGTGACAGAGAGGACAGAACCTAGCTCATCACATATGGTATACATTGCATATTATTACTAAATTGGTGGGTTGTTCTTTTATATTCTCACTAATATATCGCACAGATAAAATAGATTAAAACTAGTTATGAATAACCTAAAAGAATTCAAATACTCCAATACTCTTTTATGAATAGTTTTTTTAAGTTGCTGAAAAGTCAGAAGTTCTGTGTGTAGGTCATCAGACTAGTTACATAGATTATGTGCAAAACATGACCCTAAACAACTGATCAATTATTGGAAAGAATGTACATAAAAATATGTATCTGTGTTCAGTAGAGATTGACAGGTGATAGAAGAGATACTGGGAGGGGGATTTTAATAAGGAAAGTCCCCTTTATGGATGTGGGGTGAGTTAAGATTAAAAGAGAAAAGTGTCAAAGCACATGGTATGTGATGAGAGAAGCTATTATATCACGGAGGAAAATAATGGTTGTTTTATTTGCCTTATAGGGTTGTCCGGATCAAATGACAAAAATGCTTTATAAATCCCAAAACACCAAGAGAATATGAACTATTTTCATTGTTGATAGTAAGTAATAGCCTGGGTAAATGCAGAGAAGAAATTCTGCAATATACTCAGAGACTGTCAAGCTGAAGTCAAAATTTTCAGATGGCAGGAAAGGAAGACAGCCAAGCACCAGTAGCCACACAGTTGCCAGTTATTCCCTGGACTTTTCCCCAGACCTATTTAGGAGTGTCAGGAAGTTGCCTTTGGATGATGTTTCTTGTCAGAAATAGGCCTGGCTCTGGTGAAAGAAAGAAGGAACATGGCCTGAGATTTCGGAGGCAGAGTGACTGAATCAGAGCATGGAATGAGAGAGCAGGAGTGTGAATAACTCGTAGGATATACTGGGGCACTGATTGAGAGAGCTTTGAAAGAGTGGGCTTAAAGAAAACTCTCCAGTGAGTGGGCTTGTCTAAAGAGAAACTGAATGCTATGCCAATGCAGAGCCAGTCAGCCCTAACTTCAAGCTGAGAACACAACAGTGTACCTACCATTAGAGAAGAGCTATGATGATAAGATGTGGTCTCATTCCACTTATCTGAAGTTTGCTGAGCTTTCTCGGTCTGTTTTGGGAAAGGAGTGCACCAAGGTATACAGGATCACTGATGTCATAAGATAATGTGACTGAGAATATTCAGATTATGACTCCTGAGATGGAGGATGAAGAATGAGTGAAGGGACTTTACAAAGATAATTTCCAGGAATTATAATCATCAAGGTGATAGTGCATAGTCAGTTGAATCTACAATCAGCAAGACTTGAGTTCAAATCCAGCCTCAGATACTTACTGGCTATGTGACCCTGGGCAAGTCACTTAAAACCCAACAAACCTCTATTTGTCTCAGTTTCCTCATCTTCAAAATAGGAATAATAATAGTATCTCACTCCCAGGGTCTTTCTGAGAATAAATGACGTGACATTTGTAAAGCATTTTGTAGCACTATATAAATGCTAACTATTGCTGTTTTGCATTTGGGAAAATGTGAAGTTCTTTCAATGATCCCAAATTTCTCCCTTTCACTTCAAAATTTAAAAAAGGATTGGAAAAAATATGTTTTTAATTCCAGTGTTTTTGCAATGACACTATGTGGCTGTGAATCATTGAATTATAGACCACAAATAGTTCAAATTGTAGGTGATCCAAATGTCAACAGAGAAAACTATGGTGGACTCAAATAGGTTGTTGCATATTACTAATGATGGTTTGTATTTAAAGAATGAAATATCACTTAGGAAAAGTAAAACTATAAAAAGGAGACAGGCCAGTAATGGAGTAAGAGTGAGAGATAACAGATAGCCTATGTGTTATCTTGGTACCATTTTGGTACCAAGTCATCTAGTGTTTATTAAGAACCCATCATGTGCCAGGCACTGTACTAAGCACAAAGAAAGGCAAAGGATAATTCATAGTCTAAAGGGAGAGACAATATACAAAAACATACAAAAAGAGAATATTGAAAGTAATAAAATAAAATAAAATAAACTTTCAGATAAAGGACTCCAGGGCATTGGGTAGATGCTTTTGTGAAGGAATTATTATTCCAGGGCATGGGCAAGAATTGCATAAGATGACCATTACACTTGCTATGTAGTCATGTCCTTGTCAAGTCACTCCTTGAAGCTTAGTTGAGAGCATGGATTCATTCAAGAACTGAAATATAAGGTCATCAAAAATAGGGTTTTTTAAAAAATATATTTTATTTTTCTCAATTACATGTCAAGACAATTTGTTTTAGGTTATACATGTTCTATCTTGTAAAACATAAAAAATTGGTGGTTTTAAAGATAACACTGTCATGTCATTCTCACTTCTACAATGTTTCTTGAATTAGAAACCTTTTTTCTATTTACAGTTACTGCATTAGTTCAGGCTCCTATCACTTCTCACCTAGACTATTGCAAAGGCTTCCTATTTCAGAGATGTCAAACACATCCAGCCTGCACAACTTGTTCAGTCATTCCCCAATTGATGGGCATACCCTCAACTTCTAATTCCAGAAAAGAGCTGCTATAAATATTTTTGTACACATATTTTCTTTTCCTTTTTTTGCCTTTTAGAGGGCAATTGGGGTTAAGTAACTTGCCCAAGGTTATACGGCTGGTTTTTTTTTTTTTGTGTGGGTGTCTGAGGCCAGAACCGAACTCAGATCCTTCTGACTCCAGCACCGGCACTTTAGTCACCGCACCACCTAGCTGCCCTCCTTTTTGTTTTTTATCTCTTTTGGGGTACAGACCTAGTAGTAGTATTGCTAGGTCAAAGGGTATGGATAGTTTCATTGCCTTTTAGGCATAGTTGCAAATTGCTCTATAGAATGGATGAATCAGTTCACAACTCCACCAACAGTGCATCAAAATCTCATTTTCCCCATTTTCTCTCCAGCATTTGTCATTTTCCTTTTCTGTCCTATCAGCAAATCTAATAGGTATGATGTAGTACCTCAGAATTGTTTTAATTTGCATTTCTCCAATCTATAGTGAGAGTATTTTTTTATACAGCTATAGTTTTGATTACTTCATCTGAAAACTGTTCATATCTTTGATCATTTATTAGTTGGGGAATGGCTCTTATTTTTATAAATTTGACTCAGTTCTCTGTATAGATGAGAAGTGAGGCCTTGAGAAACTGGCTTCAAATTTTTTTTTTCAGTTTCTATTACTAACTGCATTCCCCTCCATCCTATTCCCCCTTCATTTATTCTGTTCTCTCTTTCCTTTCACCTTAACCCTCCTCAAAAGTGTTTTGATTCTGACTACACCTCCCCCCAATTTACCCTCCCTTCTATCATTCCCCCAGACCCCACACCCACCCTTCTCTTATCCCCTTTCCCTCCTTATTTCCTGTAGGGTAAAATGGATTTCTATACCCAATTGAGTGTGTGTGTGTGTTATTCCCTCTTTGAGTCAATTCTGATGAGACTAAGGTTCGTTTACTCCTTCTCACCTTTCCTCTTTTCCCCTCCACTGCAAAAGCTTTTTC
Organism: Petaurus breviceps papuanus; assembly: GCF_028583685.1. Classification (NCBI taxonomy): domain Eukaryota; kingdom Metazoa; phylum Chordata; class Mammalia; order Diprotodontia; family Petauridae; genus Petaurus; species Petaurus breviceps. The sequence goes on from NW_027185655.1 coordinate 69,008,313, forward strand.
TTGCCTCTTTTATGTGAGATTATTTACTCCATTTTACCTCTCCCTTTCTTTTTCTCTCAGTACATTCCTCTCTCATTCCTTAATTTTATTTTTTAGATATCATCCCTTCAGATTCAACTAACACTTGTACCTCTGTGTGTGTGTGTGTGTGTGTGTGTGTGTGTATATTCATTCTAACTACCCTAATTATGTGAAGGGTCTTATGAGTTACAAATATCATCTTTCCATGTAGGAATGTAAACAGTTGAAACTTATTAAGTCCCTTATGATTTCCTATTCACTTTTTTATGCTTCTCTTTAGTCTTGCATTTTAAAGTCAAATTTTCTATTCAGTTCTAGTCTTTTCATCAAGAATGTATGCAAGTCCTCTATCACACTGAATAGCCATTTCCCCCATGAAGGATTATACTCAGTTTTGCTGAGTAGGTGATTCTTGGCCACAATCCTTGTTCCTTTACCCTCCAGAATATTATATTCCAAGCCCTCCAATCCTTTCATGTAGAAACTGCTAAATCTTGTGTTATCTTGTCTGTGCCTCCACAATATTTGAATTGTTTCTTTGTAGCTGCTTGTAATATTTTCACCTTGACATGGGAACTGTAGAATTGGGCTATACTATTTCTGGCAGTTTTCCTTTTGGGATCTCTTTCGGGAGGTGATCAGTGGATTTTTTCAATTTCTAGTTTACCCTCTGGTTCTAGAATATTAGGCCAGTTTTCTTTGATAATTTTTTTGGCTTTTTTTGCAGGGGGGAAAGCAGGGCAATTGGGGTTAAGTGACTTGCCCAACATCACACAGCTAGTACATGTTAAGTGTCTAAGGCCACATTTGAACTCAGGTCCTCCTGATTCCAGGACTGGTGCTCTATTCACTGTGCCCCATAGCTGTCCCTGATAATTTCTTGAAAGATGATTTCTAGGCTCTTTTTTTGATCATGGCTTTCAGGCAGTCCAATAATTTTTAAGTTCTTTCTCCTGGATCTATTTTCTAGGTCAGTTGTTTTTCAAATGAGATATTTCACATTGTCTTCTATTTTTTTTCATTCTTTTGGTTTTGTTTTATTGCTTCTTGATTTCTCATAAAGTCATTAGTTTCCATTTGCTCCATTCTAATTTTCAAGGAATTTTCTTCAGTGAACTTTTGGACATCCTTTCTCCACTTGACTAATTCTGTTTTTAAAGGCATTCTTCTCCTCATTGGCTTTTTGGACCTCTTTTACCATTTGGCCTAGTCTGTTTTATTAAGGTATTATTTTCTTCAGTATTTTTTTTGCATCTCCTTTACCAAGCCATTGACTTGTTTTTCATGATTTTCTTGCAACACACTCATTTCTCTTCTCATTTTTTTTCTACATCTCTTCACTTCATTTTCAAAATCCTTTTTGAGCTCTTCCATGGCCTGAGACCAATTCATATTTTTTTTGGAGGCTTTGGATGTCAGAAATTAGACTTTGTTGTCTTCTTCTGAATGTTTTTTGAACTTCTTTGTCACCACAATAACTTGTAATAGTCAGAGTTTTTTTCCCATTGTTTGCTCATTTTCCTAGCTTATTAGTTGTCTTTAAGACTTTGCTTCCAGGGTAGAAGGCACACTGTCCCAAGTTTCAGGAGGTTTGTGCAGCTATTTTCAGAGATACTTCTAGGGCCCTGTAAGTTTTCAGTTCTTCCAAGGTGGTATAATCAGAGGAGAGGTGCTCACCTCTCTCCTGGCCCGAGCTCTGGTCTGTGAGTGACCACAAACTCTCTTTTGTGCCCTGAAACTGTGAGGAGGGTCCCCACCTCCACTGTGGCAGAGCTTGCAGCCACCTCTGTTAGTGCTGGTGCTCCTCCTCACTCGGAAACTGCCACCCAGGACCCAGATCCAAGTATGGGCAAAGCAGAAGAATCCTGCCTCAGTGCCAGCAAAAAGACCCCTGCAATCTCCTTCTGACCAGTTGTTTGACATCCTTACCATCTGTGGGCTGAGTGATCTAGAAACAGCCCTTGCTACTGCTGCAGCTGCTGACTCAGTCCATCCTAAGGCCTGCTCTTGCTTTACTGGGACTGGGACTGTGCTGGCATAGCCTGTGCTGGACCGTGCTCCACTCTCACCCAGGTGAAAAGGACCTTTCCTATTGATGCCTCTAAGTTGTCTTTGGTGTCTATGGGCTGAAACGTCTGGAAGCTGCCAGAGCTGTGAGTTATTCAGTTGCCCAGAGGTCTGCTCTGGCTTTACTGGGGACAGGTCTGTGCTGGTGTGGCCTGTACTGGACTGCACTCCTCTCTCATCCTTTCCTGCCAATCTTCCAAGTTGTCTTGGTCTGGAAATTTGTTTCACTCCATCTTTTTGTGGGTTCTGCCACTGTAGAATTTGTTTAGATTCATTTTTTAAAGATATTTGGAGGGTTTTAGGGGAGAGCTCAGGTGAGTGCTTACCTTTACTCTTCCATCTTTGCTCCACGTGGGGTAAACTTCTTGACCTTTTTCTGTGTCTCCATTTTCTCTATAGTAAAGTAAGAGTGATGTCCGTGTTAATACAATAACAGTCTGTATTAATAACCTAGTGACGGTAAAGTTCCTGGAAAAGTCTAAATGCCTTAGAAACTAAGGTTCTGTAAGGATATGAGAACAAAGAAGGAAACAAATCTTAAATAATGCCCCCAAAAGATCTCTTTTGAGTCCCTGGTCTCTGTGTTTTTCAATATTCTACATGGCAGTTCAGTCCAAGGACCACCCCTCAGAAGGTAAGGAAGGGTATGAAACTCTAGCTGTTTTCACAATGGATGAGAATAAATTAACTTGTCACAGGTGTTGCTGTTGCCCACTGAAGGGGAGCATTTGCAGTGTCCTGGAGCCTTCACACTTCTGTGGTGGTCTCTTCTAAGGAATCTCTGGCCTCTAATAGAAAACATGTCAGAATACCAGCTGGCACACACTTTGTAGAGAGATGCAGTTCACCCTGGGGACTACTGGAGTTAGTTTTGGTGCATCTCTGGATCCTGTGTGTACAGGGAAGACCTGTGAAACACTGGGACGGAAGCTCCAAAGGAATCCTAATAGAATAAGGCTTAGAGAGATTGGAACTGAATTTAGACTAGGACTATTCACTGCTACTGCTGCTGAGCCATGAGATGTGAACTATAAAACACCCAGGGAAAATCTGATTACCCTAGGATGTGCTAAATTGAGACTCAATGACCACAATTAATTTGAGAGAAATGAATCATTTTGATATTTCTTAAAGACTCACATTAGATACAGGAGTTCTTCAGGTAGAGTCCATGAAGGTCTCTTAAAAATATTTTGACAACTCTATTTCTTTAAATTTGGTCCCCCAAAAAAACCAAAACAAAAAAATAGTTTTCTTTGTCATCCTCAGTATTTTATTTTATTCATTTAAAAAGATTATTTTGAGAAGGGGTTTGTAGGTTTCACTAGACTGCTAATGAGGCCCATCTCAACCCACGCATACACATATTCAGACACACAAATTTAAGAAAGTATTGTAAGAAGTAAGCACCTATATGTGAGGATATTTAGGTTGTACTTGTTATTTGTGGCTTTGAAATCACTGAAGGAATGGAAAATATATTGAATATGAGAAAAACTTCTATAGCAAGGTAGAAGTTAGGAGTTACTGTGATCATAAGTTGCCTCTGAAATCTTGAGACAGTCACCTAACAGACATGAATTAAAAAGATTAGTTCTTTGTAAAATTTTATTTACTTTTAGTTTACAACATTCAGTTCCACAAGTTTTTGAGTTCCAAATTTTCTCTTCCTCCCTCTCCTCTCCTGCCAACCTCTCCCTCCCCACTTGGTGCCATGCAATCTAATATAGGTTCTACATATCCCTTCACATTAATCATTAGTCAAGTTGTAAAGAAGAATTATAACCAATGGAATGAATGAGGAAGAAGAAACAAAACAAAACAAAAAGAGAGGGCAAGTAGTTTGCTTCAATCTGCATTCAGATTCTATAATTCAATCTCTGGATGTGGATAGCTTTTTCCATCATGAGTCCTTTGGAGTTTTCTTATAATGTTATATTGCTGAGAAGAGCCCAGTCTATCAAAGTTAGTGATCACAGATATGTAGTGTCTATAATTGTGTACAAAGTTCTCCTGGTTCTGCTCCCCTCACTCAGCATCAGTTTATATAAGACTTTCTAGGTTATTATAAAGTCCATCTGCTCCTCATTTCTTATAGCACAATAGTATTCCATTACATTCATATACTACTACTTGTTTAGCCATTCCCCAATTGAAGGGTATCCCCTTGATTACCAATTCTGTCACCACAAAAAGAGCTACTATAAATATTTTTTTACATACAGGTCCTTTTCCCATTTGTATGAACTCTTTGGGATACAACCCTAGAAGTGGTACTGCTGGGTCAAAGAGTATGTACATTTTTATAGCCCTTTTTGCATAGTTCCAAATTGCTCTCCAGAATGCTTGGATCAGATCACAACTATACCAACAATCTATTACTGTTTCAATTTTCCTACATCTTCTCCAGCATTTCTCATTTTCCTGTTTTGTCATGTTAGCAAACGTGACTGGTGAGATGAAGTATTTCAGAGTTGTTTTGTTTTGCATTTCTCTAATCAATAGTGATTTAGAGCATTTTAAAATATGCTTATAGATATCCTTAATTTCTTCCTCTGAAAACTGTGTTCATATCCTTTGACCATTTACCAATTATCAACTTGTAATCTTATAAATTTGACTCAATTCTCTGTATATGTTAGAAATGAGGTCTTTATCAGAGACACTGGTTGTAAAATTTCAAAAAGATTACTTGTTAAGGCTAGGCTGATTGCATCCGTAGCAGAAGACAAAGATATATATACATATATATATGTGGGCAAAGTATTGATGTAAGAGTATTTATTTTGCTAACCAAATCTTTGCTCAAAAAAATATCTCCCCCACCTCCTGAAAAGAAATAAATCTATTTTCATTAACCATTGGGGAGAGATTGTATTTTATATGATTATAGAATGAAAAAAGCTTCAGTCTATTGTAATGATGGCTTTTTAATATCAGAAACATTTAAATAAGCTATACATTTTTAATTCTATGAAGTGCAGCACTATATGCTCCTAGAAGTATAGGGAAAAGAGTTAATTGAGGTGAAAAGCACCCTTCAATGATGGAAAACACATTCATACATGTATGTGTGCATCTGTATGGCTGAGAATCTAGATTTAGGCATACACATGATAATAGCTTATTGATTCATAAATATGTATTCAGATAAAAAAACTCCATGAGACTTGATACTGAACCCAGGAACGTTCAAAAAGCATTCAGCAATTATTAGTATTTAAGTTCTGAGCCTTCGAGATTCTGTACATAGTCAATGTGAGTCCATATTTTAGTCCATGATTTATAACCCTGAGATGTAACAAGGGTACATTTTCAAAGTGTTCAGTCTGGTACACTGGAATGCTCTCAACAAGAGAATTTCTCTAGAGGATTCAGTGTCTAAAGTATTCATTTGCCTTCTTAAAGTGAGGACTCAATAAAACCTGGTAACTGAGTTGACTGTATGCTGTTGACTGCATTCATATGAATGCAGAATGTGGCTATGGGGATAAAATCTCAGAAACTAATTTTGCTCTGGAGAACTTTTATCAATATCTTCCACTTGGTGGAAAAGATACAACAAAAAGATAGAATTTTCCATCCTTGATTGATTCAGGAAACATTCATTAGGATATATATATATATATATATTTTATATATATACACACACACACACATTCTACACATACATTCATATATATATATATATACATATACACATGCATATATGATATATATGTATACACACACATATATGTCTCCCAGTGAGGTACTATCAGTATGCCCATTTGTTATTGAGGAAACTGAGGCAGACAAAGGTTAATGGAACTTGCTGAGGGTCACACAGTTAGTAAGTGTCTAAAGCTAGACTTGAACTCAAATCTTCCTGATGATGGTTCAGAGCTCTATCCACTGCACCACCTAGCTAGGGAAGACTTCACAGAGCTAGGGACACTTAATTTGTGTCTTAAAGGAAGGGAAAGATTTAAAATGGTAGAGATGTGGAAGGGGTCTATTCTAGGCTTGGTGGATAGCTTGAGCAAATGTAGAGAGGGGAGAACAAAATTAGGCAATAAGGAAAAGTCACCACAATGAGTAGTTTGCATGAAGGAAAATCGTGTACAATAAAACCTGAAGGATGGGTTGGAGTTTGTTTGTAAAAGTTTTGATCAAGTAGTCAGTAGCTACTAAAATGGGGCAGGATATGATCAGATATATACATTAGAAAGATTGTTTTAGTCACTGATTTCTCTTATTTAAATGATTGTTTCCATTTTATATATGATAACCAGACAATTTATACTCAAATTTATACTCACAAAGGACCTCTTCAAATTCCAATACTTTTTTGAGATGTTGTTTTTCTTTATATGTATCAGATTTCTATTTTATGAGCATTAGTAGAAATGATACCAAATCTCTCAGATACTAAAATTGTTTGAGAATATTTTAAAATGACTTTGAAATTACGAAGATACATGTATATATTATGTTATGTTCTATTGTATTATATTAATACATATTAATATATCATATATTTCCTCACATATATTTCTCAGAGAATGAATTATTTGACATTTTTGGAGTGTCTATATCTATACCTATGCATATATGTATACACATGGAGTGTCATTTTGTGTGTCTATATCTATATATATATATGTATACATGCATTTATATATATGCTTGAAGAATTAAATAATATATACTAATAAACATGACATACATGTATATGCATATATGTACATATGCATTTCTCTATAGATATACTTTTTTCATTAGATTAATTTCCTTCAATTACAAGGCAAATTTATCAATTGGATGAATGATCTTTCCCATGTCTTTTAGCTATATATAGCTTACATAAGGAGTCAGAGTACAAATATACTATCAATCAATTAATCAATAAATATTTATTAAGGACTCCGCTATTTGACAGGTTTTTTAGGTGATAGAGATATAACGACAAAAAGGAAATCTCAGGGAACTAACATTCTATTGGGGAGATAAAATATACATATAACCTTATAATACCAAATACATACAAAGTAAATACAATGGAGTTGGTGAAGCAGGGCATTACTTGCTGGGGACTGATTTTCATGAATGAGATGGTATTTAAGCAGAACTTTGAAAGACACTAGTGACTCTGAGAAGTGGGGGTAAAGAGGGAGTGCATTCCAGGCATGGGAGCTAGCCTGGGCAAAAACTTGGAGGCAAGGAATAGCAAAAATTTCAGTTAGTCTGGATTGTAGAGTGTGAAGAAAGAAAACAATGTAGAATTAGTCTGAAATGGTAGTCTGGGACCAGGTGGCTAAGGGCTATGCATGTAGGATTATAGGATTAGATATGCAGAACTCAAAGGGACCTTAAGTGCCATCTAACCAACCCCCAACCCCACCCCCTTAAATTACAGGTGAGGAAATTGAGTCCTAGAGAGGTTGATGACTTTTCCCAGGCCACACATTGGCAGTCAGGATTTAAACCCTGGTTGTCTGACTCCAAATCTGGTGACCTTTCCATTGTACCACACTGCACAAAGGACCTCTGTTCAAATTCAGGCTCTGGATCTATGACTCTATGATGTTATTTTTCTAGATTAGTACCTCACCCTACCACCTAATCAAAGATAATAGCTTTAACTTAACAACTTTGTCTGAAATGTCCAGAAAGCAGAAGTAGAAGTTAGACTGAAGCATGTGAATTATTCAAGTAAGAGCTTCAGTTCTTTAGTTTATGAAACATACATGGACATAGTCTACCAGGGACTATTATTTTCTTTTTAAGATTTTTGCCTTATAACCTTACATATAGACATGTTTATTTCCATAAGTTTGACAGATAAACAAAATGATATATGTCTTTGCCCTTCTGTAAACCCTAGGCGAAGTTTTTGCTCACAATTTATGCCATCTCTTAACCCAGTGGCAATAATCTTCATTTACCTCATTATGCAGTCAAGATAAGATTCTCCACATTTCTCAAATAGTTGAATGTAATTTATTGTCACCATAGAAAAATCAGATTTAAACCCCTCTGGACACTGATGGCCCAGAGCTGGTCTCCAGAGTTCAAAGGGGGCAGCCTTCTCATGTGATTAAGTTATCACTAATGGAGCTTTGCTAACCCTTGCTGTGCTCTGGTAGTTTTGGGGGCCTGAAGGCTTATGGGACACTTCAAATCCCTCATATAGTGGTTATGCATATTTTGTTGTATAAATCACAAATGTCATAGTAAAACACTCTAAATGAATTGTTTCCTGCCACTAGAAGCAAAAAAAAAAAAATGAAATTGAAAATCTTGTTTCCTCATGAAGTCAAACTCCTCTGGACAAACCTCCAGTGCCAAATGTGGTTTCCATTTGCTGTTTTTGGATTTATTTGTCTGTGCCAAAGTTCAGGTGTGCCAGCTCTTTGTAATAAGCCCTTTGGATGAAAGCTTGGCCAGCTCAAAGGATCCTGATGGATTTTATTGCTGCCTTTTAAGATTATTGTTCAGAAATACCAAGTCTAATTTTGAAATCAATTAGCTATTCGGTCTGATGAGGTGTTGGCCCAGCTCAGGTTCACACCCGCTGTCCTCAGATTATTGCTAACTTGAGTCGGGTCCTCCTGAGGTACTGCTTCCCAGCATCTGGTGTGCATATGTGTGGTGTCCTCAGTGAATGCTGCTGATGGTTTAAATAGCAAAAAAAAAAAAAGACAACCCTCTAACGAAGAAAGCTTTGTACATTTGCTGCTGTTGGCTAGGAAGACAAACCTTTTTATAATACTACCTAAAAGGGGGTAAAAAGAAACCTGACAAACTTCACTGTTTTCAACTGTGATTTTTTTTAAAGTTCTGGGTCCAGAGAATGTAAGTTTTCAAAATGAAAGGGAGATTAAACAGAAGGAATGAGACAGGAATCAGATTATGTGGTACCTACTAGGACCAAACAAATGTCTTTTCTTCCTTGTGTCTTCCCCATTACCAGGCTGGAAGTGTTATAACTTTCCCAGAAGGCCAACTTGCAAAAGGGAATGACATCTCATTGGGCAGGCAAGCCACACTTCCGAAGGTGTAGATTCAACTTTTTAAGGGCAAAGAGCTCTGGGAACATGGCCAGAGTCTCCTAGGTACCACCCATGTTGTTCAAAAGGAGTGGTAGTTAAAAAAAGAGAAAGAAAGAAAACAACAACCCCCCCCACCCCACCCTTTTCCTACTCATGGCCTAGTTTCCCACTCACTGGCCTCTCAGCCTTTAGGGAAAGCAGGGTGTGTTGAATTGTTCTCTCACTTGACACCACTGAAATCCTGAAATGGGGCCATTATAAGACTGTCTCATGTGAAGCCAAACAATAAAGACATAAATACAAGGCATTTTCCATGACCATTTTTATAGACAAGAACATTTCATTTTTCTCTTCTTTTTTTTTGAACTTTATAATGAGGGACACAAGTATCAGAGCCATTTACAAATGGGGAATAAAATTAATTCAAAACATTATTTTTATGACTTTCATGGACTGGGTGTGTTTTCTCTAAAATTATGCCCAGGAAAGGTACTTTAGCACAGTGAATAGAATATTGGACTAGAAGGTAGAAAGACCTGAGTTCAAAACCTTCCTTAAGATGCTTACTAGGAGGACGGCTAGGTGGCACAGTGAGTAAGAGCAACGGCCCCAGAGTCGGGAGAACCCAGGATCGGTTCCGGCCTCAGATACTTAATACCCACACAAAATAACTGGCTGTGTAACCTTGGGCAAGTTACTTAACCCCAATTGCTCAAAAAAAGAGATGCTTACTAGCTTCATGATTCTGGAGAACTAATTTAAACCCTCTGTGCCTCAGTTTCCTCATCTATAAAATGAGGAATCTGAACACAATGGCTTCGATAATTCAAAATCATGATAGTAAGTTCTACCAGGTCCCATTAAACTTGCAGATTTGAGCATGGGCCTGAGTGCTGTTTGAATTCCAACCAACCTGGTTAAATTTAGAGTGGCACATTTCTAAAAGGTTGGCCAGCTTTGTGCTGATTGTAATTCACAAAATTCATCTGCTAAGGTGTTGAAGGGTTGTGATCACCACCAGAGGAGGGCCTACCCCCAAAGCTGAAATCACAGCTCTGAGGAAGTATTGAAAGGATGAGAATGATGGTGTTTCATTTTTAAGGCATGTAATAGTTTAGTAAGTAACAATACCTTGAATATTAGTGATTTTTCCCCTATAAATAGATAGATTTGCCATATATTAGCTCATATAGTTTCAAAATATTTTAAAAAGCTGCATGGTCAATGGATAGAGAACTGGTCCCAGAACCAGGAAGATGTAGGTTCAAGCCCTATCTCTGATATAGCTGTGTGACCCTGAGCAAGTCACTAAGTCTCTCAGTGTTCCAGCCATGTCCACAACAACAACTAATATTTGTATAGGACTTATTATGTATTAGGTTCTGAGCTAAATCCTTTACAATTATTATCTCATTTGATCAGGATTGTAAGTTGCAGGGGTAGTTAGGTGGCAAAGTGAATAAAGCACTGTGACCCTGGAGTCAGGAGGACCTGAGTTCAAATCTGGCCTCAGATACTTGACACACTTATTAGCTGTGTGAACTTGGGCAAGTCACTTATTAAGTGCCTTGTCTTCTCCCCTCCAAAAAAGAAAAAAAAGAAGAAAAAACAGATTGTAAGTTGCAGAAAAAGTGCCAAATTGCATTGGTAGAAGAAGTTTTCTGGTCTAGGAGTTCCCTACATCATTGTAATGTCAAGTTTACATCTATCTTTCTATATCACTTATGTCCTTATCCATTTCTATATCATCTATATATACAGCTATGAGGTGTTCCAAAAGTCTTAGTGCAGCTTTAATTATGCAAAACTGCATAAAGACTTTTGGGACATCCTGTATTTATGTATGCAAGACAAACACATATCCGGGGGAAAATATTAGGTGGTAAATAGAAATAGGAAAACAATATGCACAATGAGTAAACCAATGTAAAGAACAATATAAAAAACAAACAAATAAAAATCTCCTGAAAGGCTATCCTGTGGAATTATAATGGTCAATCATGGCCTCTGACCCAGAAATAGCTCTACTAGGTTTATATACCAAAGAGATTGATGACAAAGGCAAAGGACCTATATGTACAAAAATTTATGTATAGTAACATTTTTTGTTTTAATGAAGAAATAAAAAAAATTATAATTGGAAAATAAATTGATGGGTGTCCAGCAATTGGGGCTGAGCAATTTATGGGGTATTATTGTTCCAGAAGGAATGATAAAAATAATTTAAAAAGGAATGATAAAAATGATTTTAAAAATGATAGGAGAGATTCAGGGAAACACCAGAAGACTTACATGAAGTGGTGTAGAATCAAATGAACAGAATTAGGATAACAATTATATAGTGACTATAATATTGTAAAGAGAATATCTTTGACAGACTTAAGAACTCTGATGAAGCTGGAAATAATCATGTTTCCATAGAGGTCCTAAGATGAAGCATGTTCTTCACATCCTGAACAAGAGGTAATAAATAAGAGTTGCAGAATGAGTTCTATATTTTTAGATATGGTCAATGTCTGATTTTGTTTGGCTTCATTGCACTTACATGGCATAAGGGAGAAATTTTTTTATTTGTTCATTTTGTTTTTAGTTGAAGAGGATTTGGAGGGGAAATGGAACAATTGGTGGTGATGTCAAAAAAAGAAGAAAAGAGAAAATGGGGTCATTAGGGCATTTAAAAAAACAAAAAAGAACAGAAAGAGGAGATTTGAAGGAAGACACAAACAAGCAGCTCAGTTTTAAAACTAATGTTAAATTTATTATATGGTATTAAAAGTGCAAGCTGCTTATAGTAGAATTTCATGGTTTTCTATGTAACACACTTTTTATTCTTAACATATGGGAATGTTTATATTAATTGGTGTTTTCAAATACAGAATAATAAAAAATTAACAGTATTAAAATAATTACAATCAAATGACCCTGAAGAAGAGAAGAAAAACTGAAACTTAATCCCTTATTTGCTGAGATGAGTGACTATGGATGTGGAAAATTGCATATATTCCTTCCATTCAGGTCAAATGAGATAATGGATATAAATCACTTCACAAACCTTAAAGCTCTAATTAAATCCCAGTTATGATTATTGTTATTATTGTTGTTATTGTTGTTAGCCTATAGTTATCAGATTTTCAATCTGGTGGTGACTTAATTACCTGAGCCCTCTACTGTACACCTTCTTTGCTCAAATGTTTATAAAGAAATACAGGAATGTACTGATAAATTTTTAACAACCAGCTCTCGGAGGGGGGTACTATGTATATATTTTTAAGTTTAATCTGCATTATTAATATTTTCTTAAGTCTAGAAAATATAAAACAATAAATTAAGACCAGATTTGTAGCAAGTATGATTTCTGAGTTGTAAATGTGATATAAATGCTTACATTGAAAATTTAACAACCAGCTTTCATAAGCCTATTAGAGCTGATCCAAACATAGCTCTGGTTCAATTAAGGATTCTATCAGGAAATTAGTGTGGTATAAAAATACAAAAAGACATAAAGAAAACATTAAAGAAAAAAGAAAACACATGAACAGAAGTGGCATGGTACTTACTTGGTAACTGTGAACTTAAGGGTTTTTTTAAGGATAAAATCATTTGCCTAAATTTGCATACCTGGGCAAGCTTGATATGAATGAGACTGATCAATGACAAGGACTTTTAGGGAATCATGACTGTCACTCTTCCACCAAAAAACTGCTGCAGGATCAGAAGAGGAGGAGACATTATTCACTGAATACAATGTCTAAATCCTATTAATGAGACTCCAATATCCTGCATATGTTTAGGGCTAGTACTTTTTACAGTTAGGGTCCTCCTTGGCAATGACCAACTGAGAACCCAAAAGGCTGAATTCCACAAAAGAGCCAGGCAATTTATCTAGAGTGAGAAAGAGATTTGACAGAGTCTTATCAAGCAAATAGACTATCCAGGGAAATGAGGGTGATGATGATGATGATAATGGATATTTCTTTAGAGGTTTGAAGAGTTACATTATTTAGATACATTTTTTCCTTTGGTACTCATAATCTTGTGAGATAAATGCTATTATTATCCCCATTTTACAATGAAGAAGCTGAGGCTCAGAGAATTTAAATGATTTGAGGTGTCATTAGAACTCACACTATAAAGCAAACAGAATCCTTAGCAAGAGTCTTAAAGCTAAAAGACAATTATTTTTATAGAAGAATCTTGATGCATTACTAATCCTAGGGCTCTTAAACCTTATGTTAACATAAATTTATGTGTACTCACTGACTAAAGATCAGGGAGTGGGGAGAGAGAGATGGAGAGAGAAAGAGGGACAGAGACAGAAACAGACAGAGAGAGACAGAGAGAGACAGAAACAGAGAGAGACAGAGAAAGACAGAGAGACAGAGACAGAGAGAGACAGAGACAGAGAGAGATGGGGGGAAGGGAGAGTGTGTGATAGAGAGATGGCTAATTATCCTTTCCCCCATCAGAATAGTCATTGGATTATAGAATCATAAGGTCATAGATAGAGAATGAGAAGGGACGTTAGAGGCAATTTAACGGAGCTCTCTTATTTTACAGATGGAGAACTGAGGGTCTTGCTCAAGGTCACACAAGAGGAAGGTGGAAGAGCCAGTTTTCAGACTCAGGTTCTCTGCCTCCAAACCCAGCATGATTTCCACTGTACTGTGCCCCCATTGAAGCACATCTTCCTATCCACCACTTCTTAAAGAGATGGTAAGCTGCTCGTCACTTTTCCATTTCCTCAGAAAGAAGGGAAACTGAAAGCAGAGCTAGAAGCCTCTTTGTTGTCTTGGCAAACAACTTGGCAGAGTAAGGACAAAGGTATATTTCCTTCGAATACCTGGGTCTTCAAGTCTGGTCATTATTTCTGTTCAAGCAAGGTCCCGCGCTAGGACTTAGGTGTGCTCTCTTTAAATTTAAGGCAGTTCCAGGTCTGCTCAATATTAAGGCCAGTGGACGTGATCTTCCTTTTCAAGAAAGAAGACAGTTTTGAAACAAGGTGATTCCTCCCAGTCTTAATGTGACTAGTTTGGTTCCCATTTTCCTGAGGTCTCCTGTTCTGGTTGACAATAAATGAGATGAGGAAAACAATAATTAGGGTGAAACAAGAAAAGCTTTTCTCTAGGATACCAGAATTTTAGGTACAATAATACCATGGATTGTTCTTTCTCTGACTCACTCCCCACAGAGCCACACACCAAATGAAAGCCTCCCTGCCCAAATCCTCTCAGGGACAACAGCTTATTCTGGAGTACACTTTCTCTCTCCAGAAGTCACAGCCCTGGTCAATCCTGCCCCCTACATTCCTAGCACTGGTCAGTCTTAGAGCAATCTAGATTCTTGCCATTGTCCCACAATGCCTTTCCATTCCTGGTTGGTATGCCCAAGGTGCATATCCTGACTCCTCATTGCCCCAAGGATAGCTTTGAGGGAATGGTAAATTATCTAAACAGGTAAGTTGGAACTGGCAATCAATGGATAACCTGAAATATTGCCAAAGATTACTGAGCAGGCTGGTTCCTAACTTCACATCAATGCAGTTGCATGTTAAATAAACACAGATGAAATCAGGGATCTTTGGAAGGACTGATTAATTGCTTAATCAACAAGCATCTACAGGATGCCAGGCTAGGTATTGGGAAGATAGACAAACATGAAATAGTCTTACTGTCAACCTTCCATTCTGTTGGGTAGATGATATGTGCACAAATAATAATTTACAATATGTATAGGTTATTGTTGTTCAGTCACTGCAGTAATGTCCAACTCTTCCACCCCTTTTGAGTTTTTCTTGGAAAAGTTAGTGAAGTGGTTTGCCATTTCTTCTCTAGACCATGTTACAAATGAGGAAATGGAGGCAAACAGGGTAAGTGACTTGCCCAGGGTCACACAGCTAGTAAGTGTCTGAGGTCAGATTTTAATTTGTATTTTCCTGACTCTAGGCCCAGTGCTCTATCCACTGTGCCACCTCGCTGCACCCATACTTAGAATAATACAAGGCCATTTTCAGGGAGGAAACACTAATGGCTGGAGGCACCAGGAAAAAGCCTGAGGTTTGTAGAAAACGAATTTGTAGGGATTTAAAGAGGTGGGGGTGAAGACTGAAACAACCCAGAAGCAGGAGATAGAAGGTTGTATATGAGGAATGTAACAAGAAGGATAGTTTGGCTAGCCCAAAGCACATTTGCAGAAGTATGGTGCTTAAAGAAGACCAAACCTTCCCAGTTCCTACTGATTTGATTCCTTCTTGTTTGGAAGTGGATGTTCCTCTTGTTTCTCAGCATCAGGCAGGTTGTACCTTCACTCCTCCAGACTCCCATTATGGGTGCTCACTTCCATCTGTCAGTGATAAGCAAAACATCCAACATGAGGGGCAAGGCAACATTTATTTCTGATATTCTGAGTACACAAGATCCTTTTGAGTGCTTAATTCTATTAAAAAGAAGGGTAGTGAGTTTAAAGCATGGCAAACAAATTAATTCAATGATTACTGATGATTTTTAGCATTCTGTAGGGAAAATCGTAGTCTTCCAGTCAGAAATTGTTGTTTCGTCATTTTCTGTCATGTCTGGCTCTTCCTGTACATGCCATTTAGCCTCCCTGCATTTCGTCCCTACATCTATAAAATGGGTATAGTTGTACTTTGCATATGAGCTTCACAGGGCTTTTGTGAAGCAAGCGTATTACAAATCTTGAAGCAAAGTAAAGGTTCAAGTTATTATTTTAGTGTCATTCTCAATAGCCATGGCAATAGGGGACTCTTTTCATCATAATTATCAATAATAATAATTACATAATAATAATTATCAATCCCTCTCATATCATTCCTTGGTTCTAGTTTAACAACTGCTCTCACTAGACACGAGTTGGACATTTTCAGGGGCAGCATTTTTGCCAAATTTAGGTGTTAAAAGACTAGAGGAGATACCTGAAAAGCTAGACAGGGGAGGAGAACTAGAGTTTTACATGGAGTTATTTAAGGTGGAAAAGTTCTCCTGCCAACCATCACTCTCAACCTTTTTTGTATAACCAAAATATGGTTTTGTTTTTCTCCGGTAAGGAAATATATTGATGAAGGTAAGCAAGTCACTTCCCCCTTCCCTTGGGCCTCATCTTCCTCATTTGTAAAAGTGAGGTGAGCCAGATGATCTTTAAGATCTTTTCCACCCCTAAATCCTTCAATTCTATAAGGAAGTAGAGAATTAGCATTTTTTTCTACTTCTTTCTAAGAACAAAGAAGATGGAGCCACATAATGTCAATAACTCACTTTTACATGTCTTTAAGGTTTAAGAAATGCATTCCCCAATAACAACCCTGTGAGAAAAGCAGTGCAGTTGTTATTATCCTCATTTCAAGAGTTTGATTGACTTAAGCAATATCACATAGGAATCAGTAAGGGGCAGATCTATGGGGGGCAGCTAGGTTGCACAGTGGATAGAGGTCTGGGCCTAGAGTCAGGAAGACTCATCTTTGTGAGTACAAATCTGACCTCAGATACTTACTTAGCTGTGTGATCCTGGGCAAGTCACTTAACCCTGTTTGCCTCAGTTTCCTCATCTGTAAAATGAACTGGAGAAGAAAATGGCAAACCACTTCCAATGGGCTCACCGAGAGTCAGACATGACTGAACAACAAGGACAACAAAGAAGCAGAACCAGGACTCTAGGTCAGGTCCTCTCATTTAAAATCCAGGCTTCATCCCTTCGACTGGAGTTGTTGTAGCTGCCTTTTTGCTCTAATGGCCCAAACGCAGGCTATCGGGAGGGCTGCAACAGTGAAAGGAATTATTCTTTCCCTCCACATCTTCAGATATCTGAGATGCAGTAATTTTATTTGAGAGAGACAATGAATAGAAACTTCTCTCCATTCCTACCTAAAATTTAACATTTTCCCCAAACTCATAGCAGCTATTTTGGCCATGGCAATTCACGAACACTAACAACCGGTAAAGCCTCTACAATTTGCATTAGTAGAGGGGGCACCCACATCAGTGAAATCACAGATCTTTGGAAGAATTGAAATGAGCAATATAGGGATTAAATATCCCACTTTTCCTTTAAGAAACTTATATACAACAGCTGTGTGGCAAAGCGGAAAGAGCCCAAGATTTGGAGTCAAAGTGCATGGGTTTGAAATGCAAGGTCTTGCTATAGTGAAGAAGGCACTTAAAGTTCTCTAGACTTTAGTTTCATTGTAAAATAGACTAGGTATTCTCAGAGGTCCTCCCCAGGTTAAGGTCCTATGATAATTTAGATCTGCAATATTTTTGAAGAAGCTTTTTCTGCTACCCCAAACAATAGGGCATTAAAGCATAGAAGGGGGAAAAGTGTCTTATAAGTTCATATAATTGGTGAAGCCCAAAGTATGATAATTTAACAAACATGTTAAAAATCTTTAATTGTTCTATTCTGAACTTAACAACAAAAAGATAAGCATATCCCTATGCAAAGTATGACAGAAAGGGAGGGTTGCATATACAGATAGCCTGTTTCTCAATATTCAATAATTTCAACATTTCTCCCCAATCCATTCTGCTGGTCTGTTTCCTACTGATTTCTTCCTTCTGCTCTCTTCTGTTCATTAAAACAAAACAAAAAAAACAAAACAAAAACAACATTAATTATTCTATTTTCCCACTCTTTTTTTTTCATTTTGGTTTTCAACTCCATCCCAATCCTTTCCTCAAATTGAAAGGAAGAAAAATAACACCCAAACTCTTCTATCAAATATGCATAGACAAGGAAAACAAATCACAATGCCCAAATCTCATACTGTGTCCTGAGTTAGTGGTCACATTGTGTGAGGCTGGTAACACATTTCCTCACTGGTCCTCTAAAATAATGGTTCAGCAAACCTTTATTAAATATAGATTCATCTTTCTGAGTTCAAATCTGGCCCCAGACACTAGCTGTGTGATTCTGGGCAAGTCAATTAACCCTATTTTCCTCAGTTTCCTCATCTGTAAAAATGATCTGGAGAAGGAAATGGCAAACCACTCCAATATTTTTGCCAAGAAAACTCCAAATGGGGTAATGTAGAGTCAGACCCAACTAAAACAACTGAATGACAATAATAAACAAGGCCCAAAGATAGTGAACACAGGTCCTGCTCAAAAGTTATACCTGCAGATTGTCTCTAATTTATCATATGTATCTATATATGTGTATATATGTGTGTGTATATATCTATATCTTGTTTGTGCACAGTTGTTTTCATGTTGTTTGTCCCATTAGACTGTGAGTTCCATGAGAGAAAACAGACTACCTTTAGTCTTTTCTTCAAAAGCCCATCACTTAACACAGTACTTGGCATGTATTATACACGGAATAAATGATTGTTGACTTAACTATAGATGGAATGCGAACCCTTGTCTTTTGACTTAGTATTAAGTACCCTTCTCCCTTAGGCCATTGTTGTCTCTAAGAACTTTGTAATGCCTTTATGAAAAGTCTCAAGGACTGCAATTCTCATCTCATTCTCCAGGTTATTTCAGAGAAAGAACAAAGTTTTGTAGACATAGTTTCAAAGACAGATTGGCACAAGACAAGGAGCTCTGCATTTAGACAAAAATGACCTAGTTTTGAATCCTGTCTCTCCTCTTTACTGCCTGTGTGACCTTGGACAAATCACATAGTCCAACTAAGCCTTAAATTTCTCATCTTTAAAATGAAGAGGTTGAACTTGATGGTTTCTGAGTCCCTTCCTGCTTTAGTCTACAATCTTTTGTGTTCTTATCAAATGATACAGGTTATGGGACACTACTGCTTAACTGAATTAGAGAGAAAGCAATTTGGTTAAAATATACACTAAGCAATGTAGAAACAATGCTTGTCAAAAGATGTGTTCTGGGAGAGGAGACAGAAAATGCACCCATGACTTGGTACATCTAGGATTTTCTGCTTTTGGTGGTTTCATGTGGGAGGAAAAGTGTGTTTAAATAAAGTTCATTTCAGTTGAAGGTAGTCCCAGTGACTAATGGAAATTGTAGTAAAACTTCCACCTGGGTCACCAACTATGGGAAAGTTTCTTATTTATTTTTATTTGTCACAGCAGGTTACACTCACAAAGTCCAGGTGTCACATGGCTTTAGAACTGAAATGAAGGTCCAGTAGGTCTGTGAAAGGTAATCAGCTTAGGACCCCTACATTTGAAGGAAATAAAGAAAATGTATTTTATCCAATGTTACTGGTCAGGATATGAATCTGGTGCTCCCCAAACAAAGACATAAAGTTATCCCTTAAACATTGGGGGGTTAGGGATGAGGTGCCCTAGTGATCTGTGAAGTCTGAATAAAAATTTTGGCCTTACATTTGTACTGAGAAGAAGTATAAATTATTATGGCATTAAAAGGTAAAATATATTTATATTATACAATACTATACATATATTTTATGCATTTCCAAATTACTAAACTTTTTTGTGTTGTCTGTTGGCCTTCACATGTTGTCTGCAAAACTCCCCCCAAATTCCCATTTACTTTCTTATGTTGATCCTCCAAGACATGTCAAAACCATGATGGGGAATAAGACAACAAATTTTGGATACTTGTGGTCTGTTGTCTCAATTGTTCCATTCTCTGGTGGAGATGGCAGGAGAGTGAGGAAAGAAGGAAATGTGGCTTCCTTCATAATGCATTCAGTGGTGTAAAACCGGGGACAAGGTAGGGATACTTTCTGGATTCCTGAAGTGATCTCTCTCTCCTTAGCAGAAAGATAAGCTTAGCAGTTTTATCTGAGCTAACTGATTTCGAGTATAGATTTTTACAACTGCCTCTGCCTATGCTATTAAGGCAAGCCTATTTATTCATAGCTATCAATTCCAAATCCATCATGCATTAAACAATCTATTTCTCTAATTTCATTACAGTATTAAATTTTATTGAGGCTTTTCTTTAAAGTGAAAATAGGACTTCTTTAAATTCTGTCTCATTTTATTTTTATTATATATTATTTTCTTTTCAAAGTCCCTAGCTATATTCACTTAGAGAGGAAAAATAAAACATATTTTGCAACATGAATTTCCTGCACTTTAAAAAAATGTTTTTCTTTTGGGGATTTTGTCGTATAAGTCTTTACACAAAAAATCTAATCTCTGCCATTTTAATTTTTATATAGCATCTCTAAATTCACTGGTATAATGTAGACTTTTGGAAACTCCCACTACCAATATAGGTAGTGACCTGCTCTAAAACTCACAGTCCTTCCTACTCCTAGAACAGGTAGAGGACACAGACAGTGTAAGTGAATTGCACAGGTTCATATAGCCAGGATGTGTCTGAATAGGGACTTGAAGCCAGGCCTTTCTCATTGGGAGACAAGCTCTTTATCCACTATAGCATATAATACTAAGCAGTATTATTCTCTATTACTTTATTAAGACAGTAGAAAGTTCAATTAACTTTTAGTCTGCCCCCTGATCATTTCTCAGATGTTCTCATTTTACAAATGAAGAAACTAAAGACTAACGAGGCTAAATCACTTGCTCAGAGTTACAAAGCTAGCAAGCACTTGAAATGGGATTTGAATTCAGATCTTGACTCCAAGTCTCACGCTCTGTCTATATTGACTCCACAATGACCTCTACCTGTGATCATATATCTAATCTGGATCCAAATAACACCCAAACTATTCAAGTTGTTTTTTACACATATTGTACTTTTCCTCACATTGTACTTGCTTTTCAGGGTTTTGCCTTTTTCTAAGCTGTCAAGTTTGTGATACATTCCAGTTATCAGAGACTTCCATGGACTCTAGTGAGATGTATATAAATGCATGTATCAAATTGACCCATCTGGATAACAGAAAATTCCCAGACAGGCCGTTTTCGGCTGAGCCACTTGCGTGGTCTGCTGTAATATTGGATTCTGTTCTGTTTTACATTTTGATGTGACATTTCTATTCTACTTCCTGTACATCAACAAGGATTCAGAATTCGCTATCCAGATTATCCCTTAGGGTGTGTCTACACTCACTTGTCACCAGTATATCCAAAATGTAATGATTGAAAACAGTTGACAATTTTGCCCAGGTTTCAGTCCTGGGATTAGCCAATTGATCACAATATTTCGTTGCTCAAAAAAAAAAAATGGTTGTATAATGAGGTACCATGTTTCAAAATGTATCACTTTAGAAGGGAGAACGTGGTGTGTGTGGGGGGATAAGCGTTTCTATGAGGCACTGTAAGCATCAATAGGCAGATTTTTTTTATTCTTTCCAAAAGTGGCTCAGTGGCATTAAGTAGTGGAAAGGTAATGGGGAAAAATGAACTCTATAACAATTCAGCGATCTGAGAGTTGAAAACTTTTATTAATTTAGTTCTTTACCAGAAGACTGACCCATGAGCACAGTCAGGATTTTATTTTGCTAACTAAAATTATTTTTCTGCATATTATTGTATTGCTCATTATGCCATTGGGATGTCATGCTTATTGTTCACACTTTCAATGCAAAATGTTAGGCAGTTCTCAGAACATCGCATTTTGTCAAGTTTGATCACTTAACGGGCAAATTTATTCTTGTCATCCTTTAGAAGACACTATATTTATTTCTAATAATGACTGTGAAATTAAAGGAAAACTTTGATTTTTTTATATTTACATATTTAACTATATAGAGGTAGCTTAATAGAGTTAAAGTGAGCATACCTGCATTGGTAGAAAGAAATTTTTCACCTAAGAGTTCGCTATACTAATGAAATTATAGTTACAGTCTCTATCCCTACATATTTTCAAACAAAAAGGTATCTTAGGCATCCTGTTATGGATGGAACACTAAAACAGGTATACGAACTTGTTTTTGAAGATATTCTGATAATTGTATGTCAACATAATTGGATTTCTTCATAAACCTATATATTTTATGTGGTTAAAACATTATTCTGAGAAGGGGTCCAAGACACAAAAATGTTAAGAAACCTTGCTCTAATGAAAACCCCTCTTTTTACATATAAGGAAACCAAAGCCCAAAGGGATTATGACTTAAACTTGGAGGATGTTGGAAGTAGAAGAGAATTTAATTTAGTTTACTTTCATTTAAATTGTATAAAAAGACTATCAAGCACTTTTAGGAAAGTCACAACTCAAGAAAAAAAAAAGAGCTGGACTCATCCCAGCTAATTTCTATTAATTTTAGAGATGAGAGAACTGAAACTCTGAGATATTAAGTGACTTGCCCAAGGTCAAACATCAAGTTACTGGGAAAGTTGGGACCAGAATCGAGAACTTGACCCCAAATCCAGTTCTTACACCCTACCATGTTGTTTGCATTAATGAGACCTTACTTCTTTGGGATTGTGACCTTCTGTTTGTTTGTTTTATACCACATACACTTTAAATCAAAATGAATTAAAATTAATTTGTTTTTTGAAAACATTACCTTAATGATTTAAAAAAAAAACTGGACAAGACCCTGGGAGTGTTGCAGAACCAGAGCTGGAAATCACTGCTCCAGACCATGAACTCCTTGCTTCAAGTCCTTTGCAGATGTAGCTGAAAATCACATTGGCCCTTTTCACTTTGTTAACTCATTTGTCATTTCCCTGGCAAGTGAAATTAACCAATGGATATTGACTGATGAATGGGAGTTATGGTAAAGACTTCTCTTTGAAGCCCCAGGCATTTGTTTCCAAATAAACCAAATGAGTTAGTGAGTACTCCTGTAATTTATGTTTTTTCATTTATATGACTTATTTCCATGATGATGTGGAGATTAGTCCATTTTACAAAAGACAAGAGAAACTGGATTTAAAGAGCATTAAAGCTTGCAAAAAGCCTACCCAAACCTGGTAATTCAGAGTTATGGTGACAGACAGACTGTGACTCATGCTTTATTGGAGACAAAGAAAAAAGATTTCACTTGAGCATGGGCTGGGACCTTTTCATGTTTAAATGGCTTTAAAATCTTAGTTTAATAAATGTTTTCCCTTCCCTTTTTCCTTCCCTTCCCTTCCCTTCCCTTCCTTTCCCTTCCCTTCCCTTCCCTTCCCTTCCCTTC